>NC_091297.1:28053508-28096008 GCF_038502225.1 Cherax quadricarinatus
TATAAAGGCAAAGGGGATAAAAGAGAGTGCAAAAATTATAGGGGGATAAGTCTGTTGAGTGTACCTGGTAAAGTGTATGGTAGAGTTATAATTGAAAGAATTAAGAGTAAGACGGAGAATAGGATAGCAGATGAACAAGGAGGCTTTAGGAAAGGTAGGGGGTGTGTGGACCAGGTGTTTACAGTGAAACATATAAGTGAACAGTATTTAGATAAGGCTAAAGAGGTCTTTGTGGCATTTATGGATTTGGAAAAGGCGTATGACAGGGTGGATAGGGGGGCAATGTGGCAGATGTTGCAAGTGTATGGTGTAGGAGGTAGGTTACTGAAAGCAGTGAAGAGTTTTTACGAGGATAGTGAGGCTCAAGTTAGAGTATGTAGGAAAGAGGGAAATTTTTTCCCAGTAAAAGTAGGCCTTAGACAAGGATGTGTGATGTCACCGTGGTTGTTTAATATATTTATAGATGGGGTTGTAAGAGAAGTAAATGCGAGGGTCTTGGCAAGAGGCGTGGAGTTAAAAGATAAAGAATCACACACAAAGTGGGAGTTGTCACAGCTGCTCTTTGCTGATGACACTGTGCTCTTGGGAGATTCTGAAGAGAAGTTGCAGAGATTGGTGGATGAATTTGGTAGGGTGTGCAAAAGAAGAAAATTAAAGGTGAATACAGGAAAGAGTAAGGTTATGAGGATAACAAAAAGATTAGGTGATGAAAGATTGAATATCAGATTGGAGGGAGAGAGTATGGAGGAGGTGAACGTATTCAGATATTTGGGAGTGGACGTGTCAGCGGATGGGTCTATGAAAGATGAGGTGAATCATAGAATTGATGAGGGAAAAAGAGTGAGTGGTGCACTTAGGAGTCTGTGGAGACAGAGAACTTTGTCCTTGGAGGCAAAGAGGGGAATGTATGAGAGTATAGTTTTACCAACGCTCTTATATGGGTGTGAAGCGTGGGTGATGAATGTTGCAGCGAGGAGAAGGCTGGAGGCAGTGGAGATGTCATGTCTGAGGGCAATGTGTGGTGTGAATATAATGCAGAGAATTCGTAGTTTGGAAGTTAGGAGGAGGTGCGGGATTACCAAAACTGTTGTCCAGAGGGCTGAGGAAGGGTTGTTGAGGTGGTTCGGACATGTAGAGAGAATGGAGCGAAATAGAATGACTTCAAGAGTGTATCAGTCTGTAGTGGAAGGAAGGCGGGGTAGGGGTCGGCCTAGGAAGGGTTGGAGGGAGGGGGTAAAGGAGGTTTTGTGTGCGAGGGGCTTGGACTTCCAGCAGGCATGCGTGAGCGTGTTTGATAGGAGTGAATGGAGACAAATGGTTTTTAATACTTGACGTGCTGTTGGAGTGTGAGCAAAGTAACATTTATGAAGGGATTCAGGGAAACCGGCAGGCCGGACTTGAGTCCTGGAGATGGGAAGTACAGTGCCTGCACTCTGAAGGAGGGGTGTTAATGTTGCAGTTTAAAAACTGTAGTGTAAAGCACCCTTCTGGCAAGACAGTGATGGAGTGAATGATGGTGAAAGTTTTTCTTTTTCGGGCCACCCTGCCTTGGTGGGAATCGGCTGGTGTGATAATAAATAATAATAAAATATATATACACATACATACATACAAAACAACCACTCTGAAAAAATAGAGAAATTCCAAGCGCTTTCGTGACTACTCACATTATCAAGGAACTATAAATCTCGAACTAAGATTAAAACAACATAAATATAGCATTAGAACTGGACAAGATTCCAATGCTCTATTTATTCATGTAAGGGATTTTAACCATCCAATTGATTTTCAAAAAGTTGAGAAAGTAGTATCAAGCAAGTCCATGGTCGACAGGAATATAATTGAATCTTGTTTCATAAAAAGCAGTTTTGACAATAATATGAATATTTCCTTTGGTTTATATAAATTAGATCCATTTATAATTAATAGAATTTGGGAAGAATTTAATAATACACTGGACAAGGAAGCTATATAAGGGGTCCGGCCAGCACCTCACTATCAGATCCCACAACGGTTAAACACGTGACGCGCGGCGACCCAACTTGGATAGGTCCCTTGCACAACTCACCCCCAAGCTATTCTACCCAAGAAAGTTTAAAAATTATTATTTGTCCAGTGTATTATTAAATTCTTCCCAAATTCTATTAATTATAAATGGATCTAATTTATATAAACCAAAGGAAATATTCATATTATTGTCAAAACTGCTTTTTATGAAACAAGATTCAATTATATTCCTGTCGACCATGGACTTGCTTGATACTACTTTCTCAACTTTTTGAAAATCAATTGGATGGTTAAAATCTCTTACATGAATAAATAGAGCATTGGAATCTTGTCCAGTTCTAATGCTATATTTATGTTGTTTTAATCTTAGTTCGAGATTTTTACCAGTTTGACCGTAATAAACTTTATCGCAAATTTTACAAGGAATCTTATAGACACATCCATCAGCATTTTGGGGGGAATTCTTTATCAAAAGTTTTTTCACTATCAAGATTTTTGAATACAACTTTAATATTAAAAGTCTTAAGAAGAGAAGGCATATCAACCAAGTTTTCATGGTAAGGGAGAACCAACATATTTTTAGTTGAATAAGGCTGGTTGTCCCTTTTTGGGTTATAAAAAGTGTTTCTAGCAACTTTAAAAGATTTATCAATTACATTTCTTGGGTATTTTAAATCATTACCTATTTCATAAATTTTGGATATTTCCTCATCTATGAACTCAGGACTACAAATTCGTAAAGCTCTCAAAAACATTGATGAGAAAACAGACAGTTTGACTCTATCTTGATGCGAGGAATAATAGTGGACATAGGAACAGTTATTTGTAGGTTTTCTGTAAATTTTAAATTTGAATTCATTATTACCCTTAATAATTAAAACATCTAGAAAAGGCAATGAGTTATTTTCTTCAAACTCAACAGTTAAGTTTATAGAATGGGCTAAGCTATTTAATTTTCCAAGGAAATGGTGTATATCTACATTTTTGGGCATAAGACACAAAATATCATCAACATATCTGAACCATTTAGCTCTATTAGGGAGGATTGTGTTAAGCAACCTTGTTTCAAAAAAATCCATGTATAGGTTACTAAGAACAGGTGAAAGAGGATTTCCCATTGCCATACCAAACTTCTGAGTGTAAAACTTATCATTAAATACAAATTTTGCATCAACAATGCAAAGTTTAATAAGTTTAATGATAGTAGGAACTGGCAATGGTAAATCATAGTTAACGAGTTCTTCAGATAAGAAACTTAATAAATCATCAACAGGAACTTTCGTAAACACGGAAGTAACATCAAAACTAACCATGTTAAAATCATTTAAGTCAGTCAAGGAGCTTAATTTATCAACCAAGTCTATGTTGTTTTTAACATTAAAGTTAGAAATTTTGCCAACAATAGGGCTCAAAATATCAACAAGCCATTTGGATAATTTATATGAAACTGACCCTATGGAGCTAATAATTGGTCTGACTGGATTCCCTGGTTTGTGTTTTTATTAGTCCATACATGTAAGGTAAAGATGGATTAGTGGAAGTAAATTGTTTGACTAATTCATCTTTGCCTTTCAGTAGAAGTTTTATTGTTTTATTGAAATTGCTGTTAACGGTTTCTAGGGGATTTTTCCTAAGTTTAGAATAGGTTTCAGTATCATCTAAGAGATTATTCATTTTTTCTTGGTAATCATTTTCTTTCATAATTACTATTGCATTTATTTTGTCTGCTTTAGTAAGGCGCAAATTTTTATTGTTATTAAGTGTATCATAAGACTTAAAGAATCTTTGAGGGCAATTGGGAATGTTTGGTTTTAACATAGAGCTATATACCATTCCTTTACTAATATTAATTTCATCAGAGGACAAATCAGAAAATTTTTCAAAGTTACAAAAGGCTTTTGCAATTTCAACATTATTAAGTTTTTTTGAAGTTGCAAAACTTAGGCCAAAACCTAGAGCAGCAGTTGTATGTTTGTCTAAAATTTCATCTGATAAGTTAATTATAAAATTGTTATTAGCATGTAGATATACACCATTTCCTTGGAAAATTAAATAGCTTAGCCCATTCTATAAACTTTACTGTTGAGTTTGAAGAAAATAACTCATTGCCTTTTCTAGATGTTTTAATTATTAAGGGTAATAATGAATTCAAATTTAAAATTTACAGAAAACCTACAAATAACTGTTCCTATGTCCACTATTATTCCTCGCATCAAGATAGAGTCAAACTGTCTGTTTTCTCATCAATGTTTTTGAGAGCTTTACGAATTTGTAGTCCTGAGTTCATAGATGAGGAAATATCCAAAACTTATGAAATAGGTAATGATTTAAAATACCCAAGAAATGTAATTGATAAATCTTTTAAAGTTGCTAGAAACACTTTTTATAATCCAAAAAGGGACAACCAGCCTTATTCAACTAAAAATATGTTGGTTCTCCCTTACCATGAAAACTTGGTTGATATGCCTTCTCTTCTTAAGACTTTTAATATTAAAGTTGTATTCAAAAATCTTCATACAGTGAAAAAACTTTTAATAAAGAATTCCCCCCAAAATGCTGATGGATGTGTCTATAAGATTCCTTGTAAAATTTGCGATAAAGTTTATTACGGTCAAACTGGTAAAAATCTCGAACTAAGATTAAAACAACATAAATATAGCATTAGAACTGGACAAGATTCCAATGCTCTATTTATTCATGTAAGAGATTTTAACCATCCAATTGATTTTCAAAAAGTTGAGAAAGTAGTATCAAGCAAGTCCATGGTCGACAGGAATATAATTGAATCTTGTTTCATAAAAAGCAGTTTTGACAATAATATGAATATTTCCTTTGGTTTATATAAATTAGATCCATTTATAATTAATAGAATTTGGGAAGAATTTAATAATACACTGGACAAATAATAATTTTTAAACTTTCTTGGGTAGAATAGCTTGGGGGTGAGTTGTGCAAGGGACCTATCCAAGTTGGGTCGCCGAGCGTCACGTGTTTAACCGTTGTGGGATCTGATAGTGAGGTGCTGGCCGGACCCCTTATATAGCTTCCTTGGATGCTTTACTTTCATAGTTCCTTGATAATGTGAGTAGTCACGAAAGCGCTTGGAATTTCTCTATTCTTTCAGAGTGGTTGTTTTGCATATTTTGAAATCACCTGTTTACTGTGATCTTATTGCATATATACATGTATATAGGTAGTAGGTTGGTAGACAGCAACCGCCCAGGGAGGTACTACCGTCCTGCCAAGTGAGTGTAAAACTAAAGCCTGTAATTGTTTTACATGATGGTAGGATTGCTGGTGTCTTTTGTCTGTCTCATAAACATGCAAGATTTCAGGTATGTCTTGCTACTTCTACTTACACTTAGGTCATACTACACATACATGTACAATTTATTTTTATTTTTTTTATTATCACACCGGCCGATTCCCACCAAGGCAGGGTGGCCCGAAAAAGAAAAACTTTCACCATCATTCACTCCATCACTGTCTTGCCAGAAGGGTGCTTTACACTACAGTTTTTAAACTGCAACATTAACACCCCTCCTTCAGAGTGCAGGCACTGTACTTCCCATCTCCAGGACTCAAGTCCGGCCTGCCGGTTTCCCTGAATCCCTTCATAAATGTTACTTTGCTCACACTCCAACAGCACGTCAAGTATTAAAAACCATTTGTCTCCATTCACTCCTATCAAACACGCTCACGCATGCCTGCTGGAAGTCCAAGCCCCTCGCACACAAAACCTCCTTTACCCCCTCCCTCCAACCCTTCCTAGGCCGACCCCTACCCCGCCTTCCTTCCACTACAGACTGATACACTCTTAAAGTCATTCTGTTTCGCTCCATTCTCTCTACATGTCCGAACCACCTCAACAACCCTTCCTCAGCCCTCTGGACAACAGTTTTGGTAATCCCGCACCTCCTCCTAACTTCCAAACTACGAATTCTCTGCATTATATTCACACCACACATTGCCCTCAGACATGACATCTCCACTGCCTCCAGCCTTCTCCTCGCTGCAACATTCATCACCCACGCTTCACACCCATATAAGAGCGTTGGTAAAACTATACTCTCATACATTCCCCTCTTTGCCTCCAAGGACAAAGTTCTTTGTCTCCACAGACTCCTAAGTGCACCACTCACTCTTTTTCCCTCATCAATTCTATGATTCACCTCATCTTTCATAGACCCATCTGCTGACACGTCCACTCCCAAATATCTGAATACGTTCACCTCCTCCATACTCTCTCCCTCCAATCTGATATTCAATCTTTCATCACCTAATCTTTTGGTTATCCTCATAACCTTACTCTTTCCTGTATTCACCTTTAATTTTCTTCTTTTGCACACCCTACCAAATTCATCCACCAATCTCTGCAACTTCTCTTCAGAATCTCCCAAGAGCACAGTGTCATCAGCAAAGAGCAGCTGTGACAACTCCCACTTTGTGTGTGATTCTTTATCTTTTAACTCCACGCCTCTTGCCAAGACCCTCGCATTTACTTCTCTTACAACCCCATCTATAAATATATTAAACAACCACGGTGACATCACACATCCTTGTCTAAGGCCTACTTTTACTGGGAAAAAATTTCCCTCTTTCCTACATACTCTAACTTGAGCCTCACTATCCTCGTAAAAACTCTTCACTGCTTTCAGTAACCTACCTCCTACACCATACACTTGCAACATCTGCCACATTGCCCCCCTATCCACCCTGTCATACGCCTTTTCCAAATCCATAAATGCCACAAAGACCTCTTTAGCCTTATCTAAATACTGTTCACTTATATGTTTCACTGTAAACACCTGGTCCACACACCCCCTACCTTTCCTAAAGCCTCCTTGTTCATCTGCTATCCTATTCTCCGTCTTACTCTTAATTCTTTCAATTATAACTCTACCATACACTTTACCAGGTACACTCAACAGACTTATCCCCCTATAATTTTTGCACTCTCTTTTATCCCCTTTGCCTTTATACAAAGGAACTATGCATGCTCTCTGCATATATATAAACACATATATATAAACACACCCCTCTGGGTTTTCTGCTATTTTCTTTCTAGTTCTTGTTCTTGTTTATTTCCTCTTATATCCATGGGGAAGTGTAACAGAATTCTTCCTCCCTAAGCCATGTGTGTCATAAGAGGCGACTGAAATGCCGGGAGCAAAGGGGCTAGTAACCCCTTCTCCTGTATATATTACTAAATTTGAAAGGAGAAACTTTCGTTTTTCCTTTTTTGCCACCCCACCTCGGTGGGATACGGCTGCTAATTGACCAGTTTTACATATTCGGCATGACATAATATATATATATATATATATATATATATATATATATATATATATATATATATATATATATATATATATATATATATTGGCAGAGAGCATGTATAGTCCCTTTATATAAAGGGAAAGGGGACAAAAGAGACTGTAAAAATTATAGAGGAATAAGCTTACTGAGTATACCAGGAAAAGTGTACGGTAGGGTTATAATTGAAAGAATTAGAGGTAAGACAGAATGTAGGATTGCGGATGAGCAAGGAGGTTTTAGAGTGGGTAGGGGATGTGTGGATCAGGTGTTTACATTGAAGCATATATGTGAACAGTATTTAGATAAAGATAGGGAAGTTTTTATTGCATTTATGGATTTAGAAAAGGCATATGATAGAGTGGATAGAGGAGCAATGTGGCAGATGTTGCAAGTATATGGAATAGGTGGTAAGTTATTAAATGCTGTAAAGAGTTTTTATGAGGATAGTGAGGCTCAGGTTAGGGTGTGTAGAAGAGAGGGAGAATACTTCCCGGTAAAAGTAGGTCTTAGACAGGGATGTGTAATGTCACCATGGTTGTTTAATATATTTATAGATGGGGTTGTAAAAGAAGTAAATGCTAGGGTGTTCGGGAGAGGGGTGGGATTAAATTATGGGGAATCAAATTCAAAATGGGAATTGACACAGTTACTTTTTGCTGATGATACTGTGCTTATGGGAGATTCTAAAGAAAAATTGCAAAGGTTAGTGGATGAGTTTGGGAATGTGTGTAAAGGTAGAAAGTTGAAAGTGAACATAGAAAAGAGTAAGGTGATGAGGGTGTCAAATGATTTAGATAAAGAAAAATTGGATATCAAATTGGGGAGGAGGAGTATGGAAGAAGTGAATGTTTTCAGATACTTGGGAGTTGACGTGTCGGCGGATGGATTTATGAAGGATGAGGTTAATCATAGAATTGATGAGGGAAAAAAGGTGAGTGGTGCGTTGAGGTATATGTGGAGTCAAAAAACGTTATCTATGGAGGCAAAGAAGGGAATGTATGAAAGTATAGTAGTACCAACACTCTTATATGGGTGTGAAGCTTGGGTGGTAAATGCAGCAGCGAGGAGACGGTTAGAGGCAGTGGAGATGTCCTGTTTAAGGGCAATGTGTGGTGTAAATATTATGCAGAAAATTCGGAGTGTGGAAATTAGGAGAAGGTGTGGAGTTAATAAAAGTATTAGTCAGAGGGCAGAAGAGGGGTTGTTGAGGTGGTTTGGTCATTTAGAGAGAATGGATCAAAGTAGAATGACATGGAAAGCATATAAATCTATAGGGGAAGGAAGGCGGGGTAGGGGTCGTCCTCGAAAGGGTTGGAGAGAGGGGGTAAAGGAGGTTTTGTGGGTAAGGGGCTTGGACTTCCAGCAAGCGTGCGTGAGCGTGTTAGATAGGAGTGAATGGAGACGAATGGTACTTGGGACCTGACGATCTGTTGGAGTGTGAGCAGGGTAATATTTAGTGAAGGGATTCAGGGAAACCGGTTATTTTCATATAGTCGGACTTGAGTCCTGGAAATGGGAAGTACAATGCCTGCACTTTAAAGGAGGGGTTTGGGATATTGGCAGTTTGGAGGGATATGTTGTGTATCTTTATATGTGTATGCTTCTAGACTGTTGTATTCTGAGCACCTCTGCAAAAACAGTGATAATGTGCGAGTGTGGTGAAAGTGTTGAATGATGATGAAAGTATTTTCTTTTTGGGGATTTTCTTTCTTTTTTGGGTCACCCTGCCTCGGTGGGAGACGGCCGACTTGTTGAAAAATATATATATATATATATATATATATATATATATATATATATATCTATATGTATATATATATATATATATATATATATATATATATATATATTTTTCAACAAGTCGGCCGTCTCCCACCGAGGCAGGGTCACCAAAAAGAAAGAAAATCCCCAAAAAGAAAATACTTTCATCATTATTCAACACTTTCACCTCACTCATATATAATCACTGTTTTTGCAGGATGCTCAGAACATAACAGTTTAGAAGCATATACGTATAAAGATACACAACATATCCCAAAACCCCTCCTCTAGAGTGCAGGCATTGTACTTCCCATTTCCAGGACTCAAGTCCAGCTATATAAAAATAACTGGTTTCCCTGAATCCCTTCACTAAATATTACCCTGCTCACACTCCAACAGATCGTCAGGTCCCAAATACCATTCGTCTCCATTCACTCCTATCGAACATGCTCATGCACGCCTGCTGGAAGTCCAAGCCCCTCACCCACAAAACCTCCCTTATCCCTTCCTTCCAACCTTTTCAAGGATGACCCCTACTCCGCCGTTTCCCAGAGAAGCAGGGTGACCCAAAAAGAAAGAAAAAATTTTCATCTTTCAACACTTTCACCTGCACTCATACACAATCACTGTCTTTGTAGAGGCACCCAGATACGACAGCTTAGATGTCCCTCCAAACTGCCAATATCCCAAACTCCTCCTTTAAATGGCAGGCATTTCCAGGACTCAAGTCTGGGTAAGCAGTTTCCCTGAATCCCTTCACAAAATATTACCCTGCTTACACTCCAGCAGCTCGTCAGGTCCCCAAAAACCATTCGTCTCCATTCACTCCCATCTAACACACTCATGCACGCTTGCTGGAAGTCCGAGCCCCTCGCCCACAAAACCTCCTTTACCTCATCCCTCCACCCTTTCCTAGAACAACCCCTACCTCGCCTTCCTTCCCCTACTAATTTATATGCTCTCCAAGTCATTCTACTTTGTTCCATCCTCTCTAAATGACCAAACCACCTCAACAACCCCTCTGACTAATACTTTTATTAACTCCACACCTCATTCTAATTTCCACACTTCATAATATTTATACCACACATTGCCCTTAGACATGACATCTCCACTGCCTCCAGCTGCCTCCTCGCTGCAGCATTTACAATCCATGCTTCACACCCATATAAGAGTGTTGGTACCACTACACTCTCATATATTCCCTTCTTTGGCTCCATGGATAAATTTTTTTTTTCTGTCTCCACAAATACCTCAAAGCACCACTCACCTTTTTTTTCTTCATCAATTCTATGGTTAACCTCATACTTCATAAACCAATCTGCTGACAAGTCATCTCCAAAATATCTGAAGACATTCACTTCTTCCATACTCCCTCCCTCCAATGTGATATCTAATTTTATCTAAATAGTTTGTTACCCTCATCACCTTACTCTTATCTGCGTTCACTTTCAACTTTCTACCTTTACACACCCTCCCAAACTCATTCACTAACCTTTGCAATTTCCTTTATCTAAATCGTTTGATACCCTCATCACCTTACTCTTATCTGCGTTCACTTTCAACTTTCTACCTTTACACACCCAGACTCATTCACTAACCTTTGCAACTTTTCTTTAATCTCGCAAAAGCACAGTATCATCAGCAAAAAGTAACTGTGTCAACTCCCATTTTGTATTTGATTCCCCATAATTTAATCCCACCCTTGTCCCCAATGCCCTAGCGTTTACTGCTTTTATGACCCCATCTATAAATATGTTAACCATTGTCACATTATACATCCCTGTCTATGACCTACTTTTACTGGTAAGTAATCCTCCTACATACCCTAACCTGAACCTCACTATCCTTATAAAAACTCTGTACAGCACATAGTAACTTACTACCTATATACAGAGCAAGGGGCTAGTAACTCCATCTCCTGTATATATTACTAAATTTAAAAGGAGAAGCTTTTGTTTTTCCTTTTGAGCTGCACTGCCTCAGTGGGATACGGCTGGTTTGTTGAAAGATATCTAATGTGTATACAGACAGGCAGACGTGCACACATATTTATTCATACTTTGTATTACAGATTCACTTCTGGAAAATGGGGACCATCATGCAGCTTTCGAGATGAGCAAGCAGCGTGGCGTGATGACTCCTCGGAAGTTAGTGATGAGGGCTACAAAAGTCAAGGCAACACTGCTTCACGCTCATTACCAAGAACGCGCAAACCAACACCCAAGAAAAATCTTGATATGGATACAACTGAGATGATAGGTAATTATTACTTTTATATTCTAAAGGCAGCACTGTACGTGGGTTGTGTAATTAAGATGAGGTTCATGCAGCTACTGGTGTGTGCAGGTGTGCTATGATCCAAGTCCATTCTGTGACTCAGATCCAATGGGTCCAATAATTTTGAAGAGCCTCTGCTTGACCTCAGGCATTCAGCACTAAGTGGCCTGCTCACAGTTACTAAGTGGCCCACTCATTTTCATGAATGGTTCATTCGTGCCATTCACATTCAGTGAGTTCCAGTTAATCAGATCCCATGCAAAGATTGCAATATGGAATTGTTGTAGCAACTAAGATCAGTGAACACATGTGCACAGTTTAGTATAGGCAAGAGAACTCAGCTCTCTTTCAAAGTCTATAGTAAAGATCACAGTACAATAGGACCCCCACATCTGAGGGACCCCCCATATCCCCAGGACCTGCTGCAAATACCAAAACTGCAGATAGTAGCAAACCCTATACAGTGGACCCCCGCATAACGATCACCTCCGAATGCGACCAATTATGTAAGTGTATTTATGTAAGTGCATTTGTACGTGTATGTTTGGGGGTCTGAAATGGACTAATCTACTTCACAATATTCCTTATGGGAACAAATTCGGTCAGTACTGGCACCTGAACATACTTCTGGAGTGAAAAAATATCGTTAACCGGGGGTCCACTGTATATAAGTCGTTTTTTGTTTACACACATACCTATGATAAAGTTTAATTGATAAATTACACATAATAAGTCTAGAATTAGCACTTTTTCACTGATGGGAAGCACTTTAAGGCTTCTCTTAGGTTTTGAAGAACTGCCATCATTATTACTTTTGCACCTTGGTGTCATTATTAAGCAAAATTAAGTCTTATTTTCGGGCCATGGTAAACCATGGATAACTGAAACATTGGAAACAGGACCATGGATACAGGGTCTGGTGTCATTATTAAGCAAATTTTCAGGCCACAGTAAATCACGGATAACTGAAACCTCGGAAACAGGATCCACGGATATGGAGTCCTACTGTATGCCATGGCAAGCATCTGCCATCACACACATGAGATTGTAGCTACAAACATTTTATTGTATCCTATTTTACAGAGGAGTGCTAAACTCATACAGATCACATAGCATTTTTGGAAAGGGTGGATGGTTCCAATTCCTTGAACCTGTATACCTTCACCATTATTAAGATTTCTGTGCAGGGACAGATAAACATAAAAATGACTCTCAGTGGTACTACACCACACTGTAACACCTCAGTATGAACAGATTTTCACCTGAGGTGTTTACAGTTTCTCACTATAGAAACATGTTACTTTCTCACTTTTTTTTTTTCAGTCTCTAAAGAGGACTTCAGTTAGGGGTTGAAATATACAGACCAACTTATTACATGGGTTATTACATAGCACTGACAAGATCAATATGCTATTATTGGTTATGCTTTACATACTAATTACAGAAGGGCCCCACTTATATGGCTGTCCAGGCTACCTCCGTAAAGTGGAACGCCATTTCTTTTCCACTCATAAATGCATATAAATACTAGATAACAAGTTTACACTAATATATATTAAGTTAGCAATAGAACTATGCATTAAAAAAAACAATAAAAAAGTAAAATATGCATATAGTACACTCACTGCTTACCTTAAAATATTTGTAGTTTTAATGTAGAGTGAGATGAGTAGTATTTATTGTAAGAAATCAGTTGTGGTAGGTATGGTAACCAGCCAGGCTACTGTCTCTAGCAAGACAGTGGTGAAAGCTTATAAACTAAGGAAGGAGGAAGTTAGGGTGATATATAAGCAACTATTGGTAGAAAGGTGGGCTAGTGAGAGTATAGGTAGTGTGGGGGGTTGAAAAGGGGTGGGATAGTTTTAGAAAATGCAATGTTAGAATGTGGGGCAGAAGATATAGGAGGGTGGGTGTGGGAGGAAAGAGGAGTGATTGCTGGAATGATGAGGTAAAGGGTGTTGTGGAAAATATATAGTATATTTTCCGAAAATAGTGTATTTGTACATAAATTAATAAAATATATTGTATTTAATAAAAATTATATTATAAAAAATGGGAAGCTCGGCGCCTGCACAGTCGAGCAGGGAAGAGTCGCCATGTTTTTTGAATGAGCCAAGAAAACGTTAGTGAAAATGAGAAGAATTTTTGTCGCTCTAGAGGTTATATTGGGCTTACACCTCTCAAATAGGAGCCGAAATTGTTGGAATTGCAGTCCTGCATAACGAGAGAATCAGGCGACTGGGCAGGACTCCATAATTAGATGAAAACAGAATATTACCCCCAGCTAAGTCATGTCTATATTTATGTTTATAGTTCTGGCCAGTATTATCATAAATGTAGACAGGGGGGTTTTTGAGTATGATACACAGTAATTTCCAGACAAATTGGTGAGTGTTATGATTATAAATTCTCCTTCTGTTATATAAATGTGTATATGTAATCATTTATTAAATTTAATATACAGTCCACAAAAATTATAATAATTTTACCAGAATTCCTGGTGTGTATGTACAATTCATTTGCAATTAATATAGGCCTAGAGCAACTTGTGGAGAGATAGATGGTAGGTATCGAAGGGGGACATTTTTGCGACCTAAGTGTCCTAAAAATTCCTACTTGTCTCTGTAACTTTGATAAATAATAATTATCTTTGTTACCATTTATTTGTATGTATGTAATGAGATTCATCCAGGTAAATGTAATTTACCACAGGTGTGATGAGGGAGAAAAAAGAAAGTTTTTTTTTTTTTTTTACAAAGCAGAAGTGATATAAGAAAGGTGGAGTAGGTGGCGAGTAAGAGAGAGGTGAGGGAGTGTAAAAAGAGAGCAGTAGAGTGAGTGAAGGGCTGTCAACAAATTTTGCTGTGAATAAAAAAAAGTTTTAGAGAGAGATAAATAGGTTGAGAAAGCCTAGGAAACAAATGGATTTGACAGTTAAAAACAGAGTAGGGAAGTTAGTAGACAGCAACCGCCCAGGGAGGTACTACTGTCCTGCCAAGTGAGTGTAAAACGGAAGCCTGTAATTGTTTTACACGATGGTAGGATTGCTGGCGTCTTTTTTTTTTCTGTCTCATACACATGCAAGATTTCAGGTACGTCTTGCTACTTCTACTTACACTTAGGTCACACTACACATACATTACAAGCATAACTATACACACCCCTCTGGGTTTTCTTCTATTTTCTTTCTAGTTCTTGTTCTTATTTATTTCCTCTTACCTCCATGGGGAAGTAGAACAGAATTCTTCCTCCGTAAGCCATGCATGTTGTAAGAGGTGACTAAAATGCCAGGAGCAAGGGGCTAGTAACCCCTTCTCCTGTATATATTACTAAATGTAAAAGGAGAAACTTTCATTTTTCCTTTTGGGCCACCCTGCCTCGGTGGGATATGGCCAATGTGTTGAAAGAAAGAAGAGAGGGAGGCAGTAATTTCATGCACTGATCAGGGAGGTACATCTTTTAGGAGTGAAGAAGAGGCAGATGTGAGTGTAGAGGAGGTGCATGAGGTATTGGGTAATATGAAAGGGAGTAAAGCAGCTGGAATTGATAGGATCCTGACAGAAATGTTAAAAGTAGGGGAGGGGGGGGGGATATAGTTTGAAGTGGTTGGTACTTTTGTTCAATAAATGCATGAAAGAGGGAAAGGTACCTAGGGACTGGTAGAAAGCATGCATAGCTCTTTATATGAAAGGAAGGGGAACAAAAGAGACTGTAAAAATTATAGGGGAATAAGCCTACTGAGCATACCAGGTGAAGTGTATGGTAGAGATATTATTAAACGAATTAAGAAGTAAGATGGAGAGCAGGCTTGTAGATGAACAAGGAGGCTTTAGAATGGGTAGGGGATGTGTAGACCAAGTGTTTAGATTGAAGCATATTAGTGAACAATATTTGGATAACAGTAGAGAAGTTTTCATTGCTTTTATGGATTTAGAAAAGGCATATGATAGGGTGGATAGAGAAGCAGTGTGAAAGATGTTGCAAGTGTATGGAATAGGTCGTAAGTTACTAAATGCTGTAAAGCGTTTTTGAGGATAATGACGCTCAAATTAAGGTATATAGGAGAAAGAACCATCAAATACAAATTAGGAGGTGACACATAATTTCTGCTGATGATTCTTTGCTCTTGGAAGATTCTGAAGAGAAGTTACAAAGGTTAAGAGACTAGTTTGGGAGAGTGTGTACAGGAAGGAAGTTGAAAGCGAACATAGATAAGGGTAAAGTGATGAGATTATCAGAGTTAGGTAAAGAAAATCTGGATATCAGATTGGAAGGAAGGAGTGTGGAAAAAGCGAATGTGTTCAGATATTTGGGAGCAGACTTGTCAGCGGATGGGTTTATGAAGGGAGAGGTTAACCATAGAATTGATGAAGGGAAAAAGGTGGGTGGTGGATTGAGGTATCTGTGGAGACAAAGAAGGGAATGTATGAATATAGTGGTATCAACAATCTTATATGGGTGTCAAGCATGGGTTGCGAATGTTGCAGAGGAGGCGGCGGCTGGAGGCAGTGGAGATGTCGTGTCTTAGGGCAATGTGTGGCATAAATATTATGCAGAGAAGTCATAGGAGGTGTGGAGTTACTAAAAGTATTATTCAGAGGGCTGAGGAGGGGTTGTTGTGGTGGTTTGGTTATTAAGAGAGGATGGAACAAAATAGGATGGGTATATAAATCTGTGGTGGAGGGAAGGTGGGGTAGGGGTCGTCCTAGGAAAAAATATGGAGGGATGGAGGGGGTAGAGGAGGTTTTGTGTGCAAGGGGCTTGGACATACAGCAAGCATGGGTGAGCATCTTAGATAAGAATGAGTGGAGACGAATGGTTTTTGGGACTTGACGAGGTGTTGGAGTGTGAGCAGGGTAATATTTTGTGAAGGGATTTAGGGAAACTATTTAGCCAGACTTGAGTCCTGGAGGTGGGAAGTACAGTGCCTGCATTCTAAAGGAGGGGGTTTGGGATATTGTACAAGAATGGTATACAATACTACTACTACTACTACAACAACTAACCCATCCTTTTGGGTATGACCAACTTCCACTGGGGGATCCCGCCTACCAGTGATTATGCCCTCATCTGCTACCCATTCCTTTCCACCTGACGTTAGTATATAAGCATCAGCTTTCTTGCCTGTGCTCCACAATCTTCATGACTACAGTGCTCTTCACACCAACTCCAAGGCTGAGGGACTGATTACCTCATCTTTTGCACATAGTTCTGTCTTTACATTATATCCTAGAATTTATATTGATAAAGCCATTGGATGGCAAAACGTCTACAATAAAGATACCCATATGTTGTACATGGGTTTGGGATATTTGCTGTTTAGAGTGACATGTAAACTGTTGTATGTGTGTGCCTCTGGCAAGATAGTGTGAATAATGGTGAAAGTGTTTCTTTTTTCAGGTTACCCTGCCTCTGTGGAAGATGGCCAGTGTGTAAAAAAAAAAAAAATGTATGCGCGCGCGCACACACACACAATGTACACGCATGCCTAAATCAGGCCAAGTATCTAACAACAAGTGCCTTTGACAACTGGTAACTAGCTCGCATGCACTATAATGAATGATTTAATGGGGGAAAGGGTGTACGTTACTGTTATCTATTTCCTAATTGTGAGATTTATTTTTCCATGATGGTTGGTTCTAGACACTACAGGACACAAAGAACATGGTAACCTGTATGTAGAACAGTGCAGGAAGAGCAAACAGAATGGAAGAGAGGGTGTGCAGGTGTGTGAGAGCGAGTGTCAGGGTGGGTGTGAAGGTTAGCTTTGAATAAACATTAGAAATGCTTTACTAGAAGACACAGAAATAATGTACAGTGGACCCCTGCATAACGATCACCTCCGAATGCGACCAAATATGTAAGTGTGTGTATTTATGTAAGTGCGTTTGAACGTGTTTGTTTGGGGGTCTGAAATGGACTAATCTACTTCACAATATTCCTTATGGGAGCAAATTCGGTCAGTACTGGCATCTGAACATACTTCTGGAGTGAAAAAATATCGTTAACCGGGGGTCCACTGTATTGTTAATTTACACAATGCAGAGCCATGTATAGTTGTACAGTACATTGATTTTTTCCTGTACCATAAATAATTTTTTATTTTCTTACCCTACAGAACGGCCAGAATCATCCATGACACAAATGTCCTCAGAGGGATCATCCATGTCAACAGAGGAGTCAGTTAACACTCCTCCACGTTCTCCAACAAACGCCATTGCCACTCCTCATTACCCACTAGCAGATGCTACCAATACTTGGTCACCACCTTCACAAAGTAAACATAAGAATTCCAGCAATATACCTAAATCAAAAATACCTTTCATTGATTCTCTAAAGGGCCCATTTATGGGTAGTAAGAAATCAAAGAAAACTTCGCTTCCTGAAGAAAAATCCCCATCAAAACCTGCTTGGAATTCAGGACCTGGATTGCGTCGGAATAGTGAGGATCGTGGGAGTCGTGTTATAAGTCGCAGTCGAAGTGCTACTAGTGAGGGTGGATTAATGATGCTAGGCAGAGAATCTCCTTCACGTATGTCCCACAGACCAACAGCAAGGCGACCATCTCTCTCTGGTGGACCACAAGATAAAAATACTTGGAATGGCAGAGCTTCACGGGAACAGCCACGCCTCACAGCAGATACCTATAAACCACCAACCCCTCGCACTGTACGTTCAGCGTCTGCATCTCCAGCAACCACACGTCGACATTTTGGGCATTCAGCCCCAGCCACACCCTTAAATCGATCACCAAAGCGTTCAGCACCAGGATCCACTCTCGCATCACCAACTACTAGTGGCCCAGTGCTTAAACAGCTTGCTGATCTTGAACCAGATGAGAATACTCTCCTCTGCATTAAAGACATATATGACTCACTTAGGGCAAAAGTGTGTGAGAGCTTAGCAGCAGAAGGTAAGTCACTGCCACCAGAACTAGCTCAAGAATATACATCTTCCTGGGTAAATGCACATGTATCTAGTAGTGGAAGTCAGAGTTTAGATCCAAAAATAAATTTAAATGTTGGTACTACCAGCCCCACTAGTTCTCTCAAGGTTGCACCGAGAAAGTCTGGTGTCGGGTCTCGCATTCCTGCACCAACATTCTTTATGTCCCGCCAGACAGAAATATAGCAGTGACATTTTTTTTAAAGAAAAAAAAAATAGGCTGTGGAGGTGGCATAGTGTGCATGAAAAAGTGCCTGCACATACTTTAACAAATTTCTCATATGTAAACCTAAGAAGATTATACATTAGGTCTGTGAACGAACTGATTATACACAAGCTACAATAATTAGTGTAATTGCTTGGGAAAATTCACCTTGGTGTGGTATCTAACAGGTATTTGTAAACACACTAATGCCACCAAGATAACTCTGAAGTTTTGCTACCCAATTGTGCCTCTGTAATCACACTAAACATGAATGGTGCTCCTTACCTAACATGTGATATGTTGCAATTTACATTATTTCTGATATTACGAAAGAATAACATTCCGATATTATTGTGTTTGATATCGGTTGTGTCATAACGCAAATACTAGTCGAATGTAGAATAGAAAAATTATAACTTTTTAAAAAATATTTAAAATGTTTCTAATTCAATCTGATATTACTATTGAGACAATTTAGTACAATGGTATATAGCTTTACAGCCTTATTTCATCCAGACTTGTGTTTCAGTTTAGCTACTGCTGTTTTTAAAATGTATAGTAATCATTCATGGGGCAAGTGCTAAACCCATAAGAGTCATACAGCCACCTGAGGAATTAGGAGGCAATGAGGTTCAGTCTACGAGAGGTTAGGTCCAATTCCTTGGATCAAGAGCCCTTCACACATACCTCCCTTGAGGGGTTAATGTCTTTGTTTCTTATGCAAAATATATATTAATCTACAGCACTTGTGATCTAGAGGGGTTGCCTATTTTTTTTAGATTATATTATTTACAAAGAAAAGCACTAAACTTGTATGGGTCAGTCAGTGCTAAATTCTGTTTAGAGAAAATCAGTCTTATTTTTTAATGAATTGTGTTTTTATCATTACTATGTACTACATATTAAAAATGTTTGCCACCTGAGAGAAGGCTTTTTGACAACTTAGTTAAATTCTATTAAAAGTAGTGAAAATGATTATTAAAGTCCACAGTATAATGTACACTAAAAGTTTCTAATTGGTCATGTTAGCAGCAGGTAATGAAAATGAGTAGGAGAAAATAATGGGCATTTTTAACGTGTGTAAATAGTAAAAACTGCTGTCCAATGCCATTTAATTAATAACTTTAGGCCCATTATTAATGTCAAATTTGTGGGGAACTTGACCTGTGCTTTCCTCTCATGGACATGACTCTGAATATTGTTTTTGAAAAGAATGTTCTCATTTTAATAATTTATTGTAAGGAAATTAAGATTGTATTCATTGAGAGTTGTTAAATAAATTAATATTTGCTAAAACTGTTACCAATTTTTATATTACAAAATTAAATATATAAATTTTAGTTATATATGATGCAAATATCAGCTAGTTTCAAATATTTTATTGAGTTGAAACTTTAAAAGAATTTGTATACTCTTAGCAATGTTGCTGTTATGAGTAAATATTACATAAAGTTGAACTAATATCAAAATTCTAAGGTTAGGTTATTTCCATTAATTACTGATACCAGATTAGTAATAAAAAAATGTCATTACATTAAAGTAGCAATGCATTCCTATTTGGAGTACCAACAGTGTAAGTATAAGAAATGCAAATTATAAATCACAGTGTAATTAGTGTTGCACATAAAAGATGCTGTTTGACTGATGTTGAAGCCTAGGATATCTGTAGTGATTGAGAGCTGTCTGGAAGACACAGTGCTTCACATGTTTTGTTCCCACTGCTGTTTATGCTTCTATCAAGCACATGAACACAGTAACGTTGCCAATACTGGTATGCTAAACAACTCAACTTTATATTTTTATGTTTTGTTTCCTGCACTAAAATAATGAATGATAAAATGGCTTATAAGTTTAAAAATCACTTATACTAATCTTAATCTGGGTTCCTTATTTCTCTTAAGGAATTTTTGGGGGGACCCTGAAATAAGAGGAAGAACCTGTTAACATGAAGAACTAATATTCACTGGCTCAATGTTTTGTGATGGGCATGTGTAAATAATGTGTTTCTTCTTTTGGGTCACCCTACCTTGGTGGGAGATGGCCAGTGCATTAAAAAAAAAAAAAAAAAAAAAAAAACTATTGCTTTACATAGGGTATCATGAAGCTCTGATTTAATTCAATGTGACGAATCCACATAAATTCTAATTAACAAAATAGGTTGTGTACCTAAACTTAGTGTACTCTAGGAAGCCTATCCCCTAACTGCCAACTCCCCTACAACTTGGTTCACTGCTTTTCTTTAATTCATCTGTGTAATCTGTTGGCCAGCTGAATATACCCCACTCAACTGACCTCGGACATTGTTATTATAATCTACATTTTTTAATAAAGACAAAAGAATAAAAGTCTTTTTTTTTTACCTGCATATTCTGAAAGTTTTATTTTTTTTTCAAATAATAGTTAATACAATGTCAGCGATGTTACTGTATAGTATATAGTTATCTGACTTGAATACTTGGTCACAAGAAAGTGAGAAGCTATGACAAAAGAACCTTTTATCTACAAGGAAAAAATTATCAGTTTCTAATCAAGAGAGCTAACTGATGTATTTCACAATGATTTGAAAAGTACATTTTTTAAAACATTACATATACAGTACAGTCATCCCCACAAATTCATGGCCTTCTGTATTTGTGGATTTTGATTATTTAAAACTTTAATTCCTATGGTAGAATTACTTTTATTTATAGTACTGGCCCAATACCCTAAATTAAAAGCTACCTTAAGATTTCCTATGAATGCCAGTATTAAGCACATTAGAACATATTAAATGATGTATTACAGAGACTGGTCTCAAATGCAGAATGAACCCAAATCTGAAAAAGAAATTATGTAGATGTAATTGCATATTATTTGCAGTTCTTAGTTTTGTGGAACCTCTGGGAACGTAACTTGACTCCCCTCTCCTCAAAACTTGTAGGAATGACTGTACAGTACATATAATTTACAGCTGTAATTTTGCATTCTTTTTACAATAAAACAAGATATATACTTGCAGTAATAATCAGAACTGAGAATTTTAACAGAATTCAACTGAAAATGGTTAGAGCTTTAATTCAACTGCTTTATTTAGAAAATGAACTTCAGTACTTGACTATTGTATTGTGCACTTAAAGGAAAATGTAATTAACTCAGCACTACATATGCAATGTACATGTATTTGAATACTCACAGATCATGTCACATAAGACAGACATAGTACCTCTAATAATATACTGTACGATAAATGAGGTGGGATTTTGTAAAACGAAATGATGATACTGACTGCCTTCCACTAGCACTGGGTGAGCAGAGGCACAGTGTCAACAAGGGTTCGTGTCAAGCCCTCCACTGTAAATTAAAATGAAAGATTAATTAGCAAACTTACACTAGTAAATCTGAAATGCAGTACTACAATATTCTATACTTGCTTCAACATACAGTGAGCCCTCGGTCATCGGCCGTTCCACTTATCGGCCAACTCGTTTATTGGCTGGTTTTTCGGCATCTGGTTATCGGCTGTTATTTCACTTATTGGCCATATTGGATACTTATCGGCCAGTGATGCTCACGTATTCCTGAGTCAGTGCAGCTGTGTCGCTGGCCAAATGAGGAAGCTTTTGCTCATTCATCCAAACATTTCGCTATAAATCAGTGTTTTTCTTTGTTATTTATTAAGTGCAACTGCGAAATAAGTAAGCATAGCCCCAAAGAAAGTTCCTGTGGTAAAGAAAGTGAGAAACATGATGGAATATAAGAGAGAAGTGAATGAAAAATTTGAGAGTGGTATGTGAGTGTTGGAACTTGCCAGGATGTAAGGGAAAAACAAATCTACCATCACTTCCATCATGGCAAACAAAGAACAAATCAAGGAAGCTGATGTTGCAAAAGGAGTAAATGTGATAACGAAACAAAGGTCACCAACAATGGAAGATATGGAAAAGTTATTATTGTTGTGGATCAGAGAAAAACAATTAGCGGGAGATAGTGTTGTGGAGTCAGTGATCTGTGAGAAGGCAAAGCAGTTGTATGCAGATCTTGTAAATAAAATGCCTGGAACAAGTGATGCTGTTTGTGAATTTAGGGCCAGCAAAGGCTGGTTTGAGAGATTTAAGAAGCATAGTGGCATACACAGTGTGGTAACGCATGGAGAGGCTGCAAGTTCAGATAAATGTGCGGCTGAAAAATTTGTGCAAGATTTAAGAGGTACGTAGAGGCTAAAGGATTCCTCCCCCAACAAGTATTCATTTGTGACGAAACAGGCCTGTTGTGAAAGAAAATGCCAAAGAGGACCTACATTACGCAGGAGGACAAGGCCCTGCCTGGACACAAGCCTATGAAAGACAGGCTTACTCTCTTGTTCTGTGCTAATGCTACTGGGGATTTCAAAGTGAAGCCTTTACTGGTGTATCACTCTGAAAATCTCAGTGTGTTCAAGAAACACAATGTTTTGAAGAGTAAATTGTGTGTGATGTGGAGGGCTAACAATAATGCATGGGTCACAAGGCAAATTTTCAAAGAGTGGGTGAATGATGTGTTTGGCCTGAGTATGAAAAAATACCTCTTGGAACAAGTGCCTCCTGGTACTGGACAATGCTCCTGCTCATCCTACAAACTTGGTGCTTTGAAGTGACCTTGGACACAGAATTGACCCTAAGAGAGTTCTGGAGGAATCACTTCAATATCCTCCATTGCATAAGCCTTATAGGTAAGGCTTGGGAGGGAGTGACTTTCAGGACTTTGAACTCTGCTTGTAGAAAATTGTGGCCAAAATGTGTCCAAGAGAGGGATTCTGAAGGGTTTGGGGCTGACCCTGAGGACCCTATGCCTGTTGTGAAATCCATTGTATCTCTGGGCAAGTCCATGGGGTTGAAGGTTAGTGGTGAGGATGTGGAAGAGTTGGTGGAGGACCACTGAAGAGCTGCAAGAGCTTCATCTGGAACAGCAACAGACCACAGCTCAGGAACTTACTTCAGAGGAGGAGGAAGAGGGAGTGAAGAAGGTGACTTCAGAGATTAAGGAGATTTGTGCAATGTGGACTATTATTATTATAATAAAAAAGAAGCACTAAGCCACAAGGGCTATACAGTGCTGCAGGGTAGGGAAGGAAGCGAGGGTATTGGGCGGCAGAAAGGGGAAGGGATGATCAGTAGGTTACAGAAAACAGCGGGGCAGGGGATAGTGCGGGGGTAGAGGGTAGCAAGAGATTGAGGTAGAAAGGGCTGAAGGTATCATCAGAGTTTGTGAAGTAAGTCAGTTGTTGTCAAAAAGTCAATGAGAAAGTCCGGATGAAAGGTGGGTCCATCAGTGAGAAGGGAAGGTGAAGAGAGAGCAGCGGAGCGAAGACGACGTTGGAGGTAAATTCTGCATGCTCGTTGATAAAGTGGGCAGTCTAACAGAATGTGGCTGACCGATAATGGAACCTGACAATTCTCACAGAGAGGAGCAGGGAGCCTCTCCATGAGATATCCATGAGTAAGACGAGTATGGCCAATGCGAAGACGGGAGAGAGTAGTCTCCCAACCTCGACACTGGTGACAAGAAGACGGCCAGTAACCTATACTCGGTTTAATAGATTGAAGTTTGTTACCAAGCAGAGCAGACCAATGTTGTTGCCAACAGGTGTGAAGGTGGGTAGCTATTGCAGCAAAATAGTCCGTAAATGGAACACCTCTATATGAAACTGGTAGGTCATGTACTGCTGACTGCGCAGCAGTGTCTGCTTGTTCATTGCCCTGTACGTCAACATGACCAGGGACCCAACAAAAAACAACCTCTTTATGCTTGGTAGAGATGCGGTGTAGCCAAAGTTGAATACGGAGGACTAAGGGGTGAGGTGTATCAAATTTCTGTATAACCTGTAAAGCACTAAGGGAGTCTGAGACAACCACAAATGATGACACAGGCATAGATGCAATACGGATTAGTGCTGCAAGAATGGCATACAATTCAGCAGTAAAAATACTAGCCGAAGATAGTAAATGCCCTCGTACGACGCTGTCCGGAAACACTGCTGCGAATCCTATGCCGTCAGAAGACTTAGAGCCATCTGTGTACACTGCAATGTCATGAGAATGAGAGTGGAAGTGGTCAAGAAAAAGAGAGTGGGAAGCTACCGTAGACAGTTGGGCTTTTGAGCAAGGGAGTGAGAAAGAACAGACTCAAACAGCTGGAACTTTCCAGGGGGGTAGGGAAAAGTGAGATGCTACATGAACATAGAAAGGTGGTAATTGAAGAGAAGACAAGAGTGAATGTAGGCGAAGAGAGAAGGGATGGAGCAAACAGAGGCGGTAAACAAATAAAGAATGTCTACTAATATCGGTGACCATTCTATAAATGGAAGGATTGCGGAGATCATGAGAGCATACATAGTAGCAAAGGCAATGGGCATCATGGGGATTGGATAAGGATGGAATGTTCGCTTCTGCATAGAGGCTCTCAACAGGGGAAGAGCGAAAAACACCAAGGCATAAACGTAATCCTTGGTGGCAATGTGAACTAGGGTGCAAGCTTTTGCTGAGAAATATCACCCTGACCAAGTTGAAACAAGCTACATCTGCAACAGGTTTAGTGACAGAACCTTGTCCCACTTCAGGGAAATCTTAAGGAGATGCCAGAAACAGAGCTCTCTCGACAGATATTTTGTGCAGCAGGGGTCCAGTGACTCTCAAGCTCGTCCTAGTGGCATTAAAAGACAGAGAAGGGAAGTAACCTCAGATAGGGCTTTGATACTGAGAAGTCCTTATGGAGGGGGGATCCCCCTTCCAAACAATAAACTCTCCTCCTTATCTTCCACAAGCCAACAACAGTCTTCAATAAAGGTATGCAATACTGATTTAACTGTTTATGTATTTATTTTATTTAGTTCTCATTGTTTTGTGTATGTAAAACTATAATTAATCTGTAAAAAAAAAAATGTATTTTTTTGTGAATATTTTTGGGTGTCTGGAACGGATTAATTGTATTTACATTAATTCTTATGGGAATAATTATTTCGGGTATCAGCCATTTCGGTTTCAGGCTGGCCTTCTGGAACGGATTATGGCCAATAACTGAGGGTCCCGTCCCGTCCCTCCCTCCCCCTCTCTCTCTCTCTCTCTCCCTCTCTCTCTCTCCCTCTCCCTCCCTCTCTCCCCCTCCCTCCCTCTCTCCCCCTCCCTCCCTCTCCCTCCCTTTCTCCCTCTCTCCCTCCCTCCCTCCCTCCCTCTCCCTCTCCCTCACCCTCCCTCTCTCTCCCTCCCTCCCTCTCCCTCTGTGTGTGTGTGTGTGTGTGTGTGTGTGTGTGCACACTCACCTAGTTGAGGTTGCAGGGGTCGAGTCTAAGCTCCTGGCCCCGCCTCTTCATTGCTCGCCACTAGGTCACTCTCCCTGAACCATGAGCTTTATCATACCTCTGCTTAAAGCTATGTATGGATCCTGCCTCCACTACATCTCTTCCCAAACTATTCCACTTCCTGACTACTCTGTGGCTGAAGAAATACTTCCTAACATCCCTGTGATTCATCTGTGTCTTCAGCTTCCAACTGTGTCCCCTTGTTGCTGTGTCCAGTCTCTGGAACATCCTGTCTTTGTCCACCTTGTCAATTCCTCTCAGTATTTTGTAAGTCGTTATCATGTCCCGCCTATCTCTCCTGTCCTCCAGTGTCGTCAGGTTGATTTCCCTTAACCTCTCCTCGTATGACATACCTCTTAGCTCTGGGACTAGTCTTGTGGCAAACCTTTGCACTTTCTCTAGTTTCTTTACATGCTTGGCTAGGTGTGGGTTCCAAACTGGTGCCTCATACTCCAATATGGGCCTAACGTACACTGTGTACAGGGTCCTGAACGACTCCTTATTAACCCTTTGAGGGTCGACAGGCCCTCTCCGAAACTCGTTCTCAGGGTCGGCCAAATTTAAAAAAAAAAAAAAATTATTTTCTCTTATGAAAAGATAGAGAATCTTTTCCCGATCATAAAGACACCAAAAGTTTGAAATTTGATAGAAAACTTACGGAATTATGCTCTCGCAAAGTTAGCGGTCTCGGTGATGTTTACGCATCGGCGATTTCGCCCACTGAGCCCCATTTTCGGCCAATTTCACTGTACTAGTCGACAAAAAACATGAATATTTCGCTAGAACTCCATTTTTTCTATCGAATGGGTGCAAGAAACCACTCATTTATGAAATTCAACTATCCAGTACAGTGGTCAGAATTTAGCAATTTTGCCAATTTCACACAAATTTCAAAAGATGCCAATTTCCGAATAGGGTCCAGAATAAACAAGAAAGACATTCCTGGCACTAAAACGACATTTCCTCTAGTCATTAGTCACGTCTCAAGGCCCCTCTTATATTCTTTTGCTTTCCACTTTGAATTTTTATTTTCACAAAAAATATAAGATTTACTGTTATGCAGACTACTGCATTAGTGTAAAAAATGGTATAAATATTATTGGTGCACTTGTGAAAGAATATTAGACTCACCAGTTGACGTGTATTGCACGCTTGGCACGATTTGTTTACTTTTGAAGTTTGGTAAAAATCGAACATTTCTGCTACTTTGAGCTCAATTTCAAGGCACCTTTCTTTGCAAAACCAGTCAAAATCATCTCAATTTCTGTAATATGCCTTCCATTCTATAAAATGAGACCAAGAAAACTAGAATACAACAATAAATACCATACGAAAATACACTGCAAAGTCGCTGATTTATTAAAAAAAAATGGTCAAAGTTTTTTTTTTCTCATTATGCACTGTGTGCTGCAGGATTTTTTTTAGACTGTGCACACTGACCACATAGACCCATTCTTTCATATGAAGGCCTACCAGCTTTCTCCCACTAGATTTGAGGCCGCTAGAATTTATGAGTACTAGTACGTCAAAAACCCCTACGCGTAAGACGTACTAGTACGACGAAAACCCTCAAAGGGTTAAGATGTCAGAATGCTGTTCTGAGGTTTGCCAGGCGCCCATATGCTGCAGCAGTTATTTGGTTGATGTGCGCTTCTGGAGATGTGCCTGGTGTTATACTCGCCCCAAGATCTTTTTCCTTGAGTGCGGTCTATAGTCTCTGGTCCCCTAGACTGTACTCCGTCTGTGGTCTTCTTTGCCCTTCCCCAATCTTCATGACTTTGCACTTGGTGGGATTGAACTCCAGGAGCCAATTGCTGGACCAGGTCTGCAGCCTGTCCAGATCCCTTTGTAGTTCTGCCTGGTCTTCGATCGAATGAATTCTTCTCATCAACTTCACGTCACCTGCAAACAATGACACCTCAGAGTTTATTCCTTCTGTCATGTCGTTCACAAATACCAGAAACAGCACTGGTCCTAGGACTGACCCCTGTGGGACCCCGCTGGTCACAGGTGCCCACTCTGACACCTCGCCACGTACCATTACTCGCTGCTGTCTTCCTGACAAATATTCCCTGATCTATTGTAGTGCCTTCCCTGTTATCCCTGCTTGGTCCTCCAGTTTTTGCACTAATCTCGTGTGTGTGTGCACTCACCTAATTGTACTCACCTAATTGTGGTTGCAGGGGTCGAGACTCAGCTCCTGGCCCCGCCTCTTCACTGATCGCTACTAGGTCCTCTCCCTCTCTGCTTCCTGAGCTTTGTCATACCTCTTCTTAAAACTATGTATGGTTCCTGCCTCCACTACTTCACTTGCTAGGCTATTCCACCTCCTGATGACTTTATGACTGAAGAAATACTTCCTAACGTCCCTGTGACTCGTCTGAGTCTTCAGCTTTCAGTTGTGACCCCTTGTTTCTGTGTCCCCTCTCTGGAACATCCTATCTCTGCCCACCTTGTCTATTCCCCACAGTATCTTGTATGTCGTTATCATGTCTCCCCTGGCCCTTCTGTCCTCCAGTGTCGTCAGTCCGATTTCCCTCAACCTTTCCTCGTACGACATTCCCCTGAGCTCTGGGACTAGCCTTGTTGCAAACCTTGGTAGTTTCTCTAACTTCTTGACGTGCTTGACCAGGTGTGGGTTCCAGACTGGTGCTGCATACTCCAGTATGGGCCTAACATACAGTGTACAGTGTCTTGAACGATTCCTTATTAAGGTATCGGAACGCTATTCTCAGGTTTGCCAGGCGCCCGTATGCTGCAGCAGTTATTTGGTTGATGTGTGCCTCCGGTGACGTGCTCGGTGTTATGGTCACCCCAAGGTCTTTCTCCCTGAGTGAGGTCTGTAGTCTTTGTCCACCTAGCCTATACTCTGTCTGCGATCTTCTTTGCCCCTCCCCAATCTTCATGACTTTGCATTTGGCAGGATTGAATTCAAGAAGCCAGTTTCTGGACCACATGTCCAGCCTGTCCAGGTCTCTTTGCAGTCCTGCCTCATCCTCATCCGATTTAATTCTTCTCATCAACTTCACATCATCTGCGAATAGGGACACTTCAGAGTCTATTCCTTCCATCATGGTCTTTGACTGTTGTCTTCCTCCTGATGTGGCTATACAATAGTTTCGGGTCAGTCTTGATTTTCGATGCTATGTCATTTTCGTACTGTTGCTGGGCCTCCCTCCTTACCTGTGCATACTCATTCCTGGCTCTGCGACTGATCTCCCTATTTTCGTGTGTTCTCTGCCTTCTGTACTTTTTCCATTCACTATTGCACTTTGTTTTTGCCACCTTACACCGTCGGTTAAACCAGGGGCTCGTTCTGGTCTTCCCATTGTTTCTGTTGCTCTTGGGAATAAACCTTTCCACTGCCTCCTTGCATTTTTGTTGTTACATATTCCATCATTTCGTTTACTGGCTTTCCTGCCAGTTCTCTGTCCCACAGAGCCTCCTGCAGGAAGTTCCTCAACCCTATGTAGTCCCCTCTTTTATAGTCAGGCTTTTCCCATTCAACTCCTGTTATTCCCTCCACTTGCAACTCTACTAAGTATTCAAAGCACAGAACCACGTGGTCGCTAGCTCCTAGGGGACTCTCATACATGATGTCCTCAATGTCTGAACTGCCCAGGGTGAACACAAGGTCCAATCTTGCTGGTTCATCCTCCCCTCTCACTCTGGTAGTGTCCTTAACATGTTGGTGCATGAGGTTTTCCAGCACCACGTCCAACATTTTGGCTCTCCATGTTTCCGGACCCCCATGTGGCTCCAGGTTTTCCCAGTCAATCTCCCTGTGGTTGAAATCCCCCATAACCAGCAACTTTGCTCTGCTGGAGTGAGCTCTTCTTGCCACCTCAGCAAGTGTGTCCACCACTGCTCTGTTGCTCTCTTCATATTCCTCTCTTGGCCTCCTGCAGTTCTGTGGTGGATTATACATCACTGCAATGACCACCTTGTGCTCCCCAGACTGAAGTGTACCTACTATGTAGTCTCTCCCGTCTCGTCTATGCCTCCCATTTTCTCGAATTTCCATTTGTTTTTTACGAGCAGAGCAACCCCTCCTCCCCCTCTGACCCTTCTATCTTTCCTCATGATCTGGTATCCTGGTGGGAAGATTGCGTCTGTTATTGTCTCTGTGAGTTTTGTTTCTGTAACTGCTATGATGTCTGGGGACTTCTCATTGATTCTTTCTTGCCATTCCTCATGTTTATTTGTTAATCCATCCGCATTTGTGTGCCAAACCTTCAACTTCTGTTCTAATACTGTAACTGTGGTGTGGGGGGGGGGGGAACAGAGGGATCGGTGTGTGATGGTTGGTTTGGATTGTTCAGTTGCCTTGGGGGTGTCGTGGCTGGAGTCCTTCTGCAGGTGTTTCTGGGGGGTGTGCTTGTCCTTCCACTTGTTCCTGGGTTATTCTGCTCTCCTTTTTCATTTCCTCCCATTTCTCTTTTCGTTTTTGCACTCTCTCTTTCAGCATCCTCCTTTCCTCCTGTGTTCTGTCTCGATCAAGGTACACACTCATGAACTCCTGTTTGCCTCTCAGCCGTGCTTTCTCCTGCAGGATCACGGTTCGGGTTGATTCTGCCTTGAAAATTACTTTGAGAGGCCGATTCCTTTTCTTTGTGAACCACCTGATTCTCCGAAAATTTGCCACCTGGGTCATGTCCCCCTCGCCTATCACCTTCATGATACCTTCAATCGCTTTTTTCTCCTCCTTTCTTTCATCATAAGTTTCCCCTTTAGCTTCGTCTAGCCCATAGACAAAAACTGATCTCTCCCTTTCCACCTCCCACTGTGACTCCCATTGCGTCCTCTGAGGTGTTTTAGTTCCTTCCCCTCTAGTGTTCCTTCCTTTAGTCTCTTCCCTAGCCATGGCCCCTATGCTCATTGGTTTGTCCTTCCTGCTCACCTATTCATGGCCCCCACAGGTGTCTGGTAAGGTCCCTGCACATGTCCTAGTTCCTTCAATTTCTTCCAACCTTTCATTCTGTCCTAGTGTGCTCCCTGTCTTTGTTTTGGCCCCATGTGGGTTTGACAGGACCTCTGCATACAGTTTAGCTTCCATGCTCCCTTCAGACCCGTTGTCTGTGTCTGATGTAGCCATTGCTGATGCTACTTCTGTAATATCTTTGTCTCTATGCTGTTTCAGATGTCTCAGCTCCTCTTCTAATCTCTGTATCTTGTTTTCTGCTGCTGTGGCATGTTGCTTCCACCTTCTGCATTCTGCTGCTAACCTCTCCTCCATCTTCCTTGCAAGCTCGTCTAGCCTCCTTCCCCAGTCTTCCTCCCTTTTTTTGAGCTCTGCCTCCCAGTCCTCCCTCCCAGATTCATCCTTCAGGCCCCTTGTTCTCATCCTAGTTCTAGTTTCCCCCACTGCTCCACAGAAGGAAGGGGGAGAGGTGGTTAGGGGGAGGGGAATAGGTGGTTAGGGGGAGTGGGGATGGATGGTTATGGGGGAGGGGGAGGATGGTTATTGGAGGGGAAGAGGTAGGTGGGGGAGGGGGTTAGATGGTTTGGGGAGGGATAGGTGGCTAAGGTAAGGGGGAGAGGTGGTTAGGGGAGGGGGAGAGGTGGTTAGGGGAGGGGGAGAGGTGGTTAGGGGAAGGGGGAGTATGTGTTTGTGTCAAGTGTATATGTGCTTGTGCTCCTGGCCCCGCCTCTTCACTGATTGCTACTAGGTCCTCTCTCTCCCTGCCCCATGAGCTTTATCATACCTCGCCTTAAAACTATGTATGGTTCCTGCCTCCACTACGTCACTTTCTAGGCTATTCCATGGCCTGACAACTCTATGACTGAAGAAATACTTCCTAAAATCCCTTTGATTCATCTGAGTCTTCAACTTCCAATTGTGACCCCTTCTTTCTGTGCCCCTTCTCTGGAACATCCTGTCTTTATCCACCTTGTCTATTCCGCGCAGTATTTTATCTCTCTCCCCTCACCCTCCTGTCCTCCAGTGTCGTCAGGCCGATTTCCCTCAACCTTTCTTCGTAGGACAATCCCCGTAACTCTGGGACTATCTTGTTGCAAACCTTTGCACTTTCTCTAATTTCTTGACGTGCTTGACTAGGTGTGGATTCCAAACTGGTGCTGCATACTCCAGTATGGGCCTGACGTAAATGGTATACAGAGTCTTGAACGAATCCTTACTGAGGTATTGGAACACTATCCGTAGGATTGCCAGGCGCCCGTATGCTGCAGTAGTTATCTGATTGATGTGCGCCTCAGGAGATATGCTCGGTGTTATACTCACCCCAGATCTTTTTCCTTGAGTGAGGTTTGCTGTCTTTGGCCATCTAAACTATATTGTGTCTGCGGTCTTCTTTGCCCTTCCCCAATCTTCATGACTTTGCATTTGGCAGGGTTAAACTAAAGGAGCCAGTTGCTGGACCAGGCTTGTAGCCTGTCCAGGTCTCTTTGTAGTCCTGCCTGATCCTCATCTGATTTGATTCTTCTCATTAACTTCACATCATCTGCAAACAACGACACTTCTGAGTCTCTCCCTTCCGTTATGTCATTCACATATACCAAGAACAGCACAGGTTCTAGGACTGACCCCTGTGGAAACCTGCTTGTCACAGGCGCCCACTCTGACACCTCGTCACATACCATGACTCGTTGCCTCCCTGTCAGGTATTCTCTGATCCATTGCAGTGCCTTTCCTGTTATGTGTGCCTGATCCTCTAGCTTTTGCAGTAACTTCTTGTGAGGAACTGTGTTGAAGGCCTTCTTGCAGTCCAAAAAAATGCAGTCGATCCACCCCTCTCTCTCTTGTCTTACTTCTGTCACCTTGTCATAAAACTCTAGTAGGTTTGTGACACAGGATTTTCCTTCCCTGAAACCGTGCTGGTTGTCAATTATACACTTGTTTCTTTCCAGGTGCTCCACCACTCTCCTCCTGATGATCCTCTCCATGACCTTGCATACTATACACGTTAGTGATACAGGTCTGTAGTTTAGTACCTCATGTCTGTCTCCCTTTTTAAAAATTGGGACTACATTTGCCATCTTCCATACCTCAGGGAGTTGCCCAGTTTCAAATGATGTGTTGAAGATCTTTGTTAATAGCTCACACAGTATCTCTGCTCCCTCTTTAAGGACCCACGGAGAGATGTCTGGTCCCACTGCCTTTGAGGTGTCAAGTTCGCATAGCAGTTTCTTCACCTTCTCCTTGGTTATATGTACCTCATCCAGCACTTGCTGGTGTACCCCCCTGTTCTGATTTCCCGGAGTCCTACTGGTTTCCACTGTAAGTACTTTTTTAAATCTCGTGTTGAGCTCCTCACATACCTCTCGGTCGTTTCTTGTGAACTCCCCATCACCCTTCCCCAGTCTGATTACCTGGTCCTTTACTGTTGTTTTCCTCCTGATGTGGCTGTACAACAGCTTTGGGTCAGTCTTGACTTTCGATGCTATGTCATTTTCACATTGTCGCTGAGCCTCCCTTCTTATCTGTGCATATTCGTTTCTGGCTCTTCGGCTAATCTCTTTATTTTCCTGAGTTCTCTGTCTTCGGTACCTTTTCCATTCTCTAGTACACCTAGTTTTTGCCTCCCTACACCTTTGGGTGAACCAAGGACTCGTTCTGTTCTTCCCATTATTTCTGTTTCCCTTGGGAACAAACCTCTCCTCTGCCTCCTTGCATTTTGTTGCCACATAGTCCATCATTTCTTGTACTGGTTTTCCTGTCAGTTCCCTCTCCCTTTTGTAGTTTGGTTTTTCCCAACCTATTCCTGCTACTCTCTCCACTTGGAGCTCAACTATGTAGTCGAAGCACAGAACCACATGATCACTAGCTCCCAGGGGCCTTTCATACATGATATCCTCGATGTCCGAACTACTCAAGGTGAATACAAGGTCCAGTCTTGCTGGTTCATCCTCTCCTCTCTCTCTGGTAGTGTCTCTAACATGCTGATGCATGTGGTTTTCCAGTACCACATCAATCATCTTGGCTCTCCATGTTTCGGGACCCCCATGGGGCTCCAGGTTTTTCCAGTCAATCTCCTTGTGATTGAAATCACCCATAACTAGCAACTTTGCTCTCCCCATGTGTGCTCTCCTGGCCACCTCGGCTAGTGTGTCGACCATTGCTCTGTTGCTCTCATCATATTCTTCTCTTGGCCTCCTGCAGTTCTGTGGCAGGTTGTACATTACTGCAATTATCACCTTATGTCCCTCAGACTGGATTGTTCCTACTAAGTAGTCCCTTTCACCCATGCCATCCATTCCTTCCATTTTCTCAAAACCCCACTGGTTTTTAATGAGCAGTGCAACTCCTCCTCCCCCTCTCCTCCCTCTGTCTTTCCTGAGGATTTGATATCCAGATGGAAAGATTGAATCTATTATTCTGGTGAGTTTTGTTTCTGTGAGTGCTATTATGTCTGGGGATGTCTCCTTGATTCTTTCATGCCACTCCTCATACTTATTTGTTATTCCATCTGCATTTGTATACCACACCTTCAACTTCTTTTCTAAGACTGTGGTCTGGGAGGTATATTGGGGTTGGGGAAGTGGGAGACCTGATAAGGAACTATGGGTGGTTGCTGTGGGGGTGGAGTTCGTAATGCAGTGGGTGGGGGCATTGGATGTGGCATGGGTGTTTTGGTTTAGAGTGTTTGGTTGCACTGGGGTTGACCTGGTTGGGAGGCTTCTATAGAAAGTTGTGAGGGAGGCTGTATTTGATCTTCTTCCTGGGTCTGGGATCTCCTGTCTGTCTTCTCCATCCCCTCTCTTTCCTCCTTTCGCCTTTGTACCATCTCTCTTAGTTTCTGCCTTTCTTCTTGTGTTCTGTCGCAGTCGAGATACACCTTCCTGTATGCCGGCATGTTCCTTAATCATGCTTTCTCCTGCAGGACCCTGTCCCGAGTCGATTCTGCCTTGAAGGTCACTTTCACTGGCCGGGTTTTTTTTTTTACAAACCCCCCTATTCTCCGAAAGTTTTCCAGCTGGGTCATGCCGTCTTCTCCTATTGCTTTTATGATGCTTTCAATTGCTTTTTTTTCCTCTTGTTTTCTTGCTTCATATGTTTCCCCTTCAACTTCCTGGAGCCCATTCACAAAGACTGACCTCACCCTTTCATTCTCCCACTGCATATCCCTGTGTATCCCCTCATTCAATTTGATTTCCTCCATTGCAGCTTTCCTTTCTTCAGTTTCACTAGCTAATGTACTTGTGCTCAGTGGCCTGTCATTTTCCCTTCTCGGCTTTCCCTGGGCTCTGCTGTGGTCTGTTAGGGCCTCCACATATAGCTTAGCTCTTTCATTTGCTACAGTCTCCTCTGATAGAGCTTCTACATGCAGTTTTGCTCCTTCTTTCCCTACAGTCCCCTTATTTGTGATTGAGGTAGCAGTCTCTGATGTCAATCCCAAAATGTTCTTTAGTTCTTTAGGCTGTTTCAGATTTTTCAGTTCCTCTTCTAAACTCTGTATCCTAGCCTCTGCTGCTTCGACTTGCACCTCCCACTTCCTGCTTTCCATGTCTATCCTCTCTTCCATTCTCATGCTAAGTTCTTCTAGTTTCTTTTCCCATTCATGTTCCCTTTTTATGAGCTCTGCTGCCCAATCTTCCTTTGCAGCTTCCTCCTCCTGTCCCTTAGTTTTTCTTCCTGCTCTCTGGCAACCCACTTTTGTTTTATCCTGATTGCCTCAGAGTGGGAAACCTTTGTAATTCTGTGTGTTAGGTTAGTAGTGTGTATGTCAGAGTGTGGGGGGGGAGGTAGATGAGGAACTACGGCTATGTGGGAGAGGAGTGTGGAGGGGGATCTAGGGGGGAATATGGGGAGTGGGAAGGAGGGAGAGGGAGAGAGGGAAGGAGGGAGAAGCAAGTGGGTTAGTGGGAGAGGGAGAGGGGGAAGGAGTGAGAGGTGGGGAGGGGGAGGGTGAAAGAGGGAGGGGTGGGATCAGGGGAAGGAGTGAGATGTCGGTGGGGAGGGGGAGGGCGAAAGAGGGAGGGGTGGGATCAGGGGAAGAAGTGAGATGTCGGTGGGGAGGGGGGAGTGTATGTGTGAGTCTGGATATGTGTGAGTGTGTGAGTGGTGTGTGTGTGAGTGTGTGTGTGTGAGTGTGTGAGTGAGTGGTGTGAGTGTGCACGCGCGTGTGCGTGTGTGTAATTATGTGTGGGTCACCGAGATTATAAAGTCACTTAAAAATAGCTCAGGGAATCTGTCTCATGTCCCACCATTATTGTACAAGAGAGTGGCCCATGTCCTCTCGCATACTATCTCATTGCTTTTTAACAAGTCACTAGAAGCTAGCACCTTCCCGAAACTACTCAAGACGGCAAGGGTTACACCAATACATAAAGGTGGTGACCCTACAGATTTAAACAACTATAGGCCAATATCAAACTTACCATTGCTATCCAAAATCTTTGAGAAACTCGTGCACAGGAGACTATATTCATTTATAACGTCACAAAACATACTCAACCCCTGCCAATTTAGATTCAGGAAAAATAAAAGCACTAACGATGCAATTATAAAAATGCTAGATCTGCTTTACACAGCATTGGAAAATAAGGAATATCCACTAGGAATTTTTATTGACCTAAGAAAAGCTTTTGACACAGTAGACCACGGCATCCTACTCCACAAACTTGACCATTATGGTATAAGAGGCCATGCGCTTGCATATTTCAAATCTTACCTTACTAATAGGTATCAGTATGTCACCATTAAAGACACAGCATCAACAACACAGCCACTTGATACTGGAGTTCCACAGGGAAGTGTCCTTGGTCCCCTGCTCTTCCTCATATACATCAATGATCTTCCAAACGTATCTCGACACCTGAACCCCATTCTCTTTGCTGACGACACGACTTATGTCATCTCTCACCCTAATCTTGCAACTCTCAACACCATTGTTAATGAGGAGCTGATCAAAATATCGACTTGGATGACAGCCAATAAACTTACGCTTAACGTTGACAAAACCTACTACATTATGTTTGGTAGCAGAGCAGGAGATGCGCAAATTAACATTAAGATCGACAACACTCTAATTACCAGGCATAATGAGGGCAAATTCCTAGGCCTATACCTCGACAACAACCTGAACTTCAGCACCCATATCCAACACATAACCAAAAAAGTATCCAAAACGGTTGGGATCCTCTCCAAGATACGATACTACGTGCCGCAAACTGCCCTTCTCACACTATACCATTCACTTATATATCCATACCTCACCTATGCTATCTGTGCTTGGGGTTCAACTGCAGCAACACACCTAAAGCCAATAATAATACCCAACAAAAAGCTGTAGTAAGAATAATCACTAAATCCCATCCCTGGAAACACACCCCCCCACTCTTCATAGATCTGAACTTACTCCCTGTTCAGTACATCCACACTTACTACTGTGCAATCTACATCTACAGGACCTTAAATTCCAATATTAACCTTGACCTAAAACGCTTTCTTGATAGGTGTGACAGAACCCACAGGCACAACACCAGACACAAACATCTCTATGACATTCCCCGTGTCCGACTAAACCTTTACAAAAATTCAATGTATGTCAAAGGCCCTAAAATCTGGAACACCCTACCTGAAAATTCCAAAACTGCAGACACATTCATCACCTTCAAAACTACCATCAGAAAACATCTTAACTCCCTGATACACCCTGTCAACTAATAATACGAATACCACCTGGTGGTTCACACTTACACTCACTCACTCACCCATTTGACCATAAACAGAAATATCAATCTCAATCTCAAAATAATGAATCTTAACTAGTCATAAGTTGGCCTGTGATACTCCAATACTGAAACTATGTATAGTGCCAAAACAAAAGCATTCACATTGCTAAACTCAACTAGTATTTAGTCACTTAGCCATAATACCAACTTATCTCATAATTTTGTAACATTTTAAACCTAAGATTTAATATAAGTCTGCCCGAAATGCCTAGCCATGCTAGGCGTTCTAGTGGTACACTCTGTAATTATTATTTTACTACATGTAAACCACACAATAACCAAATTCTGTAAACTCAGCATTATAATACTTATAGAGAATAAAGTTTGAATTTGAATTTGAATTATGTGTCTGAAAAGTAGGTGACTTGTACATTGGAGTGTAATGTGGAGTCTCAGTGGTTGCTTGTGACCACAACCTCTTGTGACCTGACCCCCACCCTCCTGGGACTTGACCTGCACCTACTTACAATGTTGCCCTTTATGCTTGTCCTTCCACCTAGCTTATAGTAAGTTAGTTGCCTTGTTCAATGGATTACCAATTGCTATTCCTTATTGAATACTTGAGTGCCTATTCTTTATCGTGCTGAGAGACCATTCACAATCAGCTTGGCGGTTAATTGGAACCTGGAACCCCACACCAAAACAACCACTCATAGGTGAATACAGTACAGTGGACCCCCGCATAACGATGGCATCGCATAGCGATTTTTCCGCATAACGATTACTTTTATCGCAAAATTTTTGCCGCGCATACCGATTAAAAACCCGCATACCGATTTTCGTCCGAGACGCGTCCAATGTGCCCTCAGCCAGCCTCACATGTGCCGCTCCGTCCCATTGTTTACCAGCCAGCCTCCGCGGTAACATCCAAGCATACACTCGGAATATTTCGTATTATTACAGTATTTTCGGTGCTGTTTCTGGAAAATAAGTGACCATGGGCCCCAAGAAAGCTTCTAGTGCCAACCCTGTGGTAAAAAGGGTGAGAATTAGTATGGAAATTAAGAAAGATTTTGAAGGGTTTGGGGCTAACCCTGAGAAGCCTATGCCAGTTGTGGAATCCATTGTGCCTACTTCAAAGATTAAGGAAATGTGTGCAGAGTGGGTTGAACTGCAAACCTTTATAGATGAAAATCACCCTGACACAGCTGTTGCAAGCCGTGCTTGTGACTATTTCAATGACAATGTTATGGCCCATTTTAGGAAAGTCTTGAAGGAACGGGAGGTACAGAGCTCTATGGACAGATTTGTTGTGCGACAGAGGTCCAGTGACTCTCAAGCTGGTCCTAGTGGCATTAAAAGAAGAAGGGAAGTAACCCCAGAAAAGGACTTGCTACCTCAAGTCCTAATGGAAGGGGATTCCCCTTCTAAACAGTAAGAAGATAATGCTCTCCCCTCCTCCCATCCCATCAATCACCACCAGATCTTCAATAAAAGTAAGTGTCATGTAATTGTGCATGCCTTTTTCAGTTTGTGTGTATTAAAATTAACATTTCATGTGGTAAAAAAAATTTTTTTTCATACTTTTGGGCGTCTTGCACGGATTAATTTTATTTCCATTATTTCTTATGGGGAAAATTCATTCGCATAACGATTATTTCGCATAACGATGAGCCCTCTTGCACGGATTAAAATCGTTAACCGGGGGTCCACTGTACTTGCAATGCAGCTGTAGCAGCCTGTAGATTGTCCAGCTCGATGTGACGTCCTGGCGTAGATCCACCTCAATTTCTTCTCGTTAATAATGTACCCTATTCACTGTATTTCTCTCACTGGTCACACGATTGTTTCACTTTAATATCTTTCTTGGGTGACACGTGACAACGTCGCCTTACCACCCACACTAGCCTGCCCACTCTGACTGCGCCACCACGTTTTACTTTCTAGATCACTTACAAAATTGTGGCTCTCCCCACACTTATGTGGCTCAGGCAGATTGTAAATCGCTTCTAGGATTGTTCACTACCCTGACACACTTAGCAACCCTTTTCAGAACACTTGGGTAGCCCTCAAAAACACATATTCGTGGAGCACGGAAGATGTGACTTGCGCGCTCGGTGTCCCTACTGTGTGTGTGTGTGTGTGTGTGTGTGTGAGAGAGAGAGAGAGAGAGATAACCTCCAAGCTATAGTAGAAGGCCAGTGCAAGCCTACATCAAGTGACGTAAGCTGCTCAGCTGATGGTGACACTTTTGACAAGGACTGGAAGTCCCACACTGAGCTTAACTCAGGGGTAAATAACTGGTGGAATTCTGTCATTGCTAAGGTCCCACAGACTGACAGAGTTCAAAACACTACCTTTGGGAATTCTAACACAATTCCTCTGACCACCACAGAGGGAACAAATCCTCTTCCCAGCAACGAAGGAAGCCTTGGATTTGTTAATTCTCCTACACCTGACATCTCTGCTTCAGCCACTACCAGTCCACTAGACAGTGCACATACCATCTCTGATCCTACACCTGTCAGCACACCTGCTGACACTATTCCAGAATCTGGCAGCAGTGCTTCATCAGCAAGTTCTGTGTCAGGAGTTTCTCCACCATAGATTGGTGCAGTTAATAATCAGGGAACTATCACTTCACCTGATCACCTACTGCGCCAAAGTACGAACAGCAGGGACGCATCTGTCAGAACTGGTAGAGGATTTCGGCAGGGACGTCGGGAGGAGGAAGACATCTACAGTTGTCTCACCCTCCACTAACACAGTTCCAGCGGCAGAACCTGAGGACAAATCTGCAAAACACAGGAGGTGCAACAAATCATAGTCCACCCTCCCAGGCACCTAGGGCTGTGCTCTGCTGTCACTGGAAGGGGCACACTGCCAGCAACTGCCTGCAGAGAAACCAGGTGTAATTACTGCTACAAGAAAGGACATCAGGAGGACCAGTGTCGGAAGAAAAAGGAACTTGACAGACAGGACCACCTGTTTAGAGACCTGTTCTCAAAACAAACCAGCAGGATCTCTGAATTGACGAACACACTCACACGTCACCCATTCAGCTACTCCTATCCCAGCCCAGCAGGTGGTATTGTGCCTTCTACAAGACCACAGACCTACATCCCTGCAGCTGCCTCAGTGCCCTACCTCTCTCAAGGGCAGGCACCTTACATGCCCTACACACCCACCACCTCAAGCTGACCACATCATCATGAGGAGCCAGTCTATCAGCATCCTGTCGGCCAACATTAGAGGTTTCATTACTAATGTTGGAGAGCACAAACATAGTTTTGTGAACACTCGACGTCCCGACATGATAGCTGTTGTTGAAATATTCTTGGATGCCAGGACTCCAGAAAATTTTGCAAGAATTGCTGGCTACACCTCATGAATGAGAAGAGACAGGCAAGGGCAAGGAGGAGGTGTTGCTGTGTGCTTCTCTAAAAGTGTTCATGCCCAGCACATTGATGTTGCCACCCCTACACATCTTGAAATGATGTTCTTCAAGCTCTGCATAAATACTAATACCTCTGTACTAGCATGTGCAATGTACAGACCTCAGTGGCAACATGCAGATCCCATCAACTTCCTAATGGAAAATATTGACTCCCTTCTGCTACAACACAACTGTCAACATATCATAATTGTTGGTGACCTCAACCAGCACCTTATACAGAGGGATTTTGATGACCTTCTTGCAGTGTTTGACATGAGAAACTTTGTTGATTTCCCTACTCACATCTCTGGCTCCTCCCTTGACCCAGTAGTGAGTGATCTGGCAGAAGGCATAGTCACTTGTCAACCCCTCACCTATGTTGGATCGTCTGACCACAAGGCTGTTTTTACGACACTTAAGATCCCAACAGAACGAGGTGAGGAGTCCACACGCACAACCTGGCTATGGGAAAGAGGTAATTGGCCAGCCCTTCGCTCTGAGCTTGCCACCACCAATTGGAATGCTCTTCTCCAAGGGGATGTTGACAATCAAGTGAAAGCCTTCACTGGACACAGCCTTAATCTGCAACAAAAACACATTCCTCACCGGCAATATGTGACGATGCCTACGGATCAGCCTTGGTTTGGCTTTCGTTGTAAAGAGGCTGCTACTGCTAAGTACAAAGCATGGCGAAGGTATAAGAGACATCCTACCACCTATAACAGGAACTTGCACAGGCAAGCCTGTAGACATATGGGTGACGTTCAAAAGTGGGCCATTGCTAAATGGGAGGTGGACACTAAAAGAAAGCTAGCATCAGGTAGGGTAGGCTCTAAAACCTGGTGGTCCCTGGTCAAGGACAGACAAGGTTATCTGCCTGATGAACTCATTACACCTCTAAATCGACAGGATGGGACCACCTCTACTAGTAGTCAAGAGAAGGCGGACCTCTTTGCTGAACACTTTGCTACCAAAATGCAAGTTCCTGATCCAGCAAGGGACCCTCCTTGGCTAGCTGCAAGAACTGTGTCAAAACTGTCAGTGGTGACAATAAGGCAGGAGGAGATGCATTTCCTTCTTAAATCACTTGACCAAGAAAAGGCTGTGGGAGGCCCAGACAAGTTGAGCCCAAGATTGCTGAGAAGATGTGCAGACCAGCTAGCAGCACTCTAACTCAGCATCTTTCAGCACTGCCTAGTACAGTGTAAATGGCCCTCTCTATGGAAAGAGGCAAATGTAGTCCCTGTTCACAAAAAGAAGAGCAGAGCAGAAATCAGCAACTACAGACCAGTGTCACTCCTGTCAATCACTGGTAAGATCCTTGAGACAATAATCTCAAGACAAATGACAGAGTTTTTTGACTATCACTCGCTACTTTGTGATTGTCAATATGGCTTCAGGAAAGGTTACTCTGCTGCTGATCTGTTGTTAAACCTCTCCACTAAGTGGCACCAGTCACTGGATGAATCCAAAGTCAGCTGTGTGGTAGCACTGGACATTGCTGGCACTTTCGACCAGGTGTGGCACCAGGGCCTCTTAGCAAAACTTCAAGCACTGGGAATTGCAGGCTCTATGCTATGTCTTCTCAGTGATTACCTTCA
>NC_091297.1:28098508-28221008 GCF_038502225.1 Cherax quadricarinatus
TTTGTTTGAATAAAAATTCAAAATAGAAAGCAAGAGTAATATCAGAGGGGCCTGGAGACATGACTGATGAACAAAGAAAATGGTATTTTAGAGCCAGGAATGTCTGCATTGCTCATTCTGGACCCTATTTTGAAATTGGCATATTTTTTAATTTGCGTGAAATTGGCCAAATTGCAAATTTCTGATCAGGTTATTGGGTAGTTGAGATTGGTAAATAGGCAGTTTCTTGTACTCAATCGATAAAAGAAACGGAGTTCTAAAGAACTAGCTATAAGTCTGGTCGACTGGAACAATGGAATTAGCCAAAAATAGGGCTCAAAGTGGGCAAAATCACCGATTCGTAAATACCATTGAGGTCGCTAACTTCGCGAGAGCGTAATTCTGTAAGTTTTCCATCAAATTTCGTTCTTCTGGTGTCATTATCATCAGGAAAAGATTCTCTATTATTTCATAAGAAAATTTTTTTTTCTTTTTTTCAAAAATTTTCCGACACTAGGAGGCACCTTAGGATTTGGGGTTGTGACAGTCAAAGGGTTAAGCTCAAACCAAATGAGTACTACTTACCAAGTATTTTATATTATATTGAAATGCTGAGATATATGCTCCTCTGGGGCAAATTACATATATAACCACTTATTCATCCACAGCCCAGGTGGTAACTAGAACAGCACCCCGAAGGGATAGCCAGGGGAAGGCTGCTGGACATCGTGCTGCTATAGATAAGTAGTGATTGCTATATGTTGTTTCCTGCAGGAAAGTGTACTTATCTAACTAGTTCTCCATAATCCTGAACTATACACAAGTGCCCTTTTCCACATGAAGTGAAATGTGTTAGGTCACTAGCATTATAAAGAAATGTGTCACGGCCACCATCATTATAAGAAAGGAACCTGTGGCCACCACCATTATAAGGAAGGAAATGTGTGGCCACCATCATTATAAGGAAGGAAATGTGTGGCCACCATCATTATAAGGAAGGAAACTTGTGGCCAACATCATTATAAGGAAGAAAACTTGTGGCCATCATTATAAGGAAGGAAACATGTGGCCACCATCATCCTAAGGAACTTGTGGCCAACATCATTATAAGGAAGAAAATTTGTGGCCATCATTATAAGGAAGGAAACATGTGGCCACCATCATCCTAAGGAACTTGTGGCCACCATCATTATAAGGAAGGAAACTTGTGGCCACCATCATTATAAGGAAGGAAACTTGTGGCCACCATTATTATAAGGAAGGAAACTTGTGGCCACCATCATTATAAGGAAGGAAACTTATGGCCACCATTATAAGGAAATGTGTGGCCACCATCATTATAAGGAAGGAAACTTGTGGCCATCATTATAAGGTAGGAACTTGTGGCCACTCTCATTATATGGAAGGAAACTTGTGGCCACCATCATTATAAGGAAGGAAACTTGTGGCCATCATCATTATAAGGAAGGAACTTTGGCCACCATCATTATAAGGAAGGAAACTTGTGGCCACCATCATTATAAGGAAGGAAACTTGTGGCCACCATTATTGGAAGGAAAGATAATTAACAGTCAACCTTTAAGTTAATGGACCTTTCTTTAATGGATTTTGGAAATGTAGAACAAAGTCCACTGACTCAACTTAGTGGAAAACAATGGATAAAGTCTGTTGGTTATAAAATTGTTCGTTACTGTTATGATCACTGAATAATTTCATCTTTATCCACCAGAGTTGCATTACTGGCCTCCCACTCCTCTCCCCTGTTAGCTTGTTAAATCCAACATTTAATATACACCAAGGAGTACAATTAGTTAACTTACTGTGTGGCATGAAGCACACGGTGACCAGCGTAGTTAGGTAGTTCACAAGGTACCTGTGTACTTGTGTATACTGAGTTTCTAAACTTGTCAGTTCCTCACTTCTCACACTACCAATATCGTGCAGCCATAACCGACCCAGACGCTGAGTTAACCAAAATACCTATAAAGTAATTAATAGTTGACCTTTAGGGTGTTTAATAAGAAAAAAGAAAAAGCTATTATCCAATAAAACCTTGATAAGTCATGTGGTGATCACAATACAGTGGAACCTCTACTTACAAGTGCACCCACGTGCGAGTTTTTCCAGATACGAGCAGTCGCTCAGTCGATATTTTGCTTCCAGATGCGAGCAAAATTTCCACATGCGAGCAGGCCTCAAGGGAGGTTCCTTGACGTTGGTGAGGGGTTCTTGCTCTTGATCTAGGGAATTTGATCTCATTTGTTTGTTGGACTATCTTACTGAAACTTGGGCAAGGTATGATGGAAAGATGCTTCTTAATGTACACCAAAATTGAAAGAAATCGGACCATAAATAACAGAGTTCACTTCTCAGCCATCAGCAGCCCCTTAGCGGTATATTTTCGTATGGTTTTCATAGTTGTATTCTCATTTTTTTTGGTCTCATTTGATAGGATGGAAGATATATTACAAAAATAGACATGATTTTGATTGATTTCATGACAAAAAGTACCCTGAAATTGAGCTCAAAGTAGCAGAAATGTTCGATTTTTGCTGATGTTGAAGAGTACACAATACCTGTCTCAGTGGCCATTCCAAATAACGCAGTCATGAATGGGTTGAGATTATTTATACAATTACTGCAATAATGCAGTAGTCTGCATAACATTATATCTTCTATGTTTTGTGTGAATAAAAATTCCAAATCGTAAGGAAGAGTATTATTATAAGAATAATAATAATAATACATATATAATAATTACAGTATATAATAATGTAATATAATAACAAATTAGTACAATAATATGTACATACTACTAATAATAAATAATACAGTGGAACCTCGGCTTATGAACGCCCCCCCCACATGAAGTTTTCAGGATACAAACCGTCATTTGGTTTATTTTTTGCTTCTGGATATGAACGAAATTTCAGGATGAGTACTTCCTCCTCAAGGGAGGTTCCTTAAATAAATAAATAAAATATTTATTTCTTTGTGTGTTTACATATCATAATATCATTGGAGCAAAGAAAGCCACTATCATGCCAAGGCATTTCGGGCAGACTTAACTTAATACTTATAGAATACTTAAATCTAGACAGGTGAAAAGTAGTATTATTATTAGTAGTACTGTATGTACATGGTGAGGGGCTCTTGATCTAGGGAATTGGATCTGTGTTCCAGTTCCCTAAATTTAGCCGCAATGTATTCCATCTCCTCCCCCCCACAAGAGCTTCCCCATTATAATAATAACATAATACGTATAATAATAATAGTGGAACAGAATTCTTCCTCTGTAAGCCATGCGTGTTGTAAGAGGCGACTAAAATGCCGGGAGCAAGGGGCTAGTAACCCCTTCTCCTGTATATATTACTAAATGTAAAAGGAGAAACTTTCGTTTTTCCTTTTGGGCAACCCCGCCTCGGTGGGATACGGCTGGTGTATTGAAAGAAAGAAAGAAGTATAATAATACTTTCTGTTTTTATTAACACATCGGCGATTCCCACCAAGGCAGGGTGGCCCAAAAAAGAAAAACTTTCATCATCATTCACTCCATCACTGTCTTGTCAGAGGGGTGCTTTACACTACAGTTATAAAACTGCAACATTAACACCCCTCCTTCAGAGTGTAGACACTGTACTTCCCGTCTCCAGGACTCAAGTCTGGCCTGCCGGTTTCCCTGACTCCCTTCATAAATGTTACTTTGCACACACTCCAACAGCACGTCAAGCATTAAAAACCATTTGCTCCATTCACTCCTATCAAATACGCTCACGCACACTTGCTGGAAGTCCAAGCCCCTCGCAGACAAAGCCTCCTTTACCTCCTCCCTCCAACCCTTCCTAGGCTGACCCCTACCCTGCCTTCCCTCCACTACAGATTTATACACTCTTGAAGTCATTCTGTTTTGTTCCATTCTCTCTACATGTCCGATCCACCTCAACAAACCTTCCTCAGCCCACTGGATAATAGTTTTGGTAATCCCACACCTTCTCCTAATTTCCAAACTACGAATTCTCTGCATCATATTCACACCACACATTGCCCTCAGACATGAAATCTCCACTGCCTCCAGCCTTCTCCTCACTGCAGCATTCATCACCCATGCTTCACACCCATACAAGAGTGCTGGTACAACTATACTCTCATACACTCCCCTCTTAGCTTCCACGGACAAAGTTCTTTGTCTCCACAGACTCGTAAGAGCACCACTCACCCTTTTCCCCTCATCAGTTCTATGATTCACCTCATCCTTCATAGACCCATCTGCTGACACATCCAGTCCTAAATATCTGAATACATTCACCTCCTCCATACTCTCTCCAATCTGATATCCAATCTTTTGTCACCTAATCTTTTTATCCTCATAACCTTACTCTTTCCTATATTCACTTTTAATTTTCTTCTTTTACATACCCTACCAAACTCATCCACGGACCTCTGCAACTTCTCTTCTGAATCTCCCAAAAGCACAGTGTCATCAGCAAAGAGCAACTGTGACAACTCCCACTTTGTGTTTGATTCTTTATCATTTAACTCCACACCTTTTGCCAGGACCCTAGCATTCACTTCTCTTACAACCCCATCTATAAATATATTGAACAACCATGGTGACATCACACATTCTTGTCTAAGGCCTACTTTTACTGGGAAATAATCTCCCTCTCTCATACATACTCTAACCTGAGCCTCACTATCCTCGTAAAAACTCTTCACTGCTTTCAGTAACCTGCCTCCTATACCATACACCTGCAACATCTGCCACATTGCCCCCTATCCACCCTGTCATATGCCTTTTCCAAATCCATAAATGCCACAAAAACCTCTTTACCTTCATCTAAATACTGTTCACCTATATGTTTCATTGTAAACACTTGGTCTACACACCCCCTACCTTTCCTAAAGCCTCCTTGTTCATCTGCTATCCTACTCTTAATTCTTTCAATAATAACTACCATACACTTTACCAGGTATACTCAACAGACTTATTCCCCTATAATTTTTGCACTCTCTTTTATCCCCTATGCATGCTCTCTGCCAATCCCTAGATACCTTACCCTCTTCCATACATTTATTAAATAACAGCACCAACCACTCTGAAACTAAATCCCCTCCTGCTTTTAACATTTATATCTTTATCTCATCAATCCCAGCTGCCTTACATGTACTATAATAATAATAATAATAATAGACGGTTTCAAAAGGCTGTCACTAGATGGCAGTGAATACCACAACAATGTGGGAGTGGTTATGGCCACCTCCACTTGTCACATAATGACATTTTATTCATTCTAGAGTACAGTGGACCCCCGCCGTTTGGCGGCCACGACTTTCGTGAAATCCGACTTTCGGCAAAATTTAGCTTCATGGTTCGTGATTGGACTCGTGATTCGGCAACCTTCTGGTACGCGTCTGCCCATCAGTGCACACACAAAGCCAGTCTCCCGCACTATTCACACTCAGTGTGCCATTGTTTACCAGCATGTGACCATCACCCACGGGTTCATACAACACATTCCATAATAATTCATTGTTTTTTGTGCTTGCAACCGCTAAATAAGCTACCATGGGCCCAAAGAAAGCTCCTAGTGCCAGCCCTTTGGTAAAGGTGAGAAACGCGATAGAATTCAAGAAAAAACTCATAGCAAAGTACTACAGTAGAGGAGGAAGAGAATGTGCCTTCTGCAGTGATTCTACAATATGTATGATACTAAAACAGCAGGTATCGATAAAGGCTATAGCTCCAGCCAGTGATAAAGTGTAGAATTAACAGTGTAGCAAGTAAGTTAAGCGAGTAAGCAATAGAAAAGCAACATGAGAGTAACTCTCCAATGTTGTTGGATGTGTATAGGACCGCAGAACATACACCACCCTGTTATCTTCCACCACCCTAAACCTCTGCCAACATCTCCTTATTTATTTATTTAGTAATTTTAGCATACATACAGAGGTACAAAAAAATACAGGTAAGAGCAGCATGCCAAAGTCACTTATATGCATAGCATTACGGGCTGGCTTAAAATTAACTTAAGATTAACTAAGCAATGATGAAATCAGTGATAAAACATTATTGTAAACATATAACTATAAAGCACAAATGAGTATTACAAAGACAGGTCATATGGTTGCATGCATTGCTGTACATTCAGTCGAATGGAGTATTCTGTTAGGTAGTGTATTTAAAAAAATAACAAAGATTGGGTCCTAGGTTTAACATTTGTGTGATATAATTGTGAGTAACATATAGGATATACAATTTATAAGGTTCAGTTATTCAGTATTTATTTGGTTTTGAGTGAGTAAGTGATCTTTGAGAAGAGACTTGAATTTATAAACAGGTAGTGTTTCTTTTATATTTACAGGTAATGAATTCCAGATTTTAGGGCCTTTTATGTGCATTGAGTTTTTGCATAGCGTGAGATGGACACGAGGAACATCAAAGAGTGATTGATCTGTGCCTTGTGTTATGGTCATGTGTTCTGTTGAGGTTGGCAAGGAGATGTTTGAGGGGAGGGTTAATATCAGAGTTAAGTGTTCTATGTATGTAATAGGTGCAGTAATAAGTATGGATGTTTTGTATGGTGAGTAGGTTGAGTGTTTTGAATACTGGTGGAGTGTGCTGCCTGTAGTGAGAATCTGTTATCATTCTAACTGCAGCCTTTTGTTGGGTAATTAGTGGTCTGAGATGGTTAATTAATTAAACTAACATCTCCTCCAAGGTAAGTATAAATATGAAAGTGTAAGTATAAAAGTAAATACATATAAGTGTAAATATAAAAGGACACCAATGGAAATATGTCACTCTTGAATTTTTTGGGTTATCCTGGGTACTTTACACATATGCTGCTATGTATGATAATCTATGTATGTAACTGTATTTGTGTATACCTGAATAAACTTACTTATTTATAAATTAAAATGTAAATATTTCTTATTTATAAATTACATACATTGTTGGTGGTGGCTAAAGCCTCCACCGCCACCAACACGGCTTCTCTCAGTGGCAACCCTTAAACCCAACAACAACACTTACACTATTTACTCCTCTCATACATTATGACACATTTTATTCATTCTAGAGTATATATCATGTTTCTATGTTATTAACCATTTCAGGGTTTCGGACGTACTAGTATGGCTTACGCACCGGGGTTTTTGACGTACTAGTACGCCTAAATTCTAGCACCCTCAAATCTAGTGAGAGAAAGCTGGTAGGCTTACATATGAAAGAATGGGTCTTTGTGGTCAGTGTGCGCAGTATAAAAAAAATCCTGCAGCACACAGTGCGTAATGAGAAAAAAAAAAACTTTGACCGTGTTTTTGGATTAAAACAGCGACTTTGCACTGTATTTTCGTATGGTATTTATTGTTGTATTCTAGTTTCCTGGTCTCATTTTATAGAATGGCAGACATATTACAGAAATTGAGATGATTTTGACTGGTTTTACAAAGAAAAGTACCTTGAAATTGTGCTCAAAGTACAAGAAATATTCGATTTTTACCAAAGTTCAAAAGTAAACAAATCATGCTAAGCGTCCAATACATGTCAACTGGTGAGTCTAATATTCTTTCACAAGTGCGCCGATATTATTTATACCATTTCTACACTAATGCAGTAGTCTGCATAACAGTAAATCTTCTATTTTTTGTGAGAATAAAAATTCAAAGTGGAAAGCAAAAGAATGTAAGAGGGGCATGAGGACGTGTGACTAATGAACAGAGGAAATGTTATTTTAGTGCCAGGAATGTCTTTCTTGTTTATTCTGGACCCTATTTGGAAATTGGCATCTTTTGAAATTTGTGTGAAATTGGCAAAATTGCTAAATTCTGACCACTGTATTAGATAGTTGAAATCAGTAAATGGGTGGTTTCTTGTACTCATTTGATAGTAAAAATGGAGTTCTAGCGAAAGTTATGATTTTTGTCGACTAGTACACTGGAATTGGCCGAAAATAGGGCTCAAAGTGGGCAAAATCACCGATGCGTAAACATCGTCAAGACCACTAAATTCGCGAGAGCATAATTCCGTAAGTTTTCCATCAAATTTCATACTTTTGGTGTCATTATGACCGGGAAAAGATTCTCTATCTTTTCATAAGAAAAAATAATTTTTTTTTTTTTTAAATTTGGCGACCCTGAGAACAAGTCTGGGAGAGGGCTTGGGGACCCTGAAAGGATTAATATTGTTTATAATGTCATATTAGATGAATTATGATAGATAAATAAGCCGTAGAGATGATGATAGCGTCATATTGAAGCATAATAAACTCGCCTTCCTCTTGCCTCCTACACCAACAAGAATCAATAAAGGTTAAGTGTGAAGTTAAATGTTCATTTATCCATTTTATTAATGCTTTATATTTATTTGTCATTGTTTTCTGTATGTAAATCTATATTTAATCTTTAAAAAAATTATTTTTTGTTAATACTTTTGGCAGTCTGGAATGGATTAATTGGGTTTCCATTATTTCTTATGGGGAAAATAGATTCGCCAATCATGAATTTCACCAGTCGGCAGACTCTCTGGAATGGATTAATCACGAAACTCGGGGGTCCACTGTATATATCAGGTTTCTACATTATTTATGTTGTTTATTATGTTATATTAGATCAATTGTGATAGATAAATAAACCATAGAGTTGATATTAGCGCTATATTGAAGTGTACTGTTCCTGCCTCTGAGAGCAGGAATTCCGCCAAAACAGATTAATGGCTTTTCAATTAATTTAAACGAGGAAAATTGACTCAGCATACGAACAAATCAGGATACGAACAAGGTCACGGAATGGATTAAGTTTGTAAGCTGAGGTTCCACTGTACAATAATAATACTACGTATAAGTGAGTTTGAGAACACCACCATGAGATGGCATTACATGTACGAAAACAACACTCAGTCCGCATGTACTTCAACTGGCGGAGATAATTCTCATGATTTGCTTATGTTTTGTGTAGTTATTTTGCAGAATTTCTCGTTTTTAACCATGGGTCCTAAGAAAGCAAGTGCAAAGGACAGTGCTGAGAAGAAAAAGGGGATGATTTCCATGGAATTAAAGCAGGAAATCATTAATAAACACAAACTAAGAGTGTAACATTAAGAGTGTAGCATTAAGAGTGCAGCATTAAGAGTGGAGCATTAAGAGCGCCGGGTCACCATCTGGAAAAGACCCGGGCCGGAAGTACCGGCGAATCAACAAGAAGAGAAGCATTAAGAGTGCAGCATTAAGAGTGTACCATTAAGAGTGTACCATTAAGAGTGTAGCAATTAACAACAGAAAAAGGACGAAATGAATGAACTCCCGACAGCATACGCCATTGTGCCCAGTATCTCTTCTCCCTTATCAACCTTCGCCAGCATCTCTTCTCCAAGGTAAATGCTGTATTATTATTGTTATTATTTATTACGTATTATTATTATTTATGTATTATTATTATTATTGTTGCTTTCCTCATGAAACTACGTAGTTATCTAATGAAGCTTGCCTTACAAACACTCCGTTTTCTGTTATAATAAGAGCAGGGGAAGGTATGAAGTCAGGAGCAGGAACAATGGCCGCTGTGCTGCCACCTCCACTACCACTACTCAAATATGTAATGATATTTCATTCATTCTAGTGTATATATCATGTTTCTATGTTATTAATATTGTTTATTATGTCATATTAGATGAATTGTGATAGATAAATAAGCCATAGAGTTGATATCAAGGAAATATTCAAGTATTTTGTCATGCCTGGAATTCCACTGGGAAAGATTAATTCCATTTCAATTAATTTAAATGAGGAAAATTGACTCTACAAATGAGCAAATCCAGATGCGAGCAAGGTCATGGAACGAATTAAACTCGTAAGTAGAGGTTCAGTGGTTTAGAAAACTGACAGGTTGAAGAATGAGATACTTGTGCAACATTTGGGAACCTTTACTGAGGAAAAGTTTTGCCAGCTAGTGGCCTCCTAGGTACAATACAGAGAAGAATAGTAGAAGATAAGGAATTTGAGGAAATTAGTCCCTCAGCCTGGAGCCAATGTTGCACAAGTGTCTCAGTCTTCAATACTACAATTAAGTGATGACAGTGTACTGACCATTGTCTTTGTGAAAACAAACCATTCAGAGTAATGTAGACTTTCAAATAAAAGTGCTGACAAGTGACAATGGTTTTATTGTTACTGCTTCATTACATAACATTCAAGACACTAATTAACCTACCTTATTCAGTACTATTTGCAGGGGAAGTATCTTTTCACTGCTGCTCATCAAACATTCGGTGATCAGTTTATTCACGAGTGTTTCGTGTTCTGTGAAACAATAGTACAACTAATTTACTATTATGTAGAAGGATCATGGTAAACAACACAGCAATAATAACATCAGCATTTACTGAAGAGGAGACAAAGTACAGAATAACAAAACTGCTTGAAAAATCAACACAAAAATACCAAGCTCACAGAAGAGCAGTGACAACAGTAACTGTTCATCTGACATTGTTTTACTGAATATCACTGTCCAGTTATATAACTGACACAATGACCTCATTCCAGATTGTGGCAGGTCGCACATTGACACCACACACTCAGGTGTCAACACTTTCATAGGTCAAGGTTACTCACTATCTGATCCTTCACAGTTCAAAACTACTCACTGCTGACTCACACCCTCATGGTTCAACACTGCCACAGTACTTAGCAGTCTATATGATGGCATACATAACATGATTCATGATTTTAAGTTAATTCAATTTGATATACCTGTGACCAGTTCTGACAGTTTTTCTACTCCTGTAGCCCAGTCTGGGGCCAGGCTTCACTAGTGGTTGCCTGGTCAACCAGGCTGCTGCTATTGGTGGCCTGATGGTCCATATACTCATCACAGCCTGACTGACCTAGTACATGGCAACAGTACTAATCCTGAAGACTTGTACACTTGTTGCTGCAGCATTTCTGATGTGCTGGCAGTGTTCGCATACAGTGCCCGAGCCCGACCCTGCTTCTCACTGGGTTTATTTTACACTTCCTCACATCTCTCTCACTCTGGTACACTCTTACAGTAGTATTGTGGTGGAAAATATTCCACCGGATTCCACCATACCCTCCACTATTCTGGAAAAAGGGCAAGTGAGGGACCATTACACCCCAAGCAAAGGGAAAGGGCAGGGGATGAGGGTAACCAGTTTTCCCCCCATCTATTTCTCTCTTCCCTCTTGTGAGAGACAAAATGTCAATATTACATTCCTTGACATACGAGTAGTCAATGATTTGATATGCTTTAATCCTATCCCATCAGGCTAGGAACTGCAATTAATGAATATCTAATGTGTTGACATTCTCACATGCCTAGACACTGTAAATGTTCATATTCTTTGCCATTTGTGGCAACCATGTTAACTGCCCTAGGCACATTTGAAGTGAGGATGGTGAGGGAGTCCTCAGTCTTGGACAAACTAGGCACTACGGAAGACTTGTTGATACACCTGGCGAAAGGCATGTTGTAAAACTGCATTTACCACCTAATCACTTAAGGGTCTATGCCGTTGTCCTACAGTTTTAAAGTCGGGGTCTGTGCCGTAGTTCTATGCCATGAGCTCAGCTCGCTCAGATAAGCTCTGAGTAATAAAGCTGGGCGAGTTTTTGCATCACCTATGAACATGTTCATATGTAGATTTTGTTTCCTTTGGCAAGTCATTTACATGGATAAGAGACACTATGCAGGCAATCACTGAACACTTACACCTCCCTATTCTCCTCATATAACTGTTAGCATTTTCCTTTCCAACAAGAAATCTCAACCAGTGTAATTGGTTGCCTTTCCTAACACATTCTTCAGCCTTCAGATTGCTGTTATTGTGTGAGTGGAACTCTACTGAGAGCCTTCTTAATGCCTAATGCATTCATTGCCCCCCTATCCACCCTGTCATACGCCTTTTCCAAATCCATAAATGCCACAAAGACCTCTTTAGCCTTATCTAAATACTGTTCACTTATATGTTTCACTGTAAACTCATTTGTTGATGGTATAACACACACGACACAGATTATTATTTTTTTTTTATTATCACACTGGCCGATTCCCACCAAGGCAGGGTGGCCCGAAAAAGAAAAACTTTCACCATCATTCACTCCATCACTGTCTTGCCAGAAGGGTGCTTTACACTACAGTTTTTAAACTGCAACATTAACACCCCTCCTTCAGAGTGCAGGCACTGTACTTCCCATCTCCAGGACTCAAGTCTGGCCTGCCGATTTCCCTGAACCCCTTCATAAGTGTTACTTTGCTCACACTCCAACAGCACGTCAAGTATTAAAAACCATTTGTCTCCATTCACTCCTATCAAACACGCTCACGCATGCCTGCTGGAAGTCCAAGCCCCTCGCACACAAAACCTCCTTTACCCCCTCCCTCCAACCTTTCCTAGGCCGACCCCTACCCCGCCTTCCTTCCACTACAGACTGATACACTCTTGAAGTTATTCTGTTTCGCTCCATTCTCTCCACATGTCCGAACCACCTCAACAACCCTTCCTCAGCCCTCTGGACAACAGTTTTGGTAATCCCGCACCTCCTCCTAACTTCCAAACTACGAATTCTCTGCATTATATTCACACCACACATTGCTCTCAGACATGACATCTCCACTGCCTCCAGCCTTCTCCTCGCTGCAACATTCATCACCCATGCTTCACACCCATATAAGAGCGTTGGTAAAACTATACTCTCATACATTCCCCTCTTTGCCTCCAAGGACAAAGTTCTTTGTCTCCACAGACTCCTAAGTGCACCACTCACCCTTTTCCCCTCATCAATTCTATGATTCACCTCATCTTTCATAGACCCATCCGCTGACACGTCCACTCCCAGATATCTGAATACATTCACCTCCTCCATACTCTCTCCCTCCAATCTGATATCCAAACTTTCATCACCTAATCTTTTTGTTATCCTCATAACCTTACTCTTTCCTGTATTCACTTTCAATTTTCTTCTTTTGCACACCCTACCAAATTCATCCACCAATCTCTGCAACTTCTCTTCAGAATCTCCCAAGAGCACAGTGTCATCAGCAAAGAGCAACTGTGACAACACCCACTTTGTGTGATTCTTTATCTTTTAACTCCACGCCTCTTGTCAAGACCCTCGCATTTACTTCTCTTACAACCTCATCTATAAATATATTAAACAACCACGGTGACATCACACATCCTTGTCTAAGGCCTACTTTTACTGGGAAATAATTTCCCTCTTTCCTACATACTCTAACGTGAGCCTCACTATCCTCGTAAAAACTCTTCACTGCTTTCAGTAACCTACCTCCTACACCATACACCTGCAATATCTGCCACATTGCCCCCCTATCCACCCTGTCATATGCCTTTTCCAAATCCATAAATGCCACTGTTCACTTATATGTTTCACTGCAAACACCTGGTCCACACACCCCCTACCTTTCCTAAAGCCTCCTTGTTCATCTGCTATCCTATTCTCCGTCTTACTCTTAATTCTTTCAATAATAACTCTACCATACACTTTGCCAGGTATACTCAACAGACTTATCCCCCTATAATTTTTGCACTCTCTTTTATCCCCTTTGCCTTTATACAAAGGAACTATGCATGCTCTCTGCCAATCCCTAGGTACCTTACCCTCTTCCATACTTTTATTAAATAATTGCACCAACCACTCCAAAACTATATCCCCACCTGCTTTTAACATTTCTATCTTTATCCCATCAATCCCGGCTGCCTTACCCCCTTTCATTTTACCTACTGCCTCATGAACTTCCCCCACACTCACAACTGGCTCTTCCTCACTCCTACAAGATGTTGTTCCTCCTTGCCCTATACACGAAATCACAGCTTCTCTATCTTCATCAACATTTAACAATTCCTCAAAATATTCCCTCCATCTTCCCAATATCTCTAACTCTCCATTTAATAACTCTCCTCTCCTATTTTTAACTGATAAATCCATTTGTTCTCTAGGCTTTCTTAACTTGTTAATCTCACTCCAAAACTTTTTCTTATTTTCAACAAAATTTGTTGATAACATCTCACCCACTCTCTCATTTGCTCTCTTTTTACATTGCTTCACCACTCTCTTAACCTCTCTCTTTTTCTCCATATACTCTTCCCTCCTTGCATCACTTCTACTTTGTAAAAACTTCTCATATGCTAACTTTTTCTCCCTTACTACTCTCTTTACATCATCATTCCACCAATCGCTCCTCTTCCCTCCCGCACCCACTTTCCTGTAACAACAAACTTCTGCTGAACACACTAACACTACATTTTTAAACCTACCCCATACCTCTTCGATCCCATTGCCTATGCTCTCATTAGCCCATCTATCCTCCAATAGCTGTTTATATCTTACCCTAACTGCCTCCTCGTTTAGTTTATAAACCTTCACCTCTCTCTTCCCTGATGCTTATATTCTCCTTGTATCCCATCTACCTTTTACTCTCAGTGTAGCTACAACTAGAAAGTGGTCTGATATATCTGTGGCCCCTCTATAAACATGTACATCCTGAAGTCTACTCAACAGTCTTTTATCTACCAATACATAATCCAACAAACTACTGTCATTTCGCCCTACATCATATCTTGTATACTTATTTATCCTCTTTTTCTTAAAATATGTATTACCTATAACTAAACCCCTTTCTATACAAAGTTCAATCAAAGGGCTCCCATTATCATTTACACCTGGCACCCCAAACTTACCTACCACACCCTCTCTAAAAGTTTCTCCTACTTTAGCATTCAGGTCCCCTACCACAATTACTCTCTCACTTGGTTCAAAGGCTCCTATACATTCACTTAACATCTCCCAAAATCTCTCTCTCTCCTCTGCATTCCTCTCTTCTCCAGGTGCATACACGCTTATTATGACCCACTTCTCGCATCCAACCTTTACTTTAATCCACATAATTCTTGAATTTACACATTCATATTCTCTTTTCTCCTTCCATAACTGATCATTCAACATTACTGCTATCCCTTCCTTTGCTCTAACTCTCTCAGATACTCCAGATTTAATCCCATTTATTTCCCCCCACTGAAACTCTCCTACCCCCTTCAGCTTTGTTTCGCTTAGAGCCAGGACATCCAACTTCTTTTCATTCATAACATCAGCAATCATCTGTTTCTTGTCATCCGCACTACATCCACGCACATTTAAGCATCCCAGTTTTATAAAGTTTTTCTTCTTCTCTTTTTTAGTAAATGTATACAGGAGAAGGGGTTACTAGCCCATTGCTCCCGACACAGATATGTTTCGTTTTATTCAGCAGATGTGTTCCTGGCCCATGGAACATGAAGGAAAATTGTGTAAACTCAACACAATATAAAAGGTAAAACACAAAAATACATATTGAGATTGCAAAGTCCACACATCTTAATGAATGTTACTAAAACAATACGAGCTCACCAAACATGCACCAAATGATCTTATATAAAAGAAATACGTTTTAACCCTTTAACTGTTTTGGTCGTATACATACGTGTATATACTCATATGTGTATATACACACACATATATATACTCAGAAATTCTAGCAGCTTCAAATCAAGCAAGAGAAAGCTGGTAGGCCCACATGTGAGAGAATGGGTCTGTGTGGTCAGTGTGCACCATATAAAAAATATCCTGCAGCAAGCAGTGCATAATGAGAAAAAAAAACTCACTGTTTTTTTTAATTGAAACGCCGACTTTGTGGTCTATTTTCGTATAGTATTTATGGTTGTATTCTCGTTTCCTTGGTCTCATTTGATAGAATGGAAAACACTTTATAGAAATAGAGGTGATTTTGATTGGTTTTACTATGAAAAGAACCTTGAAATGGAGCTCAAAGTAGGGGAAATGTTTGATTTTTGCCAATGTTCAAAATTAAACAAATGATGTCATTATCCAATAAATGTCCAACTAGCCATTCTAATATGCAGTCGTGAATGGGTTGACATTATTTATACAATTATTACAATATTGCAGTAGTTTGCATAACAGTAAATCTTCTATTTTTTGTTTGAATAAAAATTCAAAATAGATAGCAAGAGTAATATCAGAGGGGCCTGGAGACATGACTGATGAACAAAGAAAATGTTATTTTAGAGCCAGGAATGTCTACAATGTTCATTCTGGACCCTATTTTGAAATTAGCATATTTTTTAATTTGCATGAAATTGGCCAAATTGCCAATTTCTGACCACTTTATTGGGTAGTTGAAATCAGTAAATGGGCAGTTTTTTGTACTCAATCGATAGAACCAATGGAGTTCTAAAGAAATAGTTATGAGTTTGGTCGACTGGAACAATGGAATTAGCTGAAAATAGGGCTCAAAGTGGGGGAAATTGCCGATTTGTTAATGTTGCTGAGGTCGCAAGAGCGTAATTCCGTAAGTTTTCCATCAAATTTCATACTTTTTGTGTCATTACCATCGGGAAAAGATTCTCTATCATTTCACAAGAAAAAAAATATATATATTTTTTAAATTTTTGCGACACCAGGAGACACCTCAGGATTTGGAGTTGCGACAGTCAAGGGTTTGGTGAATGGTTTTGAAAACCGACAAGTTGAAGAATTGAGACACTTGTGCAACACACGGGAATCTTTATAGAAGAAACATTTCGCCACACAGTGGCTTCATCAGTCCAATACAAAGCAGAAGGTATAAGGAGAGGAGGAGTTTGAGGTAATCAGTCCCTCAGCCTTGAGTCGATGTGTTCAGTCCATCAATCTTGTAGAATGTACAGCATAGGGCCGTAGATGGCCCTATGCTGTGCATTTGGCCCTATGCGTCACTGTGCAATTAAAAAAAAATGAGGTAAATACGAGTGTGTGATGAATAACTGCCTGATTTACTGACTTGACTAATTTACTGACTGACTTGATTGATTTACTGACTTGAAAGATTTACTGACTGACTGACTTGACTGATTTACTGACTGACTGACTGAGTTGACTGACTTAAAATTAAACTTTTTCACTGAAGAGGACCCTGAAACAGTGTCCAGAGCAGCTGATGCCTTACTGTCAGTTGTATAATGTACTGTACGGTAAAATAGAACAGAAATCCATTACAGAATTTATGCACACTCCAGTACAACCATCGACTTCAGTACCAGAACCTCTACCATCCACCTCAGACCAGTAGGACCACAGTACAACTCTCCACTCTCTTCACAATCATCCAGAAACACCAGCACCCACAATTTAAGGCAAGAAATACTGTTATTTATGTTGCATTTGTAGTCTTAAGCAGTAAAAACAACATAAAACATCACGACAATGAACTACAATTACATATTCACTTTTATTTTTGTCAGATCTGGAGGTCTAAAAAAAAAAAAAAAAAAAAATTTGTTCAGCTTTTTTTGGGGCTCCCAGAAACGTAACCCTATTTTTCCCCTAAGTTCCTCAGTTTATCTAACACGGCGTTTTCAGTAACGTAACTACTGTGTAATGTAACGGTCTACTGTATACCAGTTTAGAGTGATATTTAAAGAGATATTATTAAAAAAAAAAAATGGACTTTAATGATCGCACAAAAGTGAATTTATACTGCACACTGAGAATTACTGATAGATGACGTCACCGTATAACCATAAACTCTCATAAAGAAAAAACCTAACCTATGACCTGTTAACTGTGTGATCAACCAACTGCTGCTGCTCCTGCCTGCAGGTCAACATAGCCATCACAACTTGGCTGATCTGTAACATTGTGTAGGAATTGGTCCAGGTTGCCCCTGTTCCAGCAATATTTCTTGTATATGTTGGTAAAAGATTGAAGATTCTTGAGCCACGAATACTGATTGTTCTCTAACAGTGCTTATGGCAACCCTGCTTTTCACTGGGTTTCTGCTCAAAAAATACACAAGGGAATTTTTTTTTTTTAACACAGCAGCTGTCTCCCACTGAAGCAGGGTGACCAGAAAAAGAAGAAACTATACAGTCCAATTTTAATGAATGGCTTCATTTTATGACTGCCTACACTATACATGCTATAAAGTCTAAAGTACAATGCAAAACTCATTTTCAAGAATAGGCATTTTCTGGCAAATAGTGGAAACTTTGTTTTAAATATAATAAAACAAGCATGGTAAAAGTGTAAGGAAGGTCAACTCAAGGTGTTCAATTGTTAATACAGTGCTATGAGACTAAACTGAAGGTATTATATACTGTACATGATTTCTTTTATGAGTGGAGTCAAGGAGGTGCAAACATCAATGAAAAACATTTGAAAAATATACCAGAGATGGATATTTTATTGTGAATATTAATATATCTATCCATGGGGAAGTGAAACAGAATTCTTCCTCTGTAAGCCATGCATGTTGTAAGAGGCGACTAGAATGTTGGGAGCAAGGGGCTAGTAACCCTTTCTCCTGTATATATTACTTAAGTTGTGATGAATGGTTTTGAAAACCGACAAGTTGAAGAATTGAGACACTTATGCAACACATGGGAATCTTTATTGAAGAAACGTTTCGCCACACAGTGGCTTCATCAGTCCAATACAAAGTAGAAATGGGTAAGGAGAGTAGAAGTACGAGGTAATCAGTCCCTCAACCTGGATTCGATGTGTTCAGTCCATCACTCTTGTAGTAAGTGCAGCATAGGGCCAGAGAGGTGGCTTATATACTGCGGTGAGATGAGTTGCATAAGTGTCTCAATTCTTCAACTTGTCGGTTTTCAAAACCATTCATCACATCTGTCAGACACTGCAACATCATGGAATCTTGGTACAAAGACTTCAACGCTTGCCCAACCTTTGGACGACGACCTACTTACACTAGTGGCACGTCCCACTAAGATCCCGCCTCCTCCTGCTTCAACTCATCTCACCGCAGTATATAAGTCACCTCTCTGGCCCTATGCTGCACTTACTACAAGAGTGATGGACTGAACACATCGAATCCAGGTTGAGGGACTGATTACCTCATACTTCTACTCTCCTTACCCATTTCTACTTTGTATTGGACTGATGAAGCCACTGTGTGGTGAAACGTTTCTTCAATAAAGATTCCCATGTGTTGCATAAGTGTCTCAATTCTTCATTACTTAAGTTAAAAAGAGAAACTTCTGTTTTTCATTTTGGGCCAGTGTGCCTTGGTGGGATATGGCCAGTGTGTTGAAAGAAGAAAGATATCTGACAAATCATATCTTTGCTAGTAAAGCAATTTGATATACTGTACTGACCAGCTATGATAGTAGTGAGGGCAGGCCTAGAGGCAAACAGCTTCTCTACAGCATGGTGATAGGGTAGAAAAACAGTATTTGCAAAGTGGTCATGGAGCTCTCGGGAGAAGCATAACAACCATTGCCGTAGTAACTGTAGTCGGTGCAGACGAGACTGTAGTGGACCACCACTTTCCTCTGTGTTTCTTTCTGACCTAATTACTGCTTGCCAACTGGCTAAATCTGAAAATTATTGATTATCAATAATTATTGTAATTTTTTCACTTCAACGAATACATCCCATATTTCCAAGCTACATATACTTCACTAATTCAAATAATGTATTGTACAGTGGACCCCTCGACTTACGATATTAATCCGTTCCATAGAGCTCATCGTAAGACAGAATTATCTTAAGTCAAATTAATTTTCCCCGTCCTGCCAGATGACTGTGAAACAGAAACCTGTAACTGTTTTGCATGATGGTAGGATTGCTGGTGTCTTTTTCTGTCTCATAAACACGCTAGATAACAGGGATATCTTGCTACTCCTACTTACACTTTGGTCACACTTCACAGACATGCACATGCATATATATATACATACATCTAGGTTTTTCTCCTTTTTCTACATAGCTCTTGTTCTTCTTTATTTCTTCTATTGTCCATGGGGAAGTGGAAAAGAATCTTTCCTCCGTAAGCCATGCGTGTCGTATAAGGCAACTAAAATGCCGGGAGCAATGGGCTAGTAACCCCTTCTCCTGTAGACATTTACTAAAAAAGAGAAGAAGAAAAACTTTATAAAACTGGGATGCTTGAATGTGCGTGGATTTAGTGCAGATGACAAGAAACAGATGATTGCTGATGTTATGAATGAAAAGAAGTTGGATGTCTTGGCCCTAAGCGAAACAAAGCTGAAGGGGGTAGGGGAGTTTCGGTGGGGGGAAATAAATGGGATTAAATCTGGAGTATCTGAGAGAGTTAGAGCAAAGGAAAGGGTAGCAGTAATGTTGAATGATCAGTTATGGAAGGAGAAAAGAGAATATGAATGTGTAAATGCAAGAATTATGTGGATTAAAGTAAAGGTTGGATGCGAGAAGTGGGTCATAATAAGCGTGTATGCACTTGAAGAAGAGAGGAATGCAGAGGAGAGAGAGAGATTTTGGGAGATGTTAAGTGAATGTATAGGAGCCTTTGAACCAAGTGAGAGAGTAATTGTGGTAGGGGACCTGAATGCTAAAGTAGGAGAAACTTTTAGAGAGGGTGTGGTAGGTAAGTTTGTGGTGCCAGGTGTAAATGATAATGGGAGCCCTTTGATTGAACTTTGTATAGAAAGGGGTTTAGTTATAGGTAATACATATTTTAAGAAAAAGAGGATAAATAAGTATACAAGATATGATGTAGGGCGAAATGACAGTAGTTTGTTGGATTATGTATTGGTAGATAAAAGACTGTTGAGTAGACTTCAGGATGTACATGTTTGTAGAGGGGCCACAGATATATCAGATCACTTTCTAGTTGTAGCTACACTGAGAGTAAAAGGTAGATGGGATACAAGGAGAATAGAAGCATCAGGGAAGAGAGAGGTGAAGGTTTATAAACTAAAAGAGGAGGCAGTTAGGGTAAGATATAAACAGCTATTGGAGGATAGATGGGCTAATGAGAGCATAGGCAATGGGATCGAAGAGGTATGGGGTAGGTTTAAAAATGTAGTGTTAGTGTGTTCAGCAGAAGTTTGTGGTTACAGGAAAGTGGGTGCGGGAGGGAAGAGGAGCGATTGGTGGAATGATGATGTAAAGAGAGTAGTAAGGGAGAAAAAGTTAGCATATGAGAAGTTTTTACAAAGTAGAAGTGATGCAAGGAGGGAAGAGTATATGGAGAAAAAGAGAGAGGTTAAGAGAGTGGTGAAGCAATGTAAAAAGAGAGCAAATGAGAGAGTGGGTGAGATGTTATCAACAAATTTTGTTGAAAATAAGAAAAAGTTTTGGAGTGAGATTAACAAGTTAAGGAAGCCTAGAGAACAAATGGATTTGTCAGTTAAAAATAGGAGAGGAGAGTTATTAAATGGAGAGTTAGAGGTATTGGGAAGATGGAGGGAATATTTTGAGGAATTGTTAAATGTTGATGAAGATAGGGAAGCTGTGATTTCGTGTATAGGGCAAGGAGGAATAACATCTTGTAGGAGTGAGGAAGAGCCAGTTGTGAGTGTGGGGGAAGTTCGTGAGGCAGTAGGTAAAATGAAAGGGGGTAAGGCAGCCGGGATTGATGGGATAAAGATAGAAATGTTAAAAGCAGGTGGGGATATAGTTTTGGAGTGGTTGGTGCAATTATTTAATAAATGTATGGAAGAGGGTAAGGTACCTAGGGATTGGCAGAGAGCATGCATAGTTCCTTTGTATAAAGGCAAAGGGGACAAAAGAGAGTGCAAAAATTATAGGGGGATAAGTCTGTTGAGTATACAGTGGACCCTCGCATACCGTTGGCCTTACATAACGTTAAATCCGCATACCGCTACATTTTATCGCCAAGATTTTGCCTCGCATACCACTAAAAAACCCGCTCAACGCTGTTCGTCCGAGACGCGTCTATGTGCGGCCTGAGCCACGCTCACATGTTCCACCGGTGGCATTGTTTACCAGCCAGTCTCCGCGGTAACATCCAAGCATACAATCGGAACATTTCGTATTATTACAGTGTTTTTGGTGATTTTATCTGCAAAATAAGTGACCATGGGCCCCAAGAAAGCTTCTAGTGCCAACCCTACAGCAATAAGGGTGAGAATTACTATAGAGATGAAGAAAAAGATCATTGATAAGTATGAAAGTGGAGTGCGTGTCTCCGAGCTGGCCAGGTTGTATAATAAACCCCAATCAACCATCGCTACTATTGGTGGTACAGCTGCTGCTGCTGCTGCTGTACCACCGTCAGCTGCTGCTGCTGCTGTACCACCGTCAGCTGCTGCTGCTGTACCACCGTCAGCTGCTGCTGCTGTAGTACCATCTGCTGCTGCTGTAGCATCGTCTGCTGCTGCTGTAGCACTGTCAGCTGCTGCTGCTGTTGTACCACCGTCAGCTGCTGCTGCTGCTGTAGTACTGTCTACTGCTGCTGTAGCATCGTCTGCTGCTGCTGTAGCATCGTCTGCTGCTGCTGTAGCACTGTCAGCTGCTGCTGCTGTTGTACCACCGTCAGCTGCTGCTGTTGCTGTAGTACCGTCTGCTGCTGCTGTAGCATCGTCTGCTGCTGCTGTAGCATCGTCTGTTGCTGCTGTAGCACTGTCAGCTGCTGCTGCTGTTGTACCACCATCAGCTGCTGCTGCTGCTGTTGTACCACCGTCAGCTGCTGCTGCTGTTGTACCACCGTCAGCTGCTGCTGCTGTAGTACCGTCTGCTGCTGCTGTAGTACCATTTGCTGCTGCTGTAGCATCATCTGCTGCTGCTGTAGCACTGTCAGCTGCTGCTGCTGTAGCACTGTCAGCTGCTGCTGCTGTAGCACTGTTGTTGGTGTGGCTTATTGAGAATACCAAGAAACAATTAACCCCAGAGGATTTGCCACCCAGGATAACCCAAAAAAGTCAGTGTCATTGAAGACTGTCTAACTTATTTCCATTGGGGTCCTTAATCTTGTCTCCCAGGATGCAACCCACACCAGTCGACTAACACCCAGGTGAACAGGGAAAAATGCCTGGAACTAGTGCTCATATTGGTGAATTTAAAGCCAGCAAAGGTTGGTTTGAGAGATTTAAGAATCGTAGTGGCATACACAGTGTGATAAGGCCTGTTCTGGAAGAAAATGCCAAACAGGACCTACAGTACTCAGGAGGAAAAGGCACTCCCAGGACACAGTGTCTCATCAGTCATTGCTGCATCTTCAATAAAGGTAAGTGTCATTTATTCTTCATTTAGTAGAGTAGTACATGCACAATATATATTATGCATGTACTACTCTACTATTGTGCATGTATCCTTCTCTTTGTGTGTAGGAAAATGTATATTTCATGTGGTAAAATTTTTTTTTCATACTTTTGGGTGTCTTGCACGGATTAATTTGATTTCCATTATTTCTTATGGGGAAAATTCATTCGCATAACGATAATTTCGCATAACAATGAGCTCTCTTGCACGGATTAATATCGCTATGCGGGGGTCCACTGTACCTGGTAAAGTGTATGGTAGAGTTATTATTGAAAGAATTAAGAGTAAGACGGAGAATAGGATAGCAGATGAACAAGGAGGCTTTAGGAAAGGTAGGGGGTGTATGGACCAGGTGTTTACAGTGAAACATATAAGTGAACAGTATTTAGATAAGGCTAAAGAGGTCTTTGTGGCATTTATGGATTTGGAAAAGGCATATGACAGGGTGGATAGGGGGGCAATATGGCAGATGTTGCAGGTGTATGGTGTAGGAGGTAGGTTACTGAAAGCAGTGAAGAGTTTTTACGAGGATAGTGAGGCTCAAGTTAGAGTACATAGGAAAGAGGGAAATTATTTCCCAGTAAAAGTAGGCCTTAGACAAGGATGTGTGATGTCACCGTGGTTGTTTAATATATTTATAGATGGGGTTGTAAGAAAAGTAAATGCGAGGGTCTTGACAAGAGGCGTGGAGTTAAAAGATAAAGAATCACACATAAAGTGGGAGTTGTCACAGTTGCTCTTTGCTGATGACACTGTGCTCTTGGGAGATTCTGAAGAGAAGTTGCAGAGATTGGTGGATGAATTTGGTAGGGTGTGCAAAAGAAGAAAATTAAAAGTGAATAGAGGAAAGAGTAAGGTTATGAGGATAACAAAAATATTAGGTGATGAAAGATTGGATATCAGATTGGAGGGAGAGAGTATGGGGGAGGTGAATGTATTCAGATATTTGGGAGTGGACGTGTCAGCGGATGGGTCTATGAAAGATGAGGTGAATCATAGAATTGATGAGGGGAAAAGGGTGAGTGGTGCACTTAGGAGTCTGTGGAGACAAAGAACTTTGTCCTTGGAGGCAAAGAGGGGAATGTATGAGAGTATAGTTTTACCAACACTGTTATATGGGTGTGAAGCATGGGTGATGAATGTTGCAGCGAGGAGAAGGCTGGAGGCAGTGGAGATGTCATGTCTGAGGGCAATGTGTGGTGTGAATATAATGCAGAGAATTCGTAGTTTGGAAGTTAGGAGGAGGTGCGGGATTACCAAAACTGTTGTCCAGAGGGCTGAGGAAGGGTTGTTGAGGTGGTTCGGATATGTAGAGAGAATGGAGCGAAACAATGACTTCAAGAGTGTATCAGTCTGTAGTGGAAGGAAGGCGGGGTAGGGGTCGACCTAGGAAAGGTTGGAGGGAGGGGGTAAAGGAGGTTTTGTGTGCGAGGGGCTTGGACTTCCAGCAGGCATGCGTGAACGTGTTTGATAGGAGTGAATGGAGACGAATGGTTTTTAATACTTGACGTGCTGTTGGAGTGTGAGCAAAGTAACATTTATGAAGGGATTCAGGGAAACCGGCAGGCCGGACTTGAGTCCTGGAGATGGGAAGTACAGTGCCTGCACTCTGAAGGAGGGGTGTTAATGTTGCAGTTTAAAAACTGTAGTGTAAAGCACCCTTCTGGCAGGACAGTGATGGAGTGAATGATGGTGAAAGTTTTTCTTTTTCGGGCCACCCTGCCTTGGTGGGAATCGGCCAGTGTGATGATAATAAAAAAAAATATAAAATAATAAATGAAATATACATTTTCCTACACACAAACAGAAGGATACATGCACAATATATATTGTGTAATGAATAAATGACACTTACCTTTATTGAAGATGTGGTGATGAGTGATGGGATGGGATATGATGGAGGTGTATTATTTTTTGGAAGGGGAATCCCCTTCCATAAGGACTTCAGGTAGCAAGTCCTTTTCCAGGGTTACTTCCCTTCTTCTTTTAATGCTACTGGGAACAACTTGAGTCACTTAACCTCTGTTGCACCAAACATCTGTCCATACAGCTCTGTACCTTGCATTCCTTTAAGATTTTTCTAAAGTGGTTCACAACATTGTCATTGTAAAAGTCACCAGATTGGCTTGCAATAGGTGTGTCAGGGTGATTTTCTTCCATAAAGGTTTGCACCCTAGTCCACATTGTACACATTTCCTTAATCGTCAAAGAAGGCAACTTTTTCAATTTCTCTCTCCCCTCCTCTGAAGCAATTTCCTCAGTTGTGGCCTCTAGCTGTTGCAGATGCTCTTGCAGCTCATCAGTGGTTAGTTCTTCATTGTTGTCCTCCACCAACTCTTCCACATCCTCGCCACTAACCTCCAACCCCAAGGACTTCCCCAATGTCACAATAGATTCCACAACTGGCATGGGCTCCTCAGGGTTAGCCCTAGACCCTTTAAAATCCCTTTCTTCTACACATTCTGGCCACAATTTCCTCCTAGCAGAGTTCAAGGTCCTCTTAGTCATTCCTTCCCAAGCCTTACCTATAAAGTTTATGCAATTGAGGATACTAAAGTGATCTTTCCAAAACTCTCTTAGGGTCAATCGAGTGTCTGAGGTCACTTCAAAGCACTTTTGAAACATTGCTTTGGTGTACAGTTTTTTGAAATTTTAAATGACCTTCTGGCCCATGGGCTGGAGGAGAGGAATGGAATTAGGAGGCAAAAACTTAACTTTTATGAAGCTCAACTCACCCGAAATTCGCTCTGTCAAGTCTGAAGGATGACCAGGAGCAATGTCTAATCCTAGGAGGTACTTAAGCTTCAATTTATTTTCCAGGAGGTAATTTTTCACAGTGGGGCCAAGCACATGGTAAAACCAGTCATAGAAAATGTCCCTGGTGACCCATGCCTTACTGTTTGCCCTCCACATCACACAAATTAGCCTTGACGACATTGTTTTTCCTGAACACTGGGAGTTTCAGTGATACACGAGCAGAGGTTTCACTCTGCAATCCCCACTAGCATTACTACAAAACATTAAAGTAACCCTGTCCTTCATAGGCTTGTGTCCTGGGAGTGCTTTTTCCTCCTGTGTAATGTAGGTACTGTTTGGCATTTTCTTCCAAACCAGGCCTGTTTTGTCACAATTAAACACTTGTTAAGGTTGCAATCCTTCAGCCTCTATGTACCCTTGGAATTCTTGCACATATTTTTCAGCCGCTCTTTTGTCCACACTGGCAGCCTCACCATGCCTTATCATACTGTGTATGCCACTACGATTCTTAAATCTCTCAAACCAACCTTTGCTGGCCTTAAATTCACTCATATTACCACTAGTTGCAGGGATTTTTTTAATTAAATCGTCATGCCACTGCCTTGCCTTTTCACATATGACCGCTTGAGAGATGCTGTCTCCTCATATCTGTTTTTCGTTTATCCACACCAATAACAGTCTCTCAACATCTTCGAGTACTTGTGATCTGTGTTTCGTAAAGATACTTGCACCTTTCGCAACAACAGTTTCCTTAATTACCTTTTTGTTGGCCAGGATAGTAGCGATGGTTGACTGGGGTTTATTGTACAACCTGGCCAGCTCAGAGGCCCGCACTCCACTTTCAAACTTATTATCTCCTTCATTTCCATTGTAATTTTCACTCTTTTTACCACAGGGTTGGCGCTAGAAGCTTTCTTTCGGCCCATGGTGGTTTATTTAGCAGTTACAAGCACTAAAAACACTGGAATAATAAAAAATGTTCCAAATGTGTGCGTGGAAGCGACGGCACTGGTTTGTAAACATTGGCACACTAACTGAAGGCAGGGCAGCTGAGGCGCGCTCAGGCCAGACGGACACCTGGAGGCGTACGGGGACGAATGATGTAAGTCGAGTTTTTCAACTTAGGTCGGGGTCAAATTTTTATGCTGACAAGCATCGTAAGTCGGTTTTATCATAGGTTGAGGCCATCGTAAGTCGGGGGTCCACTGTACTTTATTTATAAGCAATACAAAATACAGCGGTGGTGGTGGTGTAAATTCAGAGTCCATGTTCAAGTTACGTGGAAATTCAGTGACTGTCAGTTTCCAAATGACTAGGGGTTGGGTATGGGGTCAAGAGGCCAGTGCACACTCATGGAGAGAGAAAAAAAAAATGAATTAAGCTTACAGAAAAATAGTTTAATAATCTAGCAACAGTTTGGTGTAAATCTCATGTTTTTATGATGTTTCTACAATGATTTAGAGTCAGTACAACAATTATTGTGATGAGGCCACAGTTAGTATATCTCCATACATGAAGCGAGTTTCCTGCGATTTTTTCTGATTTTGTTTTTTTGAGGGGGGGGGGAGGGCAGATCCAAATATTAATACCTTTAACCTCTGGAACTACTTTTTTTAAAATCCATTTTGTTTAAAGAGAGAATAAACATTAATAAGTATAACAATCTGTGTGTGTGTGTGTGTGTGTGTGTATGATACTCATGCTTTACTACTTTAATGCAACACAGAAAACAAAAATGTCTACACCACCACAAATCTATATAAAGAATTTTTAAAAGTATCTCAAGAAGCCAAGTGTAACAGCAGTATGTGGATAAGAAGCATATAAACACTGTGTACTATAATGTAACAGCATATGTGCATGCACATGCACGAACATGTATGCACATACATTGATGAATGCATGCACACACACGAGTACACATGAGTACATGAACATGCACAATGTTGAGGTGCATGTGCAGTTGTGCACATACAAAGTCTTAATTACCACAGTTTCATTAGGAAAAAATGTAAATATCTGATTTTAGATATGTGAGAACTAATAGTTTTTCCTGAAATTTGGTGACATCTACAGCAGATATATGTATTCAAGACTAATACATTGTTCATGAGTGCCAGAAATAGCATTTGTTTTATGTAGATAATTAGTGTAAGATCACGAACAATACACAGGAACATGAAAGATATGTAAATATTGAAAACTTGTGTACTGTGTAGGGTCTCTTGTTCCCCATGTCCAGTACCTTCAACCTTCTATCAACCAGTGATGGCATGTCTAAAACCTTCAACCTTCTATCAACCAGTGATGGCATGTCTAATACCTTCATCATTCCAGTCTAGAGAGAACAAATGACTTAACCCTTCATTTTTGGGACCCCCAAAATAAGTGCTCAGTGTCGGCATATTAAAAACTTTTGAAATGGTAGACAATCCTTTTTCTGAAGTAATGACACTAAAAATACAAAACTTGATAAAAAACTTAATGAATTACACAGGCACAAAGCTAGTGGTGCAGGCGCAACTTACACATCGGCGATTTTGCCCATGTTGAGTCCTATTTTAGAAGTTCCCTTGGAGCCCTACAAGCACTCCAGTACAGTGATACCTTGCATATCTGGTCTGCCATTATCCGAACCTCGACAATATTTGAACAGGCCCTGGGAAAAGGGCAAAATTCTAAAATTATTACTGAAACATCCGAACAGCCGTTCGGATACGGCAGAAGGCTGAATCAAACTTGGCACGCACTTTAGTGTACCAGTTGGCCATTAAGAGCTGCACACTTTGCCTTCCTTTTAGCATTATTACAGCTGTGTTTTGTCCTAGGTATCTTGTGTATGGCACCAAAGAGGGCCAGGATGTGCTTACTCTAGAAAAAAAGAGAGGGAAATAGTCGCACGTGGATGCAGGCTGGTCCAAGACTGGGGAAAAAACTACAGAAGGTGATGTGCAGGACTGACTAGAGTGTGACGAAGACGACTGTTTTGGTCGTATATATACGTCTTACGAGCCAATGCATTTGACGTATATGTACTCAAAAATTCTAGTGGCTTCAAATCAAGCAGGAGAAAGCTGGTAGGCCCCCATGTGAGAGAATGGGTCCGTGTGGTCAGTGTGCACTGTATAAAAAAATCGTGCAATGTATAATGAGAAAAAAAAACTCCGACTGTGTTTTTGGATTGAAGCGCTGACTTTGAGGTGTATTTTCTTATAGATTTTATGGTTATATTCTCGTTTCCGTAGTCACATTTGATAGAATCGGTAACACATTAAAGAAATAGAGGTGATTTTGATTGGTTTTACTATGAAATGTTTGATTTTTGCTGATGTTCAAGAGTAAACAAATGATGTCATTGTCCAATAAATGTCCAACTAGCCATTCTAATATCCAGTCATGAATGGGTTGACATTATTTATACAATTATTACAATATTGCAGTAGTCTGCATAACAGTAAATCTTCTAATTTTTTGTTTGAATAAAAATTCAAAATAGAAAGCAAGAGTAATATCAGAGGGGCCTGGAGACATGATTGATGAACAAAGAAAATTTCATTCTAGAGCCAGGAATGTCTGAACTGTTCATTCTGGACCCTATTTTGAAATTGGCATATTTTTTAATTTGCATGAAATTGGCCAAATTGCCAATTTCTGACCACTTTATTGGGTAGTTGAAATCGGTAAATGGACAGTTTCTTGTACTCATTAGATAGAACAAATGGAGTTCTAAAGAAATAGTTATGAGTTTGGTTGACTGGAACAATGGAATTAGCCGAAAATAGGGCTCAAAGCGGGCAAAATCGCTGATTTGTAAATATCACCGAGGTCGCTAACTTCACAAGAGCGTAATTTCATAAGTTTTCCATCAAATTTCTTACTTCTGGTGTCTTTACCACCAGGAAAAGATTCTCTATAATTTCACGAGAATTTTTTTTTTTTCAAATATTTTGCAACACCAGGAGACACCTCAGGATTTGGGGTTGTGACAGTCAAAGGGTTAAACCTACAATGTTGTCGCCAATGGCAATATGACGGGGTACGGATGGCGATATGACAGTACTGAAGCGCATTTTTTTCCCCCCTTCATGTATCTGGAAACTCCGTTTCTGAACTGGTCTCGGACCATACATGTAGTTCGGGTATGAGAAGTATCACTGTAATTACAAAAGCCACCATAAAAGCAAACAGTTGAAGGAAAAACAGTTCAAGTATGTTGCACAGTAGCTGTATGCCATAGAATCTGTGTGAAATTTTGAATATCCTCAAGGCTTTCCATCTTCATTGATTGTCATTTACAGTAATTTCTTCAATATTTACTAAAGGGTACCTCCTACCATATCCTACTGAAGCAGTCCATCACTGGTTGTGAACAAATGCTTTTTTTTTTTTCCATCACTTCTCCAGATTACAACTGTAAACTCTTGAGTCCTGGGTTGGGAAGCACAGTACATGCAATGAAGAATGTATGGGGATATTACAATTCCAAGTATAATTTGAATTATAATATACATGTACTTATGGCTAGACAATTGGATGAATGATGGAGACTGTTTCCTCTGAGTCACCTTACCTTGTGGGAGATAACCAAAATGATTAAACATAATTCACATCAATTATTGTAATACTTTACACCGTCTCTTCTGCTGCTGTTGTACAATATACAGTACAACTATGTACTTACCTCTAAACTTAAGTCTTTCTAAACCATTAGTTACTCTCTTGAGACTAAGATTGAAGCGGAATAGCATGTTGAACTTCTTCATAATGGCTTCAGTAAGCAACAGGTTTGCTGGCCATGGTGCCTGGAATACAAATTTAATAGTGTATAAATAAGACAATATTCAATCAGCATACAGTGGTCCCTCGATAATAGTTGGGCTCGATAGTCGTCCTTTTCGGAAATCGTCGCGTTATTTTAGTCCAAACATTGGCTCGCAAATGGTCGGTTGACTCGCTAATCGTCCTTCATCCTGGACGCGTGCTCACGGCTCTGAGCCGCCTCGGCCTCTCTTCCCAGCCAGTGTGCCATTGTTTACCAGTGAGTGACAGTCCCCTCATGTGTTCATACGAAATATTTCATAATATTCCATTCATTTTAGTGCTTGCAAGTGCTAAATAAGCTACCATGGCTCCAAAGAAAGCTCCTAGTGCCAAGCCTTTGGTAAAGAAGGTGAGAAATACGATTGAATTTAAGAAAAACATTGTTGAACAATATGAAAGTGGCGCACGTGTGGCCGGACTGGCGAGGATGTATAACAAATCCCGTACAACCATATCTTCCAGCGTGGCCAAGAAAAAGGAAATCAAGGAAGCTGTTGTTGCAAAGGGGATAAATTATTATCAATTATCATCAACACACTGGCCGATTCCCACCAAGGCAGGGTGGCCCGAAAAAGAAAAAATTTCACGATCATTCACTCCATCACTGTCTTGCCAGAAGGGTGCTTTACACTACAGTTTTTAAACTGTAACATTAACACCCCTCCTTCAGAGTGCAGGCACTGTACAGTGGACCCCCGGTTTACGATATTACGTATTTCATTCCAGAAGTATGTTCAGGTGCCAGTACTGAACAAATTTGATCCCATAAGGAATACTGTGAATTAGATTAGTCCATTTCAGACCCCAAACATACACGTACAAATGCACTTACATAATTGGTTGCATTGGGAGCTGATCGTAAACCGGGGGTCCACTGTACTTCCCATCTCCAGGACTCAAGTCCGGCCTGCCGGTTTCCCTGAATCCCTTCATAAATGTTACTTTGCTCACACTCCAACAGCACGTCAAGTATTAAAAACCATTTGTCTCCATTCACTATCAAACACGCTCACGCATGCCTGCTGGAAGTCCAAGCCTCTCGCACACAAAACCTCCTTTACCCCCTCCCTCCAACCTTTCCTAGGCCGACCCCTACCCCGCCTTCTTTCCACTACAGACTGATACACTCTTGAAGTCATTCTGTTTCGCTCCATTCTCTCTACATGTCCGAACCACCTCAACAACCCTTCCTCAGCCCTCTGGACAACAGTTTTGGTAATCCCGCACCTCCTCCTAACTTCCAAACTACGAATTCTCTGCATTATATAACAAAATGAGACAAAAATGAGATCAACAGTACTCGAAGAGGTCGAGATGTTATTATTGGTGTGGATAAACGAGAAACAATTAGCAAGAGATTGTTTGTGAAAAAGCTAGGCAGTTGCATGACGATCTGGTAAAGAAATTGCCTGCAACGAGTACTGATATTTGTGAATTTAAGGCCAGCAAAGGTTGGTTTGAGAGATTTAAGAACCGTAGTGGCATACACAGTGTGATAAGGCATGGTGAGGCTGCCAGTTCAGACAAAATTGCAACTACAAAATTCATAAGTGAATTCAAGGAGTACATAGAGGCTGAAGGACTGAAACCTGAATAAGTGTTCAATTGTGACGAAACAGGCCTCTTTTGGAAGAAAATGCCAAAGAGGACCTACATTACTCAGGAGGAAAAGGGACTGCCAGGACACAAGCCTATGAAAGACAGGCTGATGCTCATGTTTTGTGCTAATGCTAGTGGGGATTTCAAAGCGAAGCTGTTACTAGTGTACCATTCTGAAAATCCCAGTGTTAAAAAAAAAAAAAATGTTATGAAGAGTAAATTGTGTGTGTTTTGGAGATCTAATAATAAGGCATGGGTCACAAGGGAAATTTTCGTCGAGTGGTTCAATGAAGTGTTTGGCCCTAGTGTGAAGAATTACCTCCTGGAAAAGAAATTGGATCTCAAGTGCCTCCTAGTAATGGACAATGCACCTGCTCATCCTCCAAACTTGGATGACCTAATTCTGCAGGAGTTTGGGTTCATCACAGTAAAGTTCTTGCCCCCGAATACCACTCCTCTCCTCTAGCCCATGGACCAGCAGGTCATTTCAAACTTAAAAAAACTCTACACCAAAGTAATGTTTCAAAGGTGCTTTAATGTGACCTCAGACACTCACTTGACCTTAAGAGAATTTTGGAAAGAACACTTCAGTATCCTCCATTGCACAAGCCTTATAGGTAAGGCTTGGGAGGGAGTGACTACCAGGACTTTGAACTCTGCTTGGAGAAAATTGTGGCCAGATTGTGTCCACAAGAGGGATTTTGAAGGGTTTATGGCTGACCCTGATGAGCCTATGTCAGTTGTGAACTCTATTGTGGCATTGGGAGTTCCATGGGGTTGGATGTGAGTTTGGACAACGTGGAAGAGTTGGTGGAGGACCACAATGAAGAGCTAACCACTGAGGAGCTGCAAGAGCTTCAGCAGGAACAGCAACAGATCGCAGCTCAGAATCTTGCTGCAGAGGAGGAGGAAGAGAGATGGAAGAAGGTGCCTTCTTCAGAAATTAGGGAGATTTTTGAAATGTGTGGTAGGATGGAAAGATTTATGGAGAAACATCACCCTAAGAAGGATGTTGCAAGCCATATCGGCAACTTGTACAGTGACAGAGTCTTGGCCCACTTTAGGGAAGTTTTAAAGAGACGCCATTAACAGAGCTCTCTGGACACTTTTCTTGCGAGACAGGACTCCAGTGACTCTCAAGCTGGTCCATGTGGCATTAAGAAACAGAGAAGAGAAATAACCCCAGAAAAGGACTTGGTACCTAAGGTGTTGATGGAAGGGGATTCCCCTTCCAAACAGAAACTAATCTAATCTCTCTCCTCCTCCAGTCTTCCATACACTAAGAAGAATCGCCAATAAAGGTAAGTGTTATGCTGTTAAGGTAAGTGTTATGCTGTTAATGTTTCATTCATCATGTCCCAATGTATTGTTTATGTAGTACATCTATATTTCATGTAAAAAAATTTTTTGTTTTAATACTTCTGGGTGTCAGGAACGGATTAATTGTATTTACATTATTTCTTATGGGGAAAATCGATTCGAAAATCGTCTTTTTCGATAATCGTCGCACTTCCAGGAACGAATTAACAACGATAAACGTGGGACCACTGTATTATACCATTGTAAAAACCTTAACAGAGTACATGTATGGAGGTTCAAGAACACAAACTCTTATATAAAAGTAATGACAGGAGTAACCCAAAATTACTATTATTTTTTTAATGCACCAGCTGCATCCCACTGAGGCAGGGTGACTTAAAAAGAAAAACACGTTTTTCTTTTTAAATTTAGTAATTTATACAGAAGGGGTTACTAACCCCTTGCTGCTGGCATTTTTCATTTATTTTTTTTATTAACACACTGGCCGATTCCCACCAAGGTAGGGTGGCCCGAAAAAGAAAAACTTTCACCATCATTAACTCCATCACTGTCTTGCCAGAAGGGTGCTTTACACTACAGTTTTTAAACTGCAACATTAACACCCCTCCTTCAGAGTTCAGGCACTGTACTTCCCATCTCCAGGACTCAAGTCCGGCCTGCCGATTTCCCTAAATCCCTTCATAAATGTTACTTTGCTCACACTCCAACAGCACGTCAAGTATTAAAAACCATTCGTCTCCATTCACTCCTATCAAACACGCTCACGTATGCCCACTGGAAGTCCAAGCCCCTCGCACACAAAACCTCCTTTACCCCCTCCCTCCAACCTTTCCTAGGCCGACCCCTAAACTTTTGAAGTCATTCTGTTTCGCTCCATTCTCTCTACATGTCCAAACCACCTCAACAACCCTTCCTCAGCCCTCTGGACAACAGTTTTGGCAATCCCGCACCTCCTCCTAACTTCCAAACTACGAATTCTCTGCATTATATTCACACCACACATTGCCCTCAGACATGACATCTCCACTGCCTCCAGCCTTCTCCTCGCTGCAACATTCATCACCCATGCTTCACACCCATATAAGAGCATTGTAAAACTATACTCTCATACATTGCCCTCTTTGCCTTGAAAGGACAAAGTTCTTTTTCTCCACAGACTCCTAAGTGCACCGCTCACCCTTTTCCCCTCATCAATTCTATGATTCACCTCATCTTTCATAGACCCATCTGCTGACACGTCCACTCCCAAATATCTGAATACATTCACCTCCTCCATACTCTCTCCCTCCAATCTGATATCCAATCTTTCATCACCTAATCTTTTTTGTTATCCTCATGACCTTACTCTTTCCTGTATTCACTTTTAATTTTCTTCTTTTACATACCCTACCAAACTCATCCACCAACATCTGCAACTTCTCTTCAGAATCTCCCAAGAGCACAGTGTCATCAGCAAAGAGCAACTGTGACAACTCCCACTTTGTGTGTGATTCTTTATCTTTTAACTCCACGCCTCTTGCCAAGACCCTCGCATTTACTTCTCTTACAACCCCATCTATAAATATATTAAACAACCACGGTGACATCACACATCCTTGTCTAAGGCCTACTTTTACTGGGAAATAATTTCCCTCTTTCCTACATACTCTAACTTGAGCCTCACGATCCTCGTAAAAACTCTTCACTGCTTTCAGTAACCTACCTCCTACACCATACACCTGCAACATCTGCCACATTGCCCCCCTATCCACCCTGTCATATGCCTTTTCCAAATCCATAAATGCCACAAAGACCTCTTTAGCCTTATCTAAATACTGTTCACTTATATGTTTCACTGTAAACACCTGGTCCACACACCCCCTACCTTTCCTAAAGCCTCCTTGTTCATCTGCTATCCTATTCTCCATCTTACTCTTAATTCTTTCAATAATAACTCTACCATACACTTTGCCAGGTATACTCAACAGACTTATCCCCCTGTAATTTTTGCTCTCTCTTTTATCCCTTTTGCCTTTATACAAAGGAACTATGCATGCTCTCTGCCAATCCCTTTAGGGAAGTCATAAAGGAACGAGAGGTACAGGCCACTATGGACAGATATGTTGTGCGACAGAAGTCCAGTGACTCTGAAGCTGGTCCTAGTGGCATTAAAAGAAGAAGGGAAGTAACCCCAGAAAAGGACTTGACACCTCAAGTCTTAACAGAAGGGGATTCCCCTTCTAAACATTAAGACTCTCTCCTCCTCCCATCCTATCAATCATCACCAGATCTTCAATAAAGGTAAGTGTCATGTAATTCTGCATGCCTTTTTCAGTTTGTGTGTATTACAATTAATATTTCATGTGGTAAAAATGTTTTTTTTTCATACTTTGGGGTGTCTTGCACGGATTAATTTGATTTCCATTATTTCTTATGGGGAAAATTCATCCGCATAACGATAATTTCGCATAACAACGAGCTCTCATGAACGGATTAATATCGTTATGCGGGGGTCCACTGTACTTGCAACATCTGCCACATTGCTCCTCTATCCATGCTATCATATGCCTTTTCTAAATCCATAAATGCAATAAAAACTTCCCTACCTTTATCTAAATACTGTTCACATATATGCTTCAATGTAAACACTTGATCTACACATCCCCTACCCACTCTGAAACCTCCCTGCTCATCCACAATCCTACACTCTGTCTTACCTCTAATTCTTTCAATTATAACCCTACCATACACTTTTTCTGGTATACTCAGTAAACTTATTCCTCTATAATTTTTACAATCTCATTTGTCCCCCTTCCCTTTATATAAAGGGACTATACATGCTCTCTGCCAATCCCTAGGTACCTTCTCCTCTTTCATACATTTATTAAACAAAAGTACCAACCACTCCAACACTATATCCCCCCCTGCTTTTAACATTTCTGTTATGATCCCATCAGTTCCGGCTGCTTTACCCCCTTTCATTCTACGTAATGCCTCACATACCTCCCCCACACTTACATTCTGCTCTTCTTCACTCCTAAAAGATGGTATACCTCCTTGGCCAGTGCATGAAATTACTGCCTCCCTTTCTTCCTCAACATTTAAAAGTTCCTCAAAATATTCTCGCCATCTACCCAAAACCTCCATCTCCCCATCTACTAACTCCCCTACTCTGTTTTTAACTGACAAATCCATACTTTCCCTAGGCTTTCTTAACTTGTTTAACTCGCTCCAAAATTTTTTCTTATTTTCATTAAAATTTCTTGACAGTGCCTCTCCCACTCTATCATCTACTCTCCTTTTGCACTCTCTTCACCTTTCTTTTACTCTCCATATACTCTGCTCTTCTTATAACACTTCTGCTTTGTAAAAACCTCTCATAAGCTAACTTTTTCTCTTTTATCACATCCTTTACTTCATCATTCCACCAATCACTCCTCCTTCCTCCTACCCCCACCCTCCTATAACCACAAACTTCTGCCCCACATTCTAATACTGCATTTTTAAAACTATTCCAACCCTCTTCAACCCCCCCACTACTCATCTTTGCACTAGCCCACCTTTCTGCCAATAGTCCCTTATATCTCACCCGAACTTCCTCCTCCCTTAGTTTATACACTTTCACCTCCCTCTTACTTGTTGTTGCCACCTTCCTCTTTTCCCATCTACCTCTTACTCTAACTGTAGCTACAACTAAATAATGATCCGATATATCAGTTGCCCCTCTATAAACATGTACATCCTGGAGCCTACCCATCAGCCTTTTATCCACCAATACATAATCTAACAAACTACTTTCATTACGTGCTACATCATACCTTGTATATTTATTTATCCTCTTTTTCATAAAATATGTATTACTTATTACCAAATCTCTTTCTACACATAGCTCAATTAAAGGCTCCACATTTATATTTACCCCTGGCACCCCAAATTTACCTACTACTCCCTCTATAACATTTTTACCTACTTTAGCATTGAAATCCCCAACCACCATTACTCTCACACTTGATTCAAAACTCCCCACGCATTCACTCAACATTTCCCAAAATCTCTCTCTCTCCTCTACACTTCTCTCTTCTCCAGGTGCATACACGCTTACTATAACCCACTTTTCACATCCAATCTTTATTTTACTCCACATAATCCTTGAATTAATACATTTATAGTCCCTCTTTTCCTGCCATACCTTATCCTTCAATATTACTGCTACTCCTTCTTTAGCTCTAACTCTATTTGAAACCCCTGACCTAATCCCATTTATTCCTCTCCATTGAAACTCTCCCACCCCCTTCAGCTTTGTTTCACTTAAATCCAGGACATCCAGCTTCTTCTTATTCATAACATCCACAATCATTTCTTTCTTATCATTTGCACAACATCCACGCACATTCAGACTTCCCACTTTGACAATTTTCTTCTTATTCTTTTTAGTAATCTTTACACGAAAAGGGGTTATTAGCCCATTGTTCCCAGCATTTTAGTTGACTTTTACAACATGCATGGCTTACGGAGGAAAGATTCTTATTCCACTTCCCCATGGATATAAAAGGAAAAGTAATAAGACCAAGAACTATGAAGATAAAATCAAAGAAAACTCAGATGAGTGTGTATAAATAAACGTGTACATGTATGTGTAGTGTGACCTAAGTGTAAGTAGAAGTAGCAAGACATACCTGTAATCTTGCATATTTATGAGACAGACAAAAGACACAAGCAATCCTACCATCATGTAAAACAATTACAGGCTTTCGTTTTACACTCACTTGGCAGGACGGTAGTGCCTCCCTGAGTGGTTGCTGTCTACCAACCTACTACCTACAAATTATAGAGGAATAAGTTTACTGAGTATACCAGGAAAAGTGTACGGTAGGGTTATTATTGAAATAATTAGAGGTAAGACAGAAAGTAGGATTGCGGATGAGCAAGGAGGTTTTAGAGTGGGTAGGGGATGTGTAGATCAAGTGTTTACATTGAAGCATATATGTGAACAGTATTTAGATAAAGGTAGGGACGTTTTTCCTAGGTAATAGGTTGGTAGACAGCAACCGCCCAGGGAGGTACTACCGTCCTGCCAAGTGAGTGTAAAACTGAAGCCTGTAATTGTTTTACATGATGGTAGGATTGCTGGTGTCTTTTTTTTTCTGTCTCATACACAAGCAAGATTTCAGGTATGTCTTGCTACTTCTACTTATACTTAGGTCACACTACACATACATGTACAAGCATATATATACACACACCCCTTTGGGTTTTCTTCTATTTTCTTTCTAGTTCTTGTTCTTGTTCATTTCCTCTTACCTCCATGGGGAAGTGGAACAGAATTCTTCCTCCGTAAGCCATGCGTGTTGTAAGAGGTGGCTAAAATGCCGGGAGCAAGGGGCTAGTAACCCCTTCTCCTGTATATATTACTAAATGTATAAGGAGAAGCTTTCGTTTTTCCTTTTGGGCCACCCCGCCTCGGTGGGATACGGCTGGTGTGTTGAAAGAAAGAAAGAAAGGGAAGTTTTTATTGTATTTATGGATTTAGAAAAGGCAATGTGTGGTGTAAATATTATGCAGAAAATTCGGAGTGTGGAAATTAGAAGGTGTGGAGTTAATAAAAACATTAGTCAGAGGGCAGAAGAGGGGTTGTTGAGGTGGTTTGGTCATTTAGAGAGAATTGATCAAAGTAAAATGACATGGAAAGCATATAAATCTATAGGGGAAGGAAGGAGGGGTAGGGGTCGTCCTTGAAAGGGTTGGAAAGAGGGGATAAAGGAGGTTTTGTGGGCAAGGGGCTTGGACTTCCAGCAAGCGTGCATGAGCGCGTTAGATAGGAGTGAATGGAGACGAATGATACTTGGGACCTGACGATCTGTTGGAGTGTGAGCAGGGTAATATTTAGTGAAGGGATTCAGGGAAACCGGTTATTTTCATATAGTCGGACTTGAGTCCTGGAAATGGGAAGTACAATGCCTGCACTTTAAAGGAGGGGTTTGGGATATTGGCAGTTTGGAGGGATATGTTGTGTATCTTTATACATATATGCTTCTAAACTGTTGTATTCTGAGCACCTCTGCAAAAGCAGTGATAATGTGTGAGTGTGGTGAAAGTGTTGAATGATGATGAAAGTATTTTCTTTTTTGGGATTTTCTTTCTTTTTTGGGCCACCCTGCCTCGGTGGGAGACGGCAGACTTGTTGAAAAAAAAAAAAAATATGATAGAGTGGATAGGGGAGCAATGTGGCAGATGTTACAAGTACAGGAAGGCCCCGCTTTATGGCGTTTCACTTTACGGCGTTCCGCTAATACGGTCATTTCAAGTTATGACCAAAACTCGCTATACGGCTCCCCCCACCTGACTTTCTAATACGGTCACCACACCCCACCTTGTTTGTTTACATTCTTCGTGAGCTCAGTAAGCACTAAGTCTCTCCATTTTGTCTGGAAACTCCAAAATTTTAAATGTTTTTAAAAGTTATTTCATATTTTATATACACTCTGATAATTATACTTATGTATACCTGTACTTAAATAAACTTACATACTGTGCTGGCATGCAGGTACACATTAAAATCAGTAAGAGTGTCTTATGTCTCCAGACGTCATATTAGTAATGATAATAATAATCATCAAGTCTCATTTAAATGTCGTATATTATGTTAAATACACATTTTCATTAATCCATCTATGATATTTTTTTCAAAATTATATAATAAACACGATACATAACATAAAAAGATGATAAATACACCCCACAATAGAATAAATAAACATAAATATGAGATGTGGTAGCAGACGACTTGCATAAGTGACGCAATATTAGAAATGCTAATAATAATAATAATAATCACCGAGTCTCATTAAATGTTGTATATTACTTTAATATACACATTTTCATTAATCCATCCATGATATTTTTTTCAAAATTATATAATAAACACGATGCATAACATAAAAAGATGATAAATACACCCTACAATAGAATAAATAAACATAAATATGAGATGTGGTAGCCAGATAACTTGTACAAGTGATGCCAAGAATAACCTTTTCTCTAATCTAACATAAGAGAAAATGTGTTACTGGGGGTAACTGTAGAAAATTATTCCTTTCGTATGTATGTAAGTTTATTCAGGTATACACAAATACAGTTACATAGATTATCATACATAACAACATATGTGTAGAGAACCTAGGATAACCCAAAAAAGTCAGAGTGACTTATTTCCATTGCCTTCACTCAGAGCATCATTTCTTCTCAAAATGATGTTACATGAGAATGGGAGTGTTCTTCTTTATTTATTCTACCGTATCAATGTAGAGACAACCTGTACACAATGTAACTTGTACACAAACCAGACGTGTACACTGTTTGTTTACAAAACTTACCTTCGCCTGGTTTGTTTACATAACTCTGCGCCTGTCCTCTCATGCACTCATTCTTTCTCTCTCATTTATTCGTTTTATCTCATTTACTTACTCCTGACCCTACATTAAGACTACAAATATTTTAAGGTAAGTAATGAGTGAACTGTATATACATTTTATTGCTCTGGGATGCTTAAATGTAATAGAATATTATGTGTAGGTGGGTTGGCCTGGTATGGTAGCCCGGCTGACTACCATACATACCACACTTGATTTTTTACAATACTACTCATCTCACCCTTTATTTTAAGGTAAGTAATGAGTGAACTGTGGCCCGGTGGCCTGGTGGCTAAAGCTCCCGCTTCACACACGGAGGGCCCGGGTTCGATTCCCGGCGGGTGGAAACATTTCGACACGTTTCCTTACACCTGTTGTCCTGTTCACCTAGCAGCAAATAGGTACCTGGGTGTTAGTCGACTGGTGTGGGTCGCATCCTGGGGGACAAGATTAAGGACCCCAATGGAAATAAGTTAGACAGTCCTCGATGACGCACTGACTTTCTTGGGTTATCCTGGGTGGCTAACCCTCCGGGGTTAAAAATCCGAACGAAATCTTATCTTATCTTATCTTATATACATTTTATCGCTCTGGGATGCTTAAATATCATAGAATTGTATGTGTGGGTGGGGTGGCCTGGTATGGTAGCCTGGCTGACTACCATACATTCCACACTTGATTTCTTACAATAAATACTACTTGTCTCACCCTAGATTAAGACTATAAATATTTTAAGGTAAGTAATGAGTGCACTATGTGTGTATTGTACTTTTTTATTGTTTTTTGATGCCTGGTTCTATTGCTAACTTAATATATGTTAGTGTAAACTTGTTATCTAGTGTTTGTATGCATTTGTAAGTGGAAAAAAAGGGTGTTCCACTTAACGGCGGTAGCCTGGAACCTAACCAGTCGTATAAGTGGGGCCTTCCAGTATATGGAATAGGTGGTAAGTTACTAAATGCTGTAAAAAGTTTTTATGAGGATAGTGAGGCTCAGGTTAGGGTGTGTAGAAGAGAGGGAGACTACTTCCCTGTAAAAGCAGGTCTTAGACAGGGATGTGTAATGTCACCATGGTTGTTTAATATATTTATAGACAAGGTTGTAAAAGAAGTAAATGTTAGGGTGTTTGGGAGAGGGGTGGAATTAAATTATGGTGAATCAAATACAAAATGGGAATTGACACAGTTACTTTCTGCTGATGATACTGTGCTTATGAGAGATTCTCAACAAAAATTGCAAAAGTTAGTAGACGAGTTCAGGAGTGTGTGTAAATGTAGAAAGTTGAAAGTGAACATAGAAAAGAGTAAGGTGATGAGGGTACCAAATGATTTAAAGAAAAATTGGATATCAAATTGGGGAGGAGGAGTATGGAAGAAGTGAATGTTTTCAGATATTTGGGAGTTGATGTGTCAGAAGATGGATTTATGAAGGATGAGGTTAATCATAGAATTGATGAGGGAAAAAAAGGTGAATGGTGCATTGAGGTATATGTGGAGACAAAATATGTTATCTATGGAGGCAAAGAAGGGAATATATGAAAGTATAGTAGTACCAACACTCTTATATGGGTGTGAAGCTTGGGTTGTAAATGCTGCAGCAAGGAGACGGTTGGAGGCAGTGGAGATGTCCTGTCTAAGGGCAATGTGTGGTGTGAATATTATGCAGAAAATTCAGAGTGTGGAAATTAGGAGAAGGTGTGGAGTTAATAAAAGTATTAGTCAGTGGGCTGAAGAGGGGTTGTTGAGGTGGTTTGGTCATTTAGAGAGATTGGATCAAAGTAGAATGACATGCAGAGCGTATAAATCTGTAGGGGAAGGAAGGCGGGGTAGGGGTCGTCCTCGAAAACGTTGGAAGAAGGGGGTAAAGGAGATTTTGTGGGTGAGGGGCTTGGACTTCCAGCAAGCATGTGTGAGCATGTTAGATAGGAGTGAATGGAGACAAATGGTATTTGGGACCTGACAATCTGTTGGAGTATGAGCAGGGTAATATTTAGTGAAGGGATTCAGGGAAACTGGTTATTTTATATAACCGGACTTGAGTCCTGGAAATGGGAAGTACAATGCCTGCACTCTGAACGAGGGGTTTGGGATATTGGCAGTTTGGAGAGCTATATTGTGTATTTTTATACGCATATACTTCTAAGCTGTTGTATTCTGGGCACCTCTGCAAAAACAGTGATTATGTGTGAGTGAGGTGAAAGTGTTGAATGATGATGAAAATATTTTCTTTTTGGGGATTTTCTTCCTCTTTGGGTCACCCTGCCTCGGTGGGAGACAGCCGACTTGTTGAAAAAAAAAAATATACATATATATAGTTTTTTAACCTATAAGAAAATTTTAATTTTGGTGGGGAAAATTTTTGAATCCTGTGGACAAATTTCATATTGAGGGGTCTGGACCCTCAAAGGGTTAAAGAAGTTTCAAGTCCATGCAAAAATATTTTACCTACACTCAAAAAATATTATATCCATTCCTATGTAAGAGAAATGATATGAAAATATTAGTAATACTATCTTCAAAACTGAAGCTTTGCTGTTTACCTGATATTGTATTGTTATGTCTGGCAAGCCAACTCTTGCAAGTGGCATACTGAGTGCTGTTTCATTGTTGTGGTGTGAAGTGCATCCTCTATCAGCATCTACCATCACTGTTTTGGCACAAGACCCTGTCATCTCCTCAATAACCAGCATGCCATCACTCCTGTCATCTGATCCTACTGCACGCTCATTTTCCTCAATGATATCTTTGCCTGTTCTTGTATCCTGCAAATCTTGGGGTGTGACAGAGACAGAGAAGAACTGTGCCAAGTCTGGGTAAAGACGTGCAATGCAGTACTGAAGGTGCAGAGTTAGGCTGATGCTGTCAACACCATCACCGCTCTCAAGCTGAAAAACAATAACTTCACTGCATTATAGAACCATAAACAGAAGAATGGATGGGCACTTGAACCATGGTGTGTTATGGGTTAGCTGGTGTGTTCTCGAAAGTGAATGTGGAACGGAACTCAGTTGTTAAGTGAGGAGTGCCTGTACGCTTGTTGAAGGCTTACCTTGGCAAACAGGTGCGAATAGAATTCATGCATGATATCACCGGCTTCCATGAGTAAAACAGAACGAACTGCCTGACAGTGGCGATCCAACCGATTCTTTTCAATCAACACAGAAATCAGTCTGGCACTCAAGATATCTTGTTGCTTCTTCACCAGAGGACAAAGTGCTGACGTTAATAGTGACACCACTGATATTGCTCGTGGAACATCACTAATTTCTTCAATTAAACTGTGGACAAACAATTATATTACAGAATGATCTCAACTATTGTTAGAAAGAATATATTCACTAATTTCTGGAGTAAAATGGTGCATATGGGGTCTTCTGTAAATCCTTTAGTTGCCACCCTTCAATATACCACTTAACAGTTTAAAATTCTGTTGACTATGAAGAAATAAATCAACACATCCATATTACTTTAACAATAAGTAAATACATGATTAACTATATACAACAAGGAATAACAAACAATAACTACCTGACTCACGAAATCGTAATGACACGATTGCAAACAAACCATACCACGGGCGGGATTGAACCCGACGGTCTGGAGTTTTGAGACTCTCTGACCGCGGGTTCAATCCTGCCCGTGGTATAAGTAAGTAAGTAAGTAAGTTTATTCAGGTATACACAAATACAGTTACATAGAATTATCATACATAGCAGCATATGTGTAGAGAACCTAGGATAACCCAAAAAAGTCAGAAAGAGTGACTTATTTCCATTCGGTCCTTTTACCTTATTATTATAATATAAAGGTTATAATATTTTCTTATTATTCTACAATGAAGATAACATCTTATTTTTTTTGTTTTCAACAAGTCGGCCGTCTCTCACCGAGGCAGGGTGACCCAAAAAAGAAAGAAAATCCCCAAAAAGAAAATACTTTCATCATCATTCAACACTTTCACCACACTCACACATTATCACTGCTTTTGCAGAGGTGCTCAGAATACAACAGCTTAGAAGCATATACATATAAAGATACACAACATATCCCTCCAAACTGCCAATATCCCAAACCCCTCCTTTAAAGTGCAGGCATTGTACTTCCCATTCCCAGGACTCAAGTCCGACTATATGAAAATAACCGGTTTCCCTGAATCCCTTCACTAAATATTACCCTGCTCACACTCCAACAGATCGTCAGGTCCCAAGTATCATTCGCCTCCATTCACTCCTATCTAACACGCTCATGCACGCTTGCTGGAAGTCCAAGCCCCTAGCCCACAAAACCTCCTTTACCCCCTCTTTCCAACCCTTTCGAGGATGATTCCTACCACTCCTTCCTTCCCCTATAGATTTATATGCTTTCCATGTCATTCTACTTTGATCCATTCTCTCTAAATGACCAAACCACCTCAACAACCCCTCTTCTGCCCTCTGACTAATGCTTTTATTAACTCCACACCTTCTCCTAATTTCCACACTCCGAATTTTCTGCATAATATTTACACCACACATTGCCCTTAGACAGGACATCTCCACTGCCTCCAACCGTCTCCTCGCTGCTGCATTTACCACCCAAGCTTCACATCCATATAAGAGTGTTGGTACTACTATACTTTCATACATTCCCTTCTTTGCCTCCATAGATAACGTTTTTTGACTCCACATATACCTCAACGCACCACTCACCTTTTTTCCCTCATCAATTCTATGATTAACCTCATCCTTCATAAATCCATCCGCCGACATGTCAACTCCCAAGTATCTGAAAACATTCACTTCTTCCATACTCTTCCTCCCCAATTTGATATCCAATTTTTCGTTATCTAAATAATTTGATACCCTCATCACCTTACTCTTTTCTATGCTCACTTTCAACTTTCTACCTTTACACACATTCTCAAACTCATCCACTAACCTTTGCAATTTTTCTTTAGAATCTCCCATAAGCACAGTATCATCAGCAAAAAGTAACTGTGTCAATTCCCATTTTGAATTTGATTCCCCATAATTTAATCCCACCCCTCTCCCGAACACCCTAGCATTTACTTCTTTTACAACCCCATCTATAAATATATTAAACAACCATGGTGACATTACACATCCCTGTCTAAGACCTACTTTTACCGGGAAGTATTCTCCCTCTCTTCTACACACCCTAACCTGAGCCTCACTATCCTCATAAAAGCTCTTTACAGCATTTAGTAACTTACCACCTATTCCACATACTTGCAACATCTGCCACATTGCTCCTCTATCCACTCTATCATATGCCTTTTCTAAATCCATAAATGCAATAAAAACTTCCCTACCTTTATCTAAATACTGTTCACATATATGCTTCAATGTAAACACTTGATCTACACATCCCCTACCCACTCTGAAGCCTCCCTGCTCATCCACAATCCTACACTCTGTCTTACCTCTAATTCTTTCAATTATAACCCTACCGTATACTTTTCCTGGTATACTCAGTAAACTTATTCCTCTATAATTTTTACAATCTCTTTTGTCCCCTTTATATAAAGGGACTATACATGCTCTCTGCCAATCCCTAGGTACCTTCCCCTCTGTCATACAATTATTAAACATAAGTACCAACCACTCCAACACTATATCCCCCCCTGCTTTTAACATTTCTGTCATGATCCCGTCAGTTCCAGCTGCTTTACCCCCTTTCATTCTACGTAATGCCTCACGTACCTCCACCACACTTACATTCTGCTCTTCTTCACTCCTAAAAGATGGTATACCTCCCTGGCCAGTGCATGAAATTACCGCCTCCCTTTCTTCCTTAGCATTTAAAAGTTCCTGAAAATATTCTCGCCATCTACCTAATACCTCCCTCTCCCCATCTACTAACTCCCCTACTCTGTTTTTAACTGACAAATCCATACTTTCCCTAGGCTTTCTTAACTTGTTTAACTCACTCCAAAATTTTTTCTTATTTTCATTAAAATTTCTTGACAGTGCCTCTCCCACTCTTTCATCTGCTCTCCTTTTGCACTCTCTCACCACTCTCTTCACCTTTCTTTTACTCTCCATATACTCTGCTCTTCTTATAACACTTCTGCTTTGTAAAAACCTCTCGTAAGCTACCTTTTTCTCTTTTATCACACCCTTTACTTCATCATTCCACCAATCACTCCTCTTTCCTCCTGCCCCCACCCTCCTATAACCACAAACTTCTGCCCCACATTCTAATACTGCATTTTTAAAACTATTCCAACCCTCTTCAACCCCCCCACTACTCATCTTTGCACTAGCCCACCTTTCTGCCAATAGTCGCTTATATCTCGCCCGAACTTCCTCCTCCCTTAGTTTATACACTTTCGCCTCCCTCTTACTTGTTGTTGCCACCTTCCTCTTTTCCCATCTACCTCTTACTCTAACTGTAGCTACAACTAAATAATGATCCGATATATCAGTTGCCCCTCTATAAACATGTACATCCTGGAGCCTACCCATCAACTTTTTATCCACCAATACATAATCTAACAAACTACTTTCATTACGTGCTACATCATACCTTGTATATTTATTTATCCTCTTTTTCATAAAATATGTATTACTTATTACCAAATTTCTTTCTACACATAGCTCAATTAAAGGCTCCCCATTTACATTTACCCCTGGCACCCCAAATTTACCTACTACTCCCTCTATAACATTTTTACCCACTTTAGCATTGAAATCCCCAACCACCATTACTCTCACACTTGATTCAAAACTCCCCACGCATTCACTCAACATTTCCCAGAATCTCTCTCTCTCCTCTACACTTCTCTCTTCTCCAGGTGCATACACGCTTACTATAACCCACTTTTCACATCCAATCTTTATTTTACTCCACATAATCCTTGAATTTATACATTTGTAGTCCCTCTTTTCCTGCCATAGCTTATCCTTCAACATTATTGCTACTCCTTCTTTAGCTCTAACTCTATTTGAAACCCCTGACCTAATCCCATTTATTCCTCTCCATTGAAACTCTCCCACCCCCTTCAGCTTTGTTTCACTTAAAGCCAGGACATCCAGTTTCTTCTTATTCATAACATCCACAATCATCTCTTTCTTATCATTTGCACAACATCCACGCACATTCAGACTTCCCACTTTGACAATTTTCTTCTTATTCTTTTTAGTAATCTTTACAGGAAAAGGGGTTACTAGCCCATTGTTCTCGGCATTTTAGTTGACTTTTACAACACGCATGGTTTACGGAGGAAAGATTCTTATTCCTCTTCCCCATGGATATAAAAGGAAAAGTAATAAGACCAAGAACTATTAAGATAAAATCAAAGAAAACTCAGATGAGTGTGTATAAATAAACGTGTACATGTATGTGTAGTGTGACCTAAGTGTAAGTAGAAGTAGCAAGACATGCCTGTAATCTTGCATATTTATGAGACAGACAAAAGACACCAGCAATCCTACCATCATGTAAAACAATTACAGGCTTTCGTTTTACACTCACTTGGTAGGACGGTAGTACCTCCCTGGGTGGTTGCTGTCTACCAACCTACTACCTTCAAACATCTTATTATCATACTAAAAAGACTATCTACTACACGAGGGTCATTAAGATTATCTACAATACGAGGGTCATTACTAGGAATAAGGTAAAATTTACACGTATGTTAGATAAAAAATAGAAAATCATTCCCCTCCGTTTCTGCAGCTACATTCATCAGACACCTTTTGGCACTCTTCTTGAACTGGTTCATGCTATGACTGGCTTTGATACCTGCCTGGTAATAGAATCCACAGTTGCAGGTGTAGCAAAATGGTGAGACTCTTGGTAAGTGTCAGTGAAAGCAGCTATAAGGAGGGGGTCTTCTTGTTTGCAGCCCAGTGTAAGGTGGCTGTTGCCCTCAGTGAGAACACTATCTGCATCCTCCTCATTGTTACTAGCGTGTACCTCCTCTTCAATATCACCACTGCTGGTTGCACGCACAGTCTTTTTAACAAACTTTATGACTACCTCTTCCAGTGACTGTTCTGGTGGGAAAAAATTAAACTGCATTACTGACCAGTTGCACTCTTTACCTAAAGATAGAATACTGACATGTTTAAGTTGCAAAAATGCTGTACTTGTTTTAAAATTTAATAATAGCTACCATTAAACTATCTCTGATGCATAACAATGTATAAAACATCCAATAACCATAACTAACAGAAGACCACTGAGATGATGTACATACAACCTATTTCCACTTTAACCCTTAAACTGTCAGTGATGCAAAGTCATGTCATTCTTCAAATCTGGTGGTAAAAGCACAAGCAGTCTTCACAGCAAACAATGGGTATGCACAGTAGGTGTGCTGTACTGAAAAAATCCCAGCCTGCCAAGCAGTGTGGAAACCACATGTTGCTCTTGTTTACCATGAAACACTGGTGAACAATTTGAAGCACCACTGTGGTTGTTGCAGTGTTTCAAAGGCTTAATACACTACAACAACCCTAAGAACATGACCCATGCCTATAAATAGTGTATAGTTAAGAAAACATGGCAAACAATAAGTGACATCTGAGCTCCTCTCTACAAAGATAGTGATTATGTGTGAATACAGTGGACCCCCGGTTAACGATTTTAATCCGTGCAAGAGGGGTAATTGTTATGCGAAATAATCGCTATGTGAATGAATTTTCCCCATAAGAAATAATGGAAATCAAATTAATCCGTGCAAGACACCCAAAAGTATGAAAAAAAAAATTTTACCACATGAAATATACATTTTCCCACACACAAAGAGAAGGATACATGCACAATAGTAGAGTAGTACATGCACAGTACTAGTCTACTAAATGAAGAATAAATGACACTTACCTTTATTGAAGATGCAGCAATGACTGATGAGACACTGTGTCCTGGGAGTGCCTTTTTCTCCTGAGTACTGTAGGTCCTGTTTGGCATTTTCTTCCAGAACAGGCCTTATCACACTGTGTATGCCACTACGATTCTTAAATCTCTCAAACCAACCTTTGCTGGCTTTAAATTCACCAATATGAGCACTAGTTCCAGGCATTTTTCCCTGTTCACCTGGGTGTTAGTCGACTTGTGTGGGTTGCATCCTGGGAGACAAGATTAAGGACCCCAATGGAAATAAGTTAGACAGTCTTCGATGACACTGACTTTTTTGGGTTATCCTGGGTGGCAAATCCTCTGGGGTTAATTGTTTCTTGGTATTCTCAATAAGCCACACCAACAACGGTGCTACAGCAGCAGCAGCAGCTGACAGTGCAGCAGCAGCAGCAGCTGACAGTGCAGCAGCAGCAGCAGCTGTACCACCAATAGTAGCGATGGTTGATTGGGGTTTATTATACAACCTGGCCAGCTCGGAGACATGCACTCCACTTTCATACTTATCAATGATCTTTTTCTTCATCTCTATTGTAATTCTCACCCTTATTGCTGTAGGGTTGGCACTAGAAGCTTTCTTGGGGCCCATGGTCACTTATTTTCCAGAAAAAGCACCGAAAACACTGTAATAATACGAAATATTCCGATTGAATGCTTGGATGTTACCGCGGAGGCTGGCTGGTAAACAATGCCACCGGCGGAACATGTGAGCACGTCTCGGACGAAAATCGGTAAGCGGGTTTTTAAGCGGTATGTGAGGCAAAATTTTTGCAATTAAAGTAAGCGGTATGCGAAATAATCGCTATGTGATGCCATCGTTATGCGGGGGTCCACTGTAATGCCAAAAGTGTTAAATGATGCTGAAAGTGCTGCTTTCCTGTTTTGGGTCACACTGCCTCGGTGGGAGACGGCTGATGTGTCAAAAGAAGAAAAAAAAAAGAATAAGCAACTTTGCGGTGGATTTTCATATGGTTTTTATAGTTCTATTCTCGGTTTCTTGATCTCATTCAATAGAATAGAAACTATATAACAGAAGCAGTGATGATTTTGATTGGTTTCAGTAATGAAAGTAGTTTGAAATTGAGCTCAAAGTAGCAGAAATGTTCAATTTTTGCTGATTTTCCAAAGTACACAAATAACATCACTTGTCCAATACGTGTCCAACTGGCCAGTCTAATACGCATTTAGGAATGCACTTACATTATTTATACAATTACAGTATTGCAAAAATGCAGTAGTGTCCCTAACAGTAATTTATTTTTTTTTATTAACACATCGGCCGATTCCAACGAAGGCAGGGTGGCCCGAAAAAGAAAAACTTTCATCATTCACTCCATCACTCTCTTGCCAGAGGCATGCTTACACTACAGTTATAAACCTGCAACATTAACACCCCTCCTTCAGAGTGCAGACACTGTACTTCCCAGCTCCAGGACTCAAGTCCAGCCTGCAGGATTCCCTGAATCCCTTCATAAATGTTACTTTACTCACACTCCCACAGCATGTCAAGTATTAACCCTTTCAGGGTTTCGGACGTAGTACTAGTACAGCTTACGTGCCAGGGTTTTTGATGTACTAGTACTCATAAATTCTAGCACCTTCAAATCTCGTGAGAAAAGGCTGGTAGGCCTAGATGTGAGAGAATGGATGGGTGTGGTCGGTGTGTGCGGTAGAAAAAAAATCTGGGACCCAGTGGCGAATTGTGGGAACGCCATTTTAGTAGACCTTGTTCACCATGCCTCGCGGTAAGAAGCTCCTCACTCCTCAGTGAATTGGGGCACTTTTGTTCCCCAGTGACAGTTCTAATACAGATGGAAGTGCCAGTGAGGATGAGTTTCGAGGTTCTGGTGAGGTTGTGACCAAAACTAATGACCATAATATTGGTAATAGTGAGGAAAACCCAGACGACCCTCAGCCTTCCACCTCTGCTGCTGGGCCGTCTTGTTCACGTTCAGTTGTACTAGAATCAAAGAGGAAACTCCTATTTTCCCAAATCCCAGACTCAGATGTGAGCATTGGTGATGATAGTGATAGTGAATACGAGTTACAAGCTCTTGAAACCAGTTCCAGTAGTGATAGTGAAGTGGAATATTCTCCAGTGAAGCGTCAGTATATACGACAATACAGTGAACCCCCGGTATTCGATATTAATCCGTTCCTGAGAGCTCATCGAATACTGATAATATCGAAAATCGAATCAATTTTCCTCATAAGAAATAATGGAAATCAAATTAATCCGTGCATGACACCCAAAAGTATGAAAAAAAAATTTTTACTACATGAAATATTAAGTTTAATGCAATAGAATAATTACAATAACAATAAAATAATTGACACTTACCTTTAATGAAGATCTGGTGATGATTGACGGGATGGGAGGAGGGGAGAGGTGTTAGTGTTTCGAAGGGGAATCCCCTTCCATTAGGACTTGAGGTAGCAAGTCCTTTTCCGGGGTTACCTCCCTTCTTCTTTTAATGCCACTAGGACCAGCTTGAGAGTCACTGGACTTCTGTCACACAACATAACTGGCAGCCTCACCATGCCTAATCACACTATGTATGCCACTACGATTCTTAAATCTTTCAAACCAACCTTTGCTGGCCTTAAATTCACTCACATCACCACTAGTTGCAGGCAATTTCTTTACCAAATCGTCATGCAACTGCCTAGCCTTTTCACAAATGATCGCTTGAGAGATGCTATCTCCTGCTATCTGTTTTTCATTTATCCACACCAGTAACAATCTCTCAACATTTTCTAACACTTGCGGTCACTGTTTCGTAATCACAGTTGCACCTTTTGCAAGAACAGCTTCCTTGATTGCCGTTTTCCTGGTCACTATAGTAGAGATGGTTGATTGGGGTTTATTATACAACCTGACCAGCTCCGACACATGCACTCCACTTTCGTACTTTGCAATTATCTCTTTCTTCATTTCATAAGTCATTAGCGACTTTTTTCTCGAAGGGTGGCACTAGAAGATTTCTTGGAGCCCATGGTGACTTATTTTGCAGAAACAAGCACCAAACACAGTGATATAATGGATAATATGGAATGTACCGAATGTATCCTTAGATGCGCGTACACTGGCTGGCTTGTAAACACTAGCACACACGGAGCAGTTCAGGCCACACGTGGACAGGTCTCGTACGAATCGTATCGAATACCGGGTTTTCAATCGAATACCGAGGAAAATTTTTTGCGTTAAAATGCATCGAAAACCGGATTTATCGAATACCGATGCCATTGAATACCGGGGGTCCACTGTATATGCGCTCTGGTAGTGTGCCATATGCTATTCCAAGGGGAAGGAGTACATCCCGTAGCTGTACAACAGGAACAGACAGTGAAAATGACGATGATAGTGTTGCAATTGGGATGGAAAATGTGCATGGTGGTGGTAGTGGTGGTGCCGGCCATGAGGCACCAGCAGTGGGTCATGCTGCCACCCATGCCGCTGCCTCAGCTGATCTACAACAAAGGCCACCATCCCCCACCCACCCACCACACCAGCCTCCACAATCACAACCACCAGTCAATGTCCAGTACCCACCAGCAGACCGCACCTGGGATTGGCAGGAAGCTGTCAATTTTGTTCCAAATCCCCACCAGTTTGATGAAGGCCAAAGTGGAATACAACCATGTTGTACACTGGGGAACAATGCCAGTGAACTGGAATGTTTCGAGTTATTCTTTGACGAACCCCTGATGGAAATTATTGTCAGGGAAAGCAACACATACTACGAGTACACCATGGCAAACACAATACTTTCACCAAAATCATGTCTACACAAGTGGAAGGAGACAACTGTGGCTGAGATGTATCTTTTCTTTGCCACAATAATGCTTATGCCACATGTGTATAAGCACAGTGTGAAATCATACTGGTCAACAGACCGCCTGATTGCAACCCCAGGTTTCAGTGATATAATGCCAGTGAATCGATTTGTGCTAATGTTAGATATGTTTCACTTCTCAGACAAAACCAGGCCTGACAGAAACGACAGATTATATAAGATTAGGAATGTGTTTGCGTATCTGAAAGAGAAATTCAATATGTATTTTTATCCCTTTAGAAAGCTTGTAACTAATGAGTCTTTGATTCTGTTCAAAGGAAGACTCTCTTTCAAGCAGTACATATCAAGCACGAGGAAATGCTTTGGTATAAAGTTGTTTGTGCTTTGTAATTGTTACAGTGGTCTTGTATTCGATATTATTGTGTACACTGGAAGTTATACACTGCAAAATACCAGGAAGTTATTGGGCATCTCTGGTGATGTGGGTAGAACAATGATAGAACCATACCTTGGTAAGGGGCATATATTATATACTGATAACTGGTATACAAGCCCCTCACTCAGTGATTTTTTGCGAGTGAACATGACAGATGTGTGTGGCACAGTGCGTGCAAATCGTAAATATATGCCCAGGGTTGACGCTGGCACTCGTAGAGGTGAGGTGCAGGCGTTTGCTGCCAATGACATCATGGCATTTCGGTGGCATGACAAACGAGATGTCACACTGTTGTCATCAGTTCACTCTAACAAAATGACCAACACTGGCAGGCAGCATAGAGACAGCAATGAACCCATTCTAAAACCTGCAGCTGTGATTGATTACACCCTCAATATGCACTCAGTGGACAAATGTGACATGCAGATTGGGTTTGCTGATTGTGTTTGCAAGAGTTATAAGTGGTACATAAAACTCTTTTTTCCATCTTCTGGACATTTCCATGCTCAATGCTTATAATATGTATAAGATGAGGACCAGAAACAAACCACCATATGGCAAATTCTGTTTGTCTGTCATCAGACAAATAGTATTCAAGTACCAAGGAACAACACCTGCAATAGACCGCCCACTAAATTATCAACAACTACCTTCTCGTCTGAAGCATGGTGATCACTTTCTAGTAAAACTGCCTGCTACTGCTTTCAAGAAAAAGGCTCAGAAGAGGTGTTACGTCTGTGCACATACAAAAAATGCCCACAACAACGCAGAGACACTCGTTTTATGCGTGAGGAATGTAAAACACCACTGTGCATGACACCATGTTTCAAAGACTTCCACAGGCTGCAGAGCTTCTAGAAACATTTCCTGTGACTGTATATGTGTATATAAAATATAGAAAAATAGTAATAAACAACATTTCATATCGTTTGTTTGTGTAAATATTTTCTGTAAACAAAACAGTGACAACAGTGTTTATGCAGTTATTATTTAGTATAGAAAAAGAAATAACAGTGATCATTTGGTCTCACAGGCCATGTTACTTGAAAAAAAAAATTTAAAAATAATAGTAGTATTATGTAATACCGTGACCGGCAGTAGCGGTGTTACCAAACCGGGCATTTTCTGTCAACTTCATCCATATCTTGGTAAGTATTGATGGTAAATTTTTTTTGTTTAGCATAAATAGTGATCATATTGGTCTCACAGGCCATAAAAGTTACTTGAAAAAAAAAATTTAAAAATAATAGAAAATAGTACCTAAAAAATAAATAAAGTAATACCGGGTGACCGGCAGTCAGCGGTGTTACCACATACCGGGCATTTTCTGTCAACTTCACGCCTCCATATCTTGGTAAGTATTGATGGTAAATTTTTTTTGTTTAGCCTATAAGATTTAAAAAAAAAAAATATCTTTTCATAAGAAAAAATAATTTTTTTTTTTGAAATTTTGGCGACCCTGAAAGGGTTAAAACCCATTTGTCTCCATTCACTCCTACTAAATACGCTCACGCATGCTTGCTGGAAGTCCAAGCTCTTCACACACAAAACCTCCTTTACCCCCTCCCTCCAACCTTTCACAGGCTGACCCCTACCCCGCCTTCCCTCCACTACAGATTTATACACTCTTGAAGTCAATATATTTTGTTCCACCCTCTCTACATGTTCGAACCACTTCAACAACCCCTCCTCAGCCTTCTGGATAATAGTTTTGGTAATCCCGCACCTCCTCCTAATTTCTGAACTACAAATTCTCTGCATTATATTCACACCACACACTACCCTCAGACATGAAGACATGACATTTCCACTGCCTCCAGCCTTCTCCTTGTTGCAATATTCACCACCCATACTTCATACCCATATAACTATACTCTCATACATTCCCCTCTTTGCTTCCACGGACAAAGTTCTTTGTCTCCACAGACTCCTCAGTGCACCACTCACCCTTCTCCCCCTCATCTTTCATAGACCCATCTGCTGACACAGCCACTCCTAAATATCTGAATACATTCACCTCCTCCAATCTTTCGTTGCCTCTTTTTGCTATCCTTATCACTTTACTCTTTTCTATATTCACTTTTAAATGTCTTCTTTTACATACCCTACCAAACTCATCCACCGACCTCTGCAACTTCTCTTCAGAATCTCCCAAAAGCACAGTGTCATCAGCAAAGAGCAACTGTGACAACTCCCACTTTGTGTTAGATTCCTTATCTTTTAACCCCACACCTCTTGCTAAGACCCGCACATTCGCTTCTCTTACAACCCCATCCATAAATATATTGAACAACCACGGTGACATCACACATCCTTGTCTAAGGCCTACTTTTACTAGAAAATAATCTGCCCTCCCTCTATTTTTTTGTGTGAATAAAAATTCAAAATGTAAAGCAAGTGTAACATGAAAGGCATGGAGAAGTAACTAAGGAACAGAGGAATGTTTTTCAGTGCCAGGAATGTCTACATTTTTTATTCTGGGACCTATTTTTTAAATTGGCAATCACTGATTTCTGATCACTTTACTGGGTAGTTGAAATAGGTAAATGAGCAGTTTCTTGTACTATACAATGCAAAGTGGGCAAAACTGCCAATGAATAAATATTGCTGAGACTGCTAACTTTGCGAGAGCATAATTCCGTAAGCTTTCCATCAAATTTTGGTTTCACTACCCTTGGAAAAAAATTCACTATCATTTCACAAGAAAATATAACAATTTTTTTTTTTTTAATTTTGTGACCCTGAGAGGAAGTCTGAGAGTAGAAGTCGCGACCCTGAAAGAGTTAATTACATCCCCAGACCTCTTCTATATATTACATTTGCCTTTCATTTTGGATTCATGATCACACAAAAATAGAAGATTTACTCTAGTTCTTCTATAATAAAATATAACCAGGAATGGTTGGTCATGGTTTATAGTGTCAAAATAATTGAATCAGACCTATTAATAACCCATAAAATGGACCGTGCATGTAGGGCAGCCTTACCCATCTTCATAAAAATCAGAAAAAATAAAATATTTCTCTTACTTTGATCTTAATTTCAAGTTACTTCTGAGCCTGAAACCAGCCAAAATCATTTTTGTTTTAGTAATGCGTCTTCCATTCTCTCAAATGAACCAAGATTCAGCCAATAAAACCTCAAATTTGCTATTTTAAATCATACACACTGTATGGGGCAGGAATTTTTTTTATACTGTACACACTCACCACAGACCAATTCCCTCATAATTTGGCAAAAATTTACTACTCACAGCTTACCTGAATGAGATGAGATCATGATGCAGAACTACGTGAGGGGCCACTGAAAGAGTTAAACACAAAATGGATAAATAATATCACAAACCTTGTTCAGTTTCTGCCTTTAACCGAGACAGATTGCAGGGGTTAGACTGTTTAGGCAGAGGCTGGACATCCAAAATAGCAAGGAGTTCTCTTGACTTGCCTACTGTTGTAAGAGCAACCACCAGGGGAGACAGGAACCTCAAGATAGTTTTCCTGTCAACACAAACAAAACCATGTAAAAAACAGTTTTATACATCAGATTCAGAAATTGTATTTAATTCTTAATTAAAAATCAACATCTATAAACAAGGAAGTAAGATAACTGACTGACTGAGAGTAATTCCATCTCTATCTTTCTAATCTTGTTTCTGCTAGAACCTGTATGTGACTGTCTTGAGGGATCTTCCACCCTTATAGCCTAGCCTGAGGCCAGACTCTCTTGCTGCCTGGTTAACCAGGCTGTTGCTGCTAGTGGCCCACAGGCCTCTATAGCCCAAACAACCTGGTGAATTTGGCACTTGGAGCAGCTAGTTTAGTTTTTACCTGTAAGGAACTACCATGAGAGAAAAACCTCTAGAGAGCTGTGTATACTTTTCTAGCCTCCTCGTTTCCTCTTTGCACTCATTAAATCTACACCCTATGTATGGTTCAGCTTTCCCTCTCCAGGATTTCTGTAAGTACTACCATCCATCATCCTCACTCAATGTCTATACCATTATGAAGTATTATTCACCAGGACTTTTGTCCTGGAAGTGGGAAGTACAGTGCCTGCACTGGGAATGTTGAAGTTTGGAGGTCTTTTTTTTTTTTTTTGGAGGGGCGGGGGGAGAGAGAGGGGGTGCCATCCTACATTGGTGGAAGTACTCCTAGCCACAGGTGATGCTATGTCTATTTACTCACTTGTCTAGTTCTTGAATCAATGGTGCTTACCCTTACTCTGATGTAACTAAGTAAGTAAATAAGTAAGTCAGTGTCAGTCAGTCAGAGTGAGTGAGTCAAATTGAAAACCCGTCATTCTATATACAGTGGACCCCCGGTTAACGATATTTTTTCACTCCAGAAGTATGTTCAGGTGCCAATACTGACCGAATTTGTTCCCATAAGAAATATTGTGAAGTAGACTAGTCCATTTCAGACCCCCAAACATACACGTACAAATGCACTTACATAAATACACTTACATAATTGGTCGCATTCGGAGGTAATCGTTATGCGGGGGTCCACTGTATATATATATATATATATATATATATATATATATATATATTTTTTTAACTACTGTACTACATTTTCCTTTTATAAATCAGGAGAAGCCAATGCAATGCTTCGTAAATCCTTTTATCTTACTAGAATCAACTAAAGAACCGTTTTTGGTTGGCATCTACAAGATACTTACCATAATAACATCTGCTCAAAGTGTGTCCTTGCCTCTATGAACATCACTGTTTTGTTGCAACACCCTCCTCACACACTCATGCCACCAAGAAGCTACACTCCACCTTCCTTATTTATTCAAATTTCTGCTTAACATTCAAATTTATATGCTTCATCTTGGCACTATCACTAGCTTTAGAAAACAAACAGAGTCATGACTTAATTCAAAACTTAAGTTATGAATTAAATCAAGAATTAACTCTTTTGCAGTCAGTGTTGTAGTACTACAGTTTTGAGGTCAGTTTCTGTGCCATAGAACTACCTGATGAACTCAGCTCACTCAGATAAACTGTGAGTGGGTAAATTTTGGCCTAAATATGAGAGAATGGGTCTATGAAGTGAGTGTGCACCACATTAAAGAAATCCTGCCCCAAGCAGTGAATGACGAGAGAAAAAAAACAGCGTGTTTATGGTTTAAAATAGCAAACTTTGCAGTGTATTTTTAGATAGTTTTTATGTTTTTTTTTTTTTATATCATTTGATAGAATGGAAGATATATTATAAAAAAAAAAAGATGTTTTTGATTGGTTTTAGGACTGGAAGTAGCTTGAAAATGAACTGAAATTAGTGGAAATATTCAACTTTTGCCATATTCCAGGACACAATGCCTAAATATTCTTAAGAGATGCAAATGTTTATAGTGTTTGTTCCAAAGACACAAGGCTCCAATACAATACATTTGATACTTACATTGGGTCCTTTGCATCCGAACTTTGTTCATCCTTCTGAAGACTAACTGTGAAAGCTTCACCCCAAAACCTTTCATCATTGGCCTTGACAGATTCGTCCCTGTTTAAAAATAAAGTCAAGAAAAAAGTATTAAGAGAGTTCTTGTCTTTTAGACCAAAAGCATAAACGATAACATTTTTAACAAAGATTACATTTTCAGCTTCCTAACAGGAGAGCAGTCCATGGCTTCTCATCCATTCACTCCCATTCCTGAACACTGACACACACACAGTACCTTACTTCTCAATGTCTCTAACATCCATACCCCTCTTCAATACTGTCCTGTCTAATTCATGAAATATCCCTGGTTATTGTACCTCCATTTCACAATCATAATTTTGTGTAATATCTTTCCATTGCTACTCGTCGTATCACATGAAGGAATCTTTTGGCAACCAGCAAAAAACTCAAACTGGTGTGGAGCAAGCAAACTAGAAAGATGCTAACTGGCAGAGTTAAGTAGAAATGAACTGACAAAAACTGAGCAGGAAGTAATCAATCATTGCAACACCACATTCCCAGGTCTGGTAAAGTCTGCCACTGTGGTAACTAGTGAGAAAAGAATACTAAAAAAGAACTGATTGTAGTGTTTCCATACCTTATTTTGTAATTAATCACATTTTTTTTTTAACCCCTTAACTGTCCAAGTGTTGATCTCCGTTTCCACTGCTAGCGCTCTGATTTTTTTTTTTTTTTAAACAAAGAGGGCAATTTTCTGTGTATAATAAGACAAAAAAAAAATTAAGCACCAGTACTTATTGAGATGCAAGGTGGTGAAGTTGGCATTGGAGGTTCACCTGACAGCAACATGGAGTCCAGTACGCTGAGGCCAGTGGTCACGTGTGGTCATACTTGCCTAAGCTCTTGGGAGTTAGTGTGGGCTGTTACCAAGCACCATGGTTTGTTGTAGTGCTCTTGAATCTCAGGTTCAAGTATTGAAGAAGGAGATTCTACTTCTTCAGGAGGAAAACAGGAGGCTGAAGCTTCGCATAGATGAGTTTGGGAGCGAGTGTGAGAAGGATTTAGCTGGTAAGGTAGGAATGGTCACCAGCAGTGATAGTGGCAGCCACTTTAAGTGGCAAGTGGTTCACAGTTCAAGAAGAAGGAAGATGAGGAGAGTTAATAGAGAAGATGTGAAGGTAGGAAATCGATTCTCTGTTCTCCAAGACGAGTGTACTTCAGTGGTTAGTGAGGGTGAAGGTACCACTGATTCCCCTGCTAATCAAGGTAAGAATATTTTAATAGTAGGAGATTCTCAGGTAAGATATATGGACCGTGCATTTTGTAACAGAGACAGAAAGGTCAGACAGAGAGTGTGTCTTCCTGGAGCTGGTGTTGGTGACATAGTCAGCAGGTTGGATAATATTATGGCAGGTAATGGTTACAAGCCCATTATCTGTCTTAGTGCTGGAGGTAATGACATTGGGAAGGGCAGGAGAGAGGAGCTGCTGGATAAGTACAGGTCAGCCATAGAAGTAGTTAGGTCTAAGGGAGGGATCCCAGTCATATGTAGCATCTTGCCTAGAAAGGGAGCTCAATTTCAAGGTACTTTTCATTGTAAAACCAGTCAAAATCATCTCAATTTCTGTAATATGTCTTCCATTCTATAAAATGAGACCAGGAAAACTAGAATATAACAATAAATATCACACGAAAATATAGTGCAAAGTCGCTGTTTTAACCCTTTCAGGGTCCGTCCCGTAGATCTACGGCTTTACGTTCAGGGTCCAAACCGTAGATCTACGCCATGAGCTCAGCTCACTCTGATAAACTGTGAGTGGTACATTTGGGCCTAGATATGAGAGAATACATCTATGTGGTATGTGTGCACCACATAAAACAGATCCTGCAGCACACTGTGTATAATGAAAGAAAAAAAATGAAATCATGATTTTTTGATTAAAACAGAAACTTTGCAGTGTTTTTTCGTATGTTTTTTATAGTTGTATTTGCGATTTCTTGGTCTCATTTGATAGAATGGAAGACATATTACAGAAATAGAGATGATTTTGATTGGTTTTAGCACTGGAAATGGCTTGAAACTGAGCTCAAAGTAGCGGAAATGTTAAATTTTTGCCGATATTCAAGAGTAAACAAACGACCTCACACATCTAATACACGTCAGCTGGTGGGTCTAATATACATTCACAAATATGGTGATGATATTTATACAATTATTACAGTATTGCATAACAGTAAATCTTCTATTTTTTGGTGTGAATAAAAATTCATTATGTGAATAAAAAATCAAAATGGAATTTATTTGTAAAGCCTCAAAACATAACTAATGAACAGAGGAAATGTTAGTTTAGTGCTAGGAATGCCTACATTGTTCATTCTGGACCCTATTTTGAAATTGGAATATTTTGAACTTTGTGTTAAATTGGCCAAATTAACAATTTACGATCACTTTATTTTGTAGTTGAAACAGTTGACTTGGCGATTTCTTGTGCTCAATCGATAGAATAGAAGTAATACTAGTGAAATAGCTAAGAATTTGGTTGATTGGAATAATGTAATTGGCCTAAAATGGGAGTCAAATTCGGCAAAATCGCCGATTCATAAACATCGCTGACACATCAAAATTCACGAGAGCATAATTTCGTCAATTTTCCACCAAATTTCGTACTTTTTGTTTTATTACCTTCACAAAAAGATTCTCTACGATTTCATAAGAAAAAATAACAAATTTTTTTTTGGAAAATTCTTGGACACTGGTGCGTGACTCCAGATTTGGGCCTTGGACCCTGAAAGGGTTAATCCAAAAACACGGTCTAAGTTTCTTTTCTCATTATTCACTGTGTGCGGCAGGATTTTTTTTATACTGCGCACACTGACCACATAGACCCATTCTTTCATATGTAGGCCTACCAGCTTTCTCTCACTAGATTTGAGGGTGCTAGAATTTAGGTGTACTAGTACGTCAAAAACCCTGGTGCGTAAACCATACTAGTATGTCCGAAACCCTGAAAGGGTTAAGTGTAACATGCCAAAGCTCCTTGTATGCAGAGCATTATGGGCAGGCTTAAAATTAACTTAAGATTAACTAAGCAATGATACATTCAGTGGTAAACACTGTTGTAAACAGTTAACAATTAAGCACAAATGAGTATTTCAAAGACAGGTCATATGGTCATTTACTGTGCTGCTGTGCATTCAGTAGAATGTTAGGTAATGTAATTAAAAATAACAAAGTTTGATTGGGTCACAGGTTAAATATTTATGAGATACAATTATTCAGTTTTTATTTAGTTGTGGGTGAGTAAGTGATTTTTAAGAAGAGACTGGAATTTATAAACAGACAGTGTTTCTTTTATATTCACAGGTAATGAATTCCAGATTTTTGGGCCTTTTAAGTGCATTGAGTTTTTGCATAGTGTGAGATGGACACGAGGAATATCAAAGAGTGATCTGTGCCTTGTGTTATGGTCATGTGCTCTGTTGAGGATGGTAAAGAGATGTTTGAGGGGAGGGTTTACATCCGAGTTAGGCGTTCTATGTATGTAGTAGGTACAATAATAAGTATGGATGTTTTGTATGGTGAGTAGGTTTAGAGTTTTGAATATTGGTGGAGTGTGCTGCCTGTAGTGGTAATTTGTTATCATTCTGACTGCAGCCTTTTGCTGGGTAATTAATGTTCTGAGATGGTTTATTGTTGATGAGCCCCATGCACAAATTCCATAGGTGAGATAGGGGTAAATAAGCGAGTGATATAGGGCCAGGAAGGCTGACTGTGGAACATAGCACCGTATCTTCGATAGTATGCCTACGGTCTTGGAAATTTTCTTGGAAATTTGTTGTACATGTATATGTAGAAGTGATGCAAGGAGGGAAGAGTATATGGAGAAAAAGAGAGAGGTTAAGAGAGTGGTGAAGCAATGTAAAAAGAGAGCAAATGAGAGAGTGGGTGAGCTGTTATCAACAAATTTTGTTGAAAATAAGAAAAAGTTTTGGAGTGAGATTAACAAGTTAAGAAAGCCTAGAGAACAAATGGATTTGTCAGTTAAAAATAGGAGAGGAGAGTTATTAAATGGAGAGTTAGAGGTATTGGGAAGATGGAGGGAATATTTTGAGGAATTGTTAAATGTTGATGAAGATAGGGAAGCTGTGATTTCATGTATAGGGCAAGGAGGAATAACATCTTGTAGGAGTGAGGAAGAGCCAGTTGTGAGTGTGGGGGAAGTTCGTGAGGCAGTAGGTAAAATGAAAGGGGGTAAGGCAGCTGAGATTGATAGGATAAAGATAGAAATGTTAAAAGCAGGTGGGGATATAGTTTTTGAGTGGTTGGTGCAATTATTTAACCCTTTGACTGTCGCGGCCGTATATATACGTTTTACGAGGTGCCGTGTTTGACGTATATATACTCATAAATTCTAGCGGCTTCAAATCAAGCAGGAGAAAGCTGGTAGGCCCACATGTGAGAGAATGGGTCTGTGTGGTCAGTGTGCACCATATAAAAAAAATCCTGGAGCACGCAGTGCATAATGAGAAAAAAAAAACTCCGACCATTTTTTTTAATTAAAATGCCGACTTTGTGGTCTATTTTCGTATAGTATTTATGGTTGTATTCTCGTTTTCTTGGTCTCATTTGATAGAATGGAAAACATGTTACAGAAATAGAGGTGTTTTTGATTGATTTTACTATAAAAAGAACCTAGAAATGGAGCTCAAAGTAGGGGAAATGTTTGATTTTTGCCAATGTTCAAAAGTAAACAAATGATGCCATTGTCCAATAAATGTCCAACTAGCCATTCTAATATGCAGTCATGAATGGGTTGATGTTATTTATACAATTATTACAGTATTGCAGTAGTCTGCATAATAGTAAGTCTAATATTTTTTGTTTGAATAAAAATTCAAAATAGAAAGCAAGAGTAATATCAGAGGGGCCTGGAGACGTGACTGATGAACAAAGAAAACGTTATTTTAGAGCCTGGAATGTCTGCATTGTTCATTCTGGACCTTATTTTGAAATTGTCATATTTTTTAGTTTTCGTGAAATTGGCCAAATTGCAAATTTCTGACCACATTATTAGGTAGTTGAAATCAGTAAATGGGCAGTTTCTTGTACTCAATCGATAGAAAAAATGGAGTTCTAAAGAAATAGCTATGAGGTTGGGCGACTGGAACAATGGAATTAGCCGAAAATAGGGCTCAAAGTGGGCGAAATCGCCGATTTGTAAACAGCGCCGAGGTCGCTAACTTCGCGAGAGCATAATTCCGTCAGTTTTCCATCAAATTTCGTTTTTTTGATGTCATTACAATCGGGAAAAGATTCTCTATCATTTCATAAGAAAAAATATTTTTTTTTTTTTAAATTTTGCGACACCAGGAGACACCTCAGGATTGGGGGTTGCGACAGTCAAAGGGTTAATAAATGTATGGAAGAGGGTAAGGTACCTAGGGATTGGCAGAGAGCATGCATAGTTCCTTTGTATAAAGGCAAAGGGGATAAAAGAGAGTGCAAAAATTATAGGGGGATAAGTCTGTTGAGTATACCTGGTAAAGTATATGGTAGAGTTATAATTGAAAGAATTAAGAGTAAGATGGAAAATAGGATAGCAGATGAACAAGGAGGCTTTAGGAAAGGTAGGGGGTGTGTGGACCAGGTGTTTACAGTGAAACATATAAGTGAACAGTATTTAGATAAGGCTAAAGAGGTCTTTGTGGCATTTATGGATTTGGAAAAGGCGTATGACAGGGTGGATAGGGGGGCAATGTGGCAGATGTTGCAAGTGTATGGTGTAGGAGGTAGGTTACTGAAAGCAGTGAAGAGTTTTTACGAGGATAGTGAGGCTCAAGTTAGAGTATGTAGGAAAGAGGGAAAGTTTTTCCCAGTAAAAGTAGGCCTTAGACAAGGATGTGTGATGTCACCGTGGTTGTTTAATATATTTATAGATGGGGTTGTAAGAGAAGTAAATGCGAGGGTCTTGGCAAGAGGCGTGGAGTTAAAAGATAAAGAATCACACACAAAGTGGGAGTTGTCACAGCTGCTCTTTGCTGATGACACTGTGCTCTTGGGAGATTCTGAAGAGAAGTTGCAGAGATTGGTGGATGAATTTGGTAGGGTGTGCAAAAGAAGAAAATTAAAGGTGAATACAGGAAAGAGTAAGGTTATGAGGATAACAAAAAGATTAGGTGATGAAAGATTGAATATCAGATTGGAGGGAGAGAGTATGGAGGAGGTGAACGTATTCAGATATTTGGGAGTGGACGTGTCAGCAGATGGGTCTATGAAAGATGAGGTGAATCATAGAATTGATGAGGGAAAAAGAGTGAGTGGTGCACTTAGGAGTCTGTGGAGACAAAGAACTTTGTCCTTGGAGGCAAAGAGAGGAATGTATGAGAGTATAGTTTTACCAACGCTCTTATATGGGTGTGAAGCATGGGTGATGAATGTTGCAGCGAGGAGAAGGCTGGAGGCAGTGGAGATGTCATGTCTGAGGGCAATGTGTGGTGTGAATATAATGCAGAGAATTCGTAGTTTGGAAGTTAGGAGGAGGTGCGGGATTACCAAAACTGTTGTCCACAGGGCTGAGGAAGGGTTGTTGAGGTGGTTCGGACATGTAGAGAGAATGGAGCAAAACAGAATGACTTCAAGAGTGTATCAGTCTGTAGCGGAAGGAAGGCGGGGTAGGGGTCGGCCTAGGAAAGGTTGGAGGGAGGGGGTAAAGGAGGTTTTGTGTGTGAGGGGCTTGGACTTCCAGCAGGCATGCGTGAGCGTGTTTGATAGGAGTGAATGGAGACAAATGGTTTTTAATACTTGACGTGCTGTTGGAGTGTGAGCAAAGTAACATTTATGAAGGGATTCAGGGAAACCGGCAGGCCGGACTTGAGTCCTGGAGATGGGAAGTACAGTGCCTGCACTCTGAAGGAGGGGTGTTAATGTTGCAGTTTAAAAACTGTAGTGTAAAGCACCCTTCTGGCAAGACAGTGATGAAGTCAATGATGGTGAAAGTTTTTCTTTTTCGGGCCACCCTGCCTTGGAGGGAATCGGCCAGTGTGATAATAAAATAATATGTATATGTATTTGGAATTTGAGTCTATTATCAAGGTGGATTCCTAAGAATTTTCCCTGTGTGAGCTTTGTGACAGGTGATACATTTATCATTATGTTATGAGGGACATCTGTAGCTCGGTTACCAAACTGAATGAAGTAGGTTTTGCCAATGTTGAGAGTTAGTTTGTTAGTCCTCATCCAGGTAGATATTTTCTGTAATTCGGTATTCACAGTATTGGCTAGCATGACTGGGCTCGGGTGAGAGAAGACGTATGTAGTGTCATCTGCAAATAGTGTGGGTTTGAGTAGTTGCGATGCATTTGGTAGGTCATTTATGTAAACGAGAAAGAGACGAGGGCCAAGGACACTTCCCTGTGGGACACCAACTGTAACTGGCTGTGTGGAAGAGTTTGCTCCATTTGTGTACACATATTGGCTTCTGTTGCTGAGGAATGACTTTAGGTAGTTGAGGGAGTGCCCTCTTATACCACAGTGCGTCAATTTTATGTGGAGCAAGTCATGGTCAACACTATCAAAAGCTTTACGTAAATCAATGAATTTATAGGCAAGAAATATTTACACTTACCGTGGAGGAGATGTTAGTTTAATTAGTTTGATGGAGGAGATGCTGGCAGAGGTTAAGGGTGGTGGAAGATAGCAGGGCAGCATATGCTCAGTGGCCCTATACACCTCCACCAACATTGGAGAGTTACTTTCGTGTAGTTTTTCTATCGCTTAATCGTTAACTTACTTGCTACAGTGTTAATGCTACACTTCATCACTGGCTGGCGCTATAGCCTTTATCAATACCTGCTGCTTTAGTATCGTGCATATTGTAGAATCACTGAAGAAGGCACATTCTCCCCTCTCTCTTTGTCCTCCACTTTGGTACTTTGCAACGAGTTTTTTCTTGAATTTTATCATGTTTCTTTCCTTCTTTACCAAAGGCCTGGTACTAGGAGCTTTCTTTGGACCCATGGTGGCTTAATTAGCAGTTGCAAGCACAAAAAACAATGGATTATTATGAAATGTATTGTATGAACCCGTGGGGTGATGGTCACTTGCTGATAAACAATGGCACAATGAGTGTGAATGGTGCGGGAGACTGGCTTTGTGTGCGCGCTGACACTGGGATGCTGCTCCAACGCATACCAGACAGTCGCTGAATCACTAAGCCAATCATGAACCGTGAGGCTATATTTTGCTGAAAAAAGTTGCCCAAAGTCGGATTTCACGAAAGTAGCGGCTGCCAAAAGGCGGGGGTCCACTGTACAGTATTACCTAACATTTTCCCTCTGCCCAGCAACCACACCTCCATAGCATATAAACAGCATGTTTATATGCTATGTAACGTGTTTCTTATATAATTTTGAAGAAAATATCATAGATGGATCAATGAAGAAGTCTATATTGACGTAAAATAAGTCATTTAACCCTTTCAGGGTCCGTCCCGTAGATCTACGGCTGGTCGGTGAGTGTCCAAACCGTAGATCTACGCCAAAATTCTAGCGCCGTCAAATTTAGCGCGAAAGCACTCATAGGCCTACATATGAGAGAATGGGTCTGCGCCGTGGGTGTGCGCCATAAACAAAAAATCTAGGCGCCTGCATAGCATTGTGGGAACGCTGGCTCAGTCACCCTTGTTCACCATGCCTCGTCGCAAGTCAGCTCTCACTCCCCGGAAAACTGGGACTCTCCTCTTCCTGTCTGATAGTTCTGACACTGATGGAAGTGGAAATGAAGACGAATTCTACGGCTTTGATAAGTTAGTGACCGAAAATAATGACCAGGATATCGATAATAGTGCAGAAAACCCCGACGATCCTCGACCTTCTACCTCTGGTGTGGGCACTCGTGACTCACGGTCGGGTGTTCCTAAACGTAAGAGAAAACTAATATTTTCCCGTGGCCTGGCCTCTGACTTCAGTAATGACGATGATTCTGACGTGGATTGTGATTTTATTGCGCTCGACGATCATTCGAGTAGTGATAGTGAGGAAACATATTCACCAGTGAAGCGTCGGTATGTTCACTGCCGCATGCGCTCGGGTAGTGTACCCTATGCTGTGCCCAGGGGACGGAGTACATCCCGGAGTACATCCCAGAGTACATCCCGTGGCCCTACACCCGTTTTAGGTAGTGATAGTGAGGATGATGTGGCTACACTTGGCATGGATGGGCCACAGGCATCAGTGGATGGTGTTAGTGGGGCTGGTGGTGGTAGTGGCACCGTCATGCGTGACTCGCTGTGCCACGCGGGGACCCACGCTGCTGACTCGTCAGTTCAAGGACAAAGCGGAGCGTCACCCACCAGCCCGCCACAACCACCCGTACAACCAGCCTATGATGTCCAGTATCCACCAGCAAACCGTATCTGGGATTGGCAGCAAAATCCCAATTTTGTTCCCAGCCCTCACCACTTTGATGACTCTCAAAGTGGAATTCTACCTACCTGTCCCCTTGGAACCACGGCCAATGAACTGGAATTCTTTGAATTATTCTTTGACCAGCCATTGATGGAAATTATTGTCAGGGAAAGTAATAAGTATTTTCAGTACACCATGGCAAATACGATCTTATCACCACAGTCAAGACTACACAGGTGGAAAGAGACGACTGTTGCAGAAATGTATTTGCTTTTTGCAACAATAATGCTTATGCCTCACGTCTATAAGCATAATATAAAAGCATACTGGTCCACAGATCGGCTAATTTGTACCCCATCCTTCAGTGAAATAATACCAGTGAACAGGTTTATCTTACTGTTACGTATGTTGCACTTCTCTGACAAAACCAGGCCTGACAGAAGTGACAGGTTATACAAGATTAGAAATGTTTTCATGTATCTCAAACAAAAGTTCAGGATATACTTTTATCCATTCAAGAATCTTGTAATTGACGAGTCTTTGATTTTGTTCAAAGGTAGACTGTCATTCAAGCAGTATATACCGAGCAAGAGGAACCGCTTTGGTATAAAATTGTTTGTACTCTGTGATTGTGACAGTGGCCTGGTGTTGGATATTGTTGTATACACGGGTAGTAAAACATTGAAAGATACCAAGATGTTATTGGGTATATCAGGTGACGTAGTGAGAAACATGATGGCACCTTATCTTGGTAAGGGCCATACATTATATACCGATAACTGGTACACAAGCCCATTACTCAGTGATTTCATGCGAGTGAACAAGACAGATGTGTGTGGCACAGTGCGTTCTAATCGTAAACATATGCCCAGGCTCAACGCAGGTGTTCGTGGTGATGACGTGCAGGTGTTTACTGCCAATGACATCATGGCATTACGGTGGCATGACAAACGAGATGTCACATTGTTGACAACCATTCACCGTAATGAAATGCAAGACAGTGGCAAAGTTGATCGAGTGACTAATGAACGTATTCGAAAACCAGTGACTGATTGATTATACACAAAACATGCGCTTGGTTGACATGTGTGACATGCAGATTGGTTTCGTTGACTGTGTTCGTAAGAGTTACAAGTGGTACATGAAACTTTTCTTCCATCTCATGGACATTTCAATGCTGAATGCATATAATATGTACCAAATAAAGACTGGTAACAGACCACCGTATGGTGAATTTTGTTTGTCTGTTGTCAGACAACTCATAATGAAGTACCAGGTAACAACACCTGCAATACAACATGGTCCTCGAATTCATCACAATATACCCAAGCGTTTGAGGAAAGAAGGTGATCATTTCATAATACAGCTTCCTTCAACTCAAAAGAAATTTGCTCAGAAGAGATGCATTGTCTGTGCACAAACAAAACGACGGCAACAAAGACGCAAAGACACTCGGTTTATGTGTGAGGAATGTAAGGTGCCTCTGTTCATGGTGCCTTGTTTCAAGGAGTTCCACAAGCTCCAGCAGTTCTAAAACCATGTCCAGTGATTGTAAATATGTAAATATATGATAGAACATTAGTATTATACAATATTTGTGCATGTTTATTGTAATAAACAACAGTGGTAAACAATAATATGATAATAACTTTAGTGCGGTTATTGTGTTCAATACAGTGAGTATATATATATCAATTATATACAGTATTGGTCTCTCAGGCCCCAAATGTTAGTAGGAATAGAAAAAAATTGGAAAAGAAAAGAAAAAACAACTAAAACAACAGAATAATATAATACGCGTATGTGGAATTCGTCGATGTTGCCGCCACCACATCATTTTCTACAAACTTCTTGGCACTGTATCTCGGTAAGTACTGATCAGATTCTATTTTTTTTGTTTTATTACCTTCACAAAAATATGCTCTTTAATTCTGTAAGAAAAAATAATTTTTTTTTTTTTTTCAAAATTTCTTGGACACTGGTGCGTGACTTCAGATTTTGGCCTTGGACCCTGAAAGGGTTAATGCACCCAAGAGTGATTGTTATTACATAGAGAGATGTGCTCATGGAGAACGTAAACAAACCAGGTGGCGCATGCCGTATTTGAAAGACCACTCACTGTATAGAAAATTTTGGTCATAATTTGAGATCGCTGTATTAGCGGAATGCCATAAGGCGAAATGCCGAAAAGCGGGGCCCTACTGTATTAAGGATTACAAAGAATATACAGTGGAACCTTAACTTATGAGTGTCCCAATGTACGAGCTTTTTGAGATATGAGCCATCCCTGGGTCAATTTTTTGCTGAGTTATGAACCAGCTACCCCCCCCTCTTCCCCCTCAACTCAAAACCTGGACACCTTGCTTGTTTATCTATGATTTCATGCTTTAATTCCATGGAAATCATTCTCTTTTTTCTTCTCAGCACTGTCCTTTACACTTATTTTCTTAGGACCCATGCTTAGAAAAACAAAATTTGGCCAAATGACTGTCAAAAATGCAAGCACAACATGAGAAAACTGCTCCCACAGCAAGGTGAACAGTGAACTGAGTTGGTGGCATTTGTTATTATAATAAAAATAATAATTATTATTATTATTAAGTAACTAGAGCACAGGTCCAATTTCCTAGATCAAGAGCCCCTCACCAGTGTCAAGGTTCCTTGATGCTGGTGAGGGGCTCTTGATCTAGGGAATTGGATCTGTGCTCCAGTTCCCTAAATTAACAATAATAATAATATAATAATAATAATAGTAATAATATTATAATATTATTACAGTCCAGTCACTCAGTAAGTCAGTCAAGTCACTCAGTCAGTCAGTCAGGTCACTCAGTAAGTCAGTCAAGTCATTCAGTCAGTCAGTCAAGTCACTCAGTCAGTCAGTCAGGTCACTCAGTAAGTCAGTCAGGTCATCCAGTAAGTCAATCAGTCAAGTCATTCAGTCAGTCAGTCAAGTCACTCAGTAAGTCAGTCAAGTCATTCAGTAAGTCAGTCAAGTCATTCAGTAAGTCACTCAAGTCATTCAGTCATTCAATAAGTCAGTCAAACTCATGTTTACCTCTTTTTCTGTATACAAAGTAACGCTTCATTATAGCTACAGGTTATCTCTTGTCTAATATCTTTGTTTCTTTGCTAATTCTAAGACTAAAGTGCTTATACCTCTTCATGCCACTTTCAGCAACACTAGTATGGCTACTGGGTGTCATGATTGCTTGGGAGATACAAGATATAGAAATTAAAATATAACACAATTCACAAAGACAGCTGTCTTGTAGCAGAGAAAGACTGGACTGGACACGTATGAATTATGAATGCTGGGATGGTGGGGTGATGTCAGGGAGTGGCAGGGGATGGCGGGATGGCTCCTCGGCAGCTCCACAACAAGGCAGCCGCTTGAGCAAAAGAATTTTTTTTTCCTTCGCACAAACTGAACCGTGTTAAATTAATTATACAATGTGTTACATAAAATTGTGCCGCAATTCTTTAATGGAGGTCTACTGTATTATTATAATAATGATAGAGCTTCAGTTTCCCAAAATTAATAATAATAATAATGATAGTCCTGGAAATGGGAAGTACAATGCCTGCACTTTAAAGGAGGGGTTTAGGATATTGGCAGTTTGGAGGGATATGTTGTGTATCTTTATAAGTATAATATGTATGTGTACGCAAATGGGGCAAACTCTTCCCCACAACCAGTTACAGTTGGTGTCCCACAGGGAAGTGTCCTTGGCCCTCTTCTCTTTCTCCTATACATAAATGACCTACCAAATGCATCGCAATTACTCAAACTCACACTATTTGCAGATGACACTACAAACGTCTTCTCTCACCCGAGCCCAGTCATGCTAGCCAATACTGTAAATACTGAATTACAGAAAATATCTACCTGGATGAGGACTAACAAACTTACACTAAACATTGACAAAACCTACTTCATTCAGTTTGGTAACAGAGCTACAGATGTCCCTCTTAACATAATGATAAACGGATCACCTATCACAAAGCTAACAGAGGGAAAATTCTTAGGAATCCACCTTGATAATAGACTCAAATTTCATACACATATACAACAAATTTCTAAGAAAATTTCCAAGACCGTAGGCATACTATTGAAGATACGGTACTATGTTCCACAGTCAGCCCTCCTGGCCCTATATCTCTCTTATTTACCCCTATCTCACCTATGGAATTTGTGCATGGGGCTCAACAACAATTAACCATCTCAGACCACTAATTACCCAACAAAAGGCTGCAGTCAGAATGATAACAAATTCCCACCACAGGCAGCACACTCCACCAATATTCAAAACACTAAACCTACTCACCATACAAAACATCCATACTTATTACTGAACCTATTACATACATAGAACACTTAACTCTGATATTAACCCTCCCCTCAAACATCTCCTTGCCAACCTCAACAGAACACATGACCATAACACAAGGCACAGATCACTCTTTGATATTCCTTGTGTCCATCTCACGCTATGCAAAAACTCAATGCACATAAAAGGCCCTAAAATCTGGAATTCATTACCTGTAAATATAAAAGAAACACTACCTGTTAATAAATTCAAGTCTCTTCTCAAAGATCACTTACTCACCCAAAACCAAATAAATACTGAATAACTGAACCTTATAAATTGTATATCTTAAATGTTTCTCACAATTATATCACATAAATGTTAAACCTAAGACCCAATCTAACTTTGTTATTTTTTAAATACACTACCTAACAGAATACTCCATTCGACTGAATGTACAGCAATGCATGCAACCATATGACCTGTCTTTGTAATACTCATTTGTGCTTTATTGTTATCTGTTTACAATAATGTTTTATCACTGATTACATCATTGCTTAGTTAATCTTAAGCTAGCCCATAATGCTATGCATACAAGTGGCTTTGGCATGCTGCTCTTACCTGTATTTTTTTGTACCTCTGTATGTATGCTCAAATTACTAAATAAATAAATAAATAAATAAATAAATAAATAACAGTGTCATATCAAACTTACCATTGCTATCCAAAATCTTCGAGAAACTCGTGCACAGGAGACTGTATTCATTTATAACGGCACAAAACATACTCAACCCCTGCCAATTTGGATTCAGGAAAAATAAAAGCACTAATGATGCAATTATAAAAATGCTAGACCTGCTTTACACAGCATTGGAAAATAAGGAATATCCACTAGGAATTTTTATTGGCCTAAGAAAAGCGTTTGGCACAGTAGACCACGGCATCCTACTCCACAAACTTGACCACTATGGTATAAGAGGCCATGTGCTTGCATATTTTAAATCCTACCTTTCTAATAGGTATCAGTATGTCACCATTAAAGACAGCCTCATCAATACGGCCACTTGATACTGGAGTTCTGTAGGGAAATGTCCTTGGACCCCTGCTCTTCCTCATTTACATCAATGATCTTCCAAACATATCCCAACACCTGACAACATGACTTATGTCATCTCCCACCCTAATCTTGCCACCCTCAACACCATTGTTAACGAGGAGCTGCTCAAAATATCGACTTGGATGACAGCCAATAAACTTACACTTAACACTGGCAAAACCTACTATATTATGTTTGGTAGCAGAGCAGGTGTTGCGCAACTTAACATTAAGATCGACAACACTCTAATTGCCAGACATAATGAGGGCAAATTCCTTGGCCTATACCTCGACAAAAACCTAAATTTCAGCACCCATATCCAACACATAACAAAAAAAGTATCCAAAACGGTGGGGATCCTCTCCAAGATACGACACTACGTGCCGCAAACTGCACTTCTCATACTATACCATTCACTTATATATCCATACCTCACCTATGCTATCTGTGCTTGGGGTTCAACTGCAGCAACACACCTAAAGCCAATAATAATCCAACAAGAAGCCGCAGTAAGAATAATCACTAAATCCCATCCCCCCCCACTCTTCATAGATCTAAACTTACTCCCTGTTCAGAACATCCACACTTACTACTGTGCAATCTATATCTACAGGACCTTAAATTCCAATATTAACCTTGACCTAAAATGCTTTCTTGATAGTTGTGACAGGATCCACAAACATAACACCAGACACAAACATCTCTATGACATTCCCCGTGTTCGACTAAACCTTTACAAAAATTCAATGTATTTCAAAGGACCTAAAATCTGGAACACCCTACTTGAAAACTCTAGAACTGCAGACACATTCATCACTTTCAAAACTACAGTTAGAAAACATCTTATCTCCCTGATCCACCCCGACAACTAACTACATGATAACCACCTGGTGGTTCACAATTACACTCACTCACCCACTGACTATAAACCCAGAAATACTAATCTTAATCTTAAAATAATAAATCCTAACTAGTCATAAGTTTGCCTATGATACTCCAATATAGACACTTTGTATTGTGTCAAAACAAAAGTATTCATATTGCTAAACTCACAAATTATGATGTAGTCACTTAGCCTTAATACCATAATCTGTAAGGATTTAATGTTAAGAATTAATCTAAGTCTGCTCGAAATGCCTAGCCAGGCTAGGTGTCCTAGTGGCCCCCTCTATAATTAGTATTTTATAACATGTAAACCACACAATACCCAAAACCTGTAAACCCCACATTGTAACCCTTATAGAGAATAAACTTGAATTGAATTGAATATTCAAGTATTTTTTCTCGTCTCTCCAAAGTCCAGGAACGAATTAATGGCTTTTCAATTAATTTAAATTAGGAAAATGAATTTGATATACAAGTAAATTGAGTTATGAGCTAGCTCCTGGAATGGATTAAACTCCTATGTCAAGGTTCCACTGTATATGGAGCTGGTATGAATGTATGGGTGAATGTGTAATAATAATAAATTATTCCTCCTATCCTTTAACATCTACATAGAACTTCGGCTGACTAATGATTTAAGCAGTTAAGAATATTTTCTCTGCTGTCAGATGCAAGTTGCCTATTTATGTACTTTCATAATTAGTGGTTAACAATACATATAGGTTAAATTAGATTAGCTTATAAATCTGTAGAGGAAGGAAGGCAGGCTAGGAGTTGTCCTAGGAAAGGTTGGAGGGTGGGGGAAAACGAGGTTTTGTATGCAAGGGGCTGGGACATCCAGCAAGTGTGAGTGAGTGTGTTCGATAGGAGTGGAGGAAAGTGCTGTTTTATGGCTTGACGTGCCGTTGGAGTGTGAGCATGGTAACATTTATGAAGGGATTCAGGGAAACTGGTTAGCCGGACCTGCATCCTGGAGGTGTGAAGTACAGTGCCTGCACTTTGAAGAAGGGGTGGGGATATTTGCTGTTTTGAACTGTAGTACTGGTGCCCCTCTGGCAAGACAATGATGAAGTAAGTAATGGTGAAAGTGCTTCTTCTTTTTTGGGGTCACCCTGCCTCAGTAGAAGATGGATGATTTGTTAAAAAATAAATACAGTGCTCTATATCTATTGGGAATATGGATAAGTTCACTGCAATTATAAATATACCTACCTCTGAATGATAAATTCTTGAGCATGGTCAACAAGTGTACCATGTAGCAGCCAGCTGTGGATGATACTCAGGTAATGACGAAGACTGTGAAGTAGCAACCTCAATAATACTCCTCGTATGCCAGAGTCACTGGCACTCTCCACGCCCTCGCACAAAGTACCCAACAACCTGCAAATATTTATAAAGGTTTGATAAATGCTTTCAAGATAAAAGCCAACTTGACCATGTCACACACCATGAAACATTATAACCATTTTCTCCAAAGAAACTATAGTTATTTTGTCAAGTGCATGACAGTTAAGTTTCACATATCCAACAGCGTTATTTTTACCTGTATCACTGCTTCCTCTATGCCCTTTATTTCTTTGAAAAGGTGACCTCATTTAGTGTTTTCTCCATATGAAATACTTAATATGACTGATTTATACTAAGAAGTTGGGATTAAGTACTCTCATTGGAAGGGGTATTTACAAAGTGAAAACAGAACATGAATTCTGTTTTTCTGCTAAGTAACTTTGAGAATAAGACCAGACAAAAAATATGCTTCACTTCATTGGTGTGTCATTTTTAATTAGAACTTACACAATTAGCTCAAAATACATGTACATATTACACTTCTCCAGTATCTACACATCACCATCCATCAACTGCCAAGTCCATTTGTTTTCTAGGCTTTCTCACTTTTCTCTCCTTCCTCAGGCAAATTTAAAACAAATTTTATTTCTTTGTGTAGTATACAAAATGTAGTTTACATGTAATATAAAACATTGTTAAACACAAAAGAAAGCCACTAGCATGCATTTTGGGTATTAACTCATCCATACTCTAGCCTGTTCTTTTGTTCTCCCACAACACTTAATAACTCTCTTTTTTCCTCTCCATACAATCCACTTTCCTTGTCTTATTATTGCATTATAAAGCATTTAATATGTTAACTTTTTCTCACATTTTATATCATTCCACCTATCATTCCTCATGCTTCCTACACTCACTTTCCAATAAGAACTTTCTCATTTTATTTTTCACTAGCTCAATTTTCTGCCAACACTTGCTCATACCTCTCCCAAACTTTCCTTCTTCTTAACTCATTCCTTGTACTCCATCTTACTTTCACTCTTACTATAACTAACATTAAATAAGGATCTGACATATCACTCTCTCTAAAAACATGAATGTTCAGAAGCCTGTTCTTCAACCTTTTAACAACCACCAATTCACAGTCCAGAAGACTCCTCTCAATGCACACATACCTTCAATAATTACTTGCCATCTTAAAATACATCTTAAAAAAAAAAAAAAATAATTAGCTACTGCAACAAAAGAATTAAATTAAGCCTTTTTTTTTTTAATAAGTCGGCCATCTCCAACTGAGGCAGGGTGACCCAAAAAGAAAGAAAATCCCCAAAAAGAAAATACTTTCATCATCATTCAACACTTTCATCTCACTCATACATAATCACTGTCTTAGCCGAGGTGCCCAGATACAACAATTTAGAAGCATATATAAAGATATGTATAACATATCCATCCAAACTGCCAATATCCCAAACCCCTCCTATTTCCAGTACTCAAGTCTGGCTATATAAAAATAACCAGTTTCCATGAATCCCTTCACTAAATATTACCCTGCTCACACTCAACAGCTTGTCAGGTCCCAAAAACCATTCACTCCTATTTAACACACTCACGCATGCTTGCTGGAAGCCCAAGCCCCTCGCCCACAAAAACCTCCTTTACCCCCTCCCTCTAACCTTTTCGAGGACGACCCCTACCCCACTTTCCTTCCCCTACAGATTAATACACTCTCCATGTCATTCTACTTTGATCCATTCTTTCTAAATGACCAAACCACCTCAACAACCTCTCTTCAGCCCTCTGACTAATACTTTTATTAACTCCACACCTTCTACTAATTTCTACACTCAGAATTCTCTGCATAATATTTACACCACACATTGTCCTTAGACAGGACATCTCCACTGCCTCCAACCACCTCATCACTGCAGCCTTTACAACCCAAGCTTCACACCCATATATGAGTGTTGGTACCATTATACTTTCATACATTCCCTTCTTTGCCTCCATAGATAATGCTTTTTGTCTCCACATATACTTCAATGCACCACTCACCTTTTTCCTTCATCAATTCTACGGTTAACCTCATCCTTCATAAACCCTAACTCCCAAATATCTGAAAACATTCAATTCTTCCATACTCCCTCTCTCCAATGTGATATCCAATTTTTCTTTATCTAAACTGTTTCATACCCTCATCACCTTACTCTTATCTATGTTCACTTTTAACTTTCTACCTTTACATACCCTCCCAAACTCGTCCACTAATCTTTGTAACTTTTCTTTAGACTCTCCCATAACCACAGTATCATCAGCAAAAAGTAACTGTGTCAACTCCCATAATATACCTGATTCCCCATAATTTAAGCCCACCCCTCTCACCAACACCCTAGCATTTACTTCTTTTACAACCTCATCAATAAATATATTAAACAACCATGGTGACATTACACATCCCTGTCTAAGACCTACTTTTACCGGGAAGTAATCTCCCTCTCTCCTACACGCCTTAACCCGAGCCTCAATATCCTCATAAAAACTCTTTACAGCATTTATTAATTTACCACCTATTCCATATACTTGCAACATCTGCCACATTGCTCCCTTATCCACTATCATATGGCTTTTCTAAATCCATAAATGCAATGAAAACTTCCCTACCTTTATCTAAATACTGTTCACATATATGCTTCAATGTAAACACCTGATCTACACATCCCCTACCCACTCTAAAGCCTCCTTGATCATCCGCAATTCTATTCTCTGTCTTACCTCTAATTCTTTCAACAGTAACCCTACCGTACACTTTTCCTGGTATACTCGCTAAACTTATTCCCCAATAATTTTTACAATCTCTTTTGTCCCCCTTCCTTTATATAAAGGAACTATACATACTCTCTGCCAATCCCTAGGTATCTTCCCCTCTTTAATACATTTATTAAACAAAAATACCAACAACTCCAACATTATATCCCCCGCCCTGTTTTTAACATTTCTCTTATGATCCTGTCAGTTCCAGCTGCTTTACCCCCTTTCATTCTACATAATGCCTCATGCACCTCCCCCACACTCACATCCTGCTCTTATTCACTTCTAAAAGATGTTATACCTCCCTGGCCAGTGCACGAAATTACCGCCACCCTTTCTTCATCGATATTTAAAAGTTACTAAAGATATTCCCGCCATTTACCAATACCTCCAGCTTCCCATCTACTAACTCCCCTACTCCATTTTTAACCCTTTCAGGGTCCAAGGCCCAAATCTGGAGTCACGCACCAGTGTCCAAGATATTTCAAAAAAAAAAATTTGTTATTTTTTCTTATGAAATCGTAGAGAATCTTTTTGTGAAGGTAATAAAACAAAAAGTACGAAAATTGGTGGAAAATTGACGAAATTATGCTCTCGCGAATTTTGATGTGTCAGCGATATTTACGAATCGGCGATTTTGCCAACTTTGACTCCCATTTTAGGCCAATTACATTATTCCAGTCAACCAAATTCTTAGCTATTTCACTAGTATTACTTCTATTCTATCGATTGAGCACAAGAAATCGCCAAGTCAACTGTTTCAACTACAAAATAAAGTGATCGGAAATTGTTAATTTGGCCAATTTAACACAAAGTTCAAAATATTCCAATTTCAAAATAGGGTTCAGAATGAACAATGTAGGCATTCCTGGCACTAAACTAACATTTCCTCTGTTCATTAGTTATGTTTTGAGGCTTTACAAATAAATTCCATTTTGATTTTTTATTCACATAATGAATTTTTATTCACACCAAAAAATAGAAGATTTACTGTTATGCAATACTGTAATAATTGTATAAATATCATCACCATATTTGTGAATGTATATTAGACCCACCAGCTGATGTGTATTAGACGTGTGAGGTCGTTTGTTTACTCTTGAATATCGGCAAAAATTTAACATTTCCGCTACTTTGAGCTCAGTTTCAAGCCATTTCCAATGCTAAAACCAATCAAAATCATCTCTATTTCTGTAATATGTCTTCCATTCTATCAAATGAGACCAAGAAATCGCAAATACAACTATAAAAAACATACGAAAAAACACTGCAAAGTTGCTGTTTTAATCGAAAAATCATGATTTCATTTTTTTTCTCTCATTATGCACAGTGTGCTGCAGGATCTGTTTTATGTGGTGCACACATACCACATAGATGTATTCTCTCATATCTAGGCCCAAATGTACCACTCACAGTTTATCAGAGTGAGCTGAGCTCATGGCGTAGATCTACGGTTTGGACCCTGAACGTAAAGCCGTAGATCTACGGGACGGACCCTGAAAGGGTTAACTGACAAATCCATTTGTTCCCTAGGTTTCTTTAACTTGTTTATTTCACTCTAAATTTTTTTCTTATTTTCTGCAAAATTTCTTGACAGTGCCTCTCCCATTCTATCGTCTGTACTCCTTTTGCACTCTCTTCCCTTTCTCCATATACTCTGCTCTTCTTATAACACTTCTGCTTTGTAAAAACCTTTCATAAGCTAAGTTTTTCTCTTTTATCACACCCTTTACTTCAACATTCCACCAATCACTCCTCTTTCCTCCTGCACCCACCCTCCTATAACCACAAACTTCTGCCCCAAATTCTAATACTGCATTTTTAAAACTATTCCAACTATCTTCAAACCCCCCACTACTCATATTTGCACTACCCCACCTTTCTGCCAATAGTTGCTTATATCTCACCCAAACTTCCTCCTCCCTTAGTTTATACACTTTCACCTCTCTCTTACTTGTTGTTGCCAATTTCCTTTTGTCCCATCTACCTCTTACTCTAACTGTAGCTACAACTAAATAATGATCCGATATATCAGTTGCCCCTCTATAAACATGTACATCCTGAAGCCTACCCATCAACCTTTTATCCACCAATACATAATCTAACAAACTTTCATTATCAAATCAAATCAAAGTTTATTCTCTATAAGGATTACAATGTGGGGTTTACAGATTTTGGTTATTGTGTGGTTTACATGTAATAAAAATACAAATTACAGAGGGGGCCACTAGAACACCTAGCATGGCTAGGCATTTCGGGCAAACTTAGATTGATTCTTAACCCTAAATTATTACAAATTGTGGAGTAAGTTGACTAAATACTAAGTGTCTAAATACTAGTTTGTGTGTTTAGCAACGTGAATGCTTTTGTTTTGGCACAATACATAGTTTCTATATTGGAGTATCACAGGCAAACTTATGACTAGTTAGGAATCATTATTTTAAGATTAAGATACGTATTTCTGTGCTTATAGTCAAATGGGTGAGTGAGTGAAAGTGTAAGTGTGAACCACCAGGTGGTTTTTATGTAGTTAGTTGTCGGGGTGTATCGGGGAGATAAGATGTTTTCTAACGGTAGTTTTGAAGGTGATGAATGTGTCTGCAGTTCTAGAGTTTTCAGGTAGGGTGTTCCAGAGTTTAGGGCCTTTGACATACATTGAATTTTTGTAAAGGTTTAGTCGGACAGAGGGAATGTCGTAGAGATGTTTGTGTCTGGTGTTATGCTTGTGGGTCCTGTCACAACTATCAAGAAAGCATTTTAGGTCAAGGTTAATATTGGATTTTAACGTCCTGTATATGTAGACTGCACAGTAGTAAGTGTGGATGTTCTGAACAGGGAGTAAGTTTAGACCTAAGAAGAGTGGGGGGGGGGGGGTGTTGCCAGGGATGGAATTTAGTGATTATTCTTACTGCAGCTTTTTGTTGAGTTATTATTGGCTTTAGGTGTATTGCTGCAGTTGATCCCCAAGCACAAATAGCATAGGTGAGGTATGCATAAATGAGTGAATGGTATAGTGTGAGAAGGGCATTTTGCGGCACGTAGTATCGTATCTTGGAGAGAATCCCAACTGTTTTGGGTACTTTTTTTGATATGTGTTGGATATGGGTGCTGAAATTCAGATTGTCGAGGCATAGGCCTAGGAATTTGCCCTCATTATGTCTGGCAATTAGAGTGCTGTCGATCTTAATGTTTAGTTGCACAGCACCTGCTCTGCTACCAAACATAATACATGTATAGTAGGTTTTGTCAGTGTTAAGTGTAAGTTTATTGGCTGTCATCCAAGTTAATATTTTGAGCAGCTCCTCATTAACAATGGTGTTGAGGGTGGCAAGATTAGGGTGAAAGATGACATAAGTCATGTTGTCAGCAAAGAGAATGGGTTTCAGGCGTTGGGATACGTTTGGAAGATCATTGATGTAAATGAGGAAGAGCAGGGGTCCAAGGACACTTCCCTGCGGAACTCCAGTATCAAGTGGCCGTGTTGATGATGCTGTGTCTTTAATGATGACATACTGATACCTATTAGTAAGGTAGGATTTGAAATATGCAAGCGCATGGCCTCTTATACCATAATGGTCAAGATTGTGGAGTAGGATGCCATGGTCTACTGTGTCAAAAGCTTTTCTTAGGTCAATAAAAATTCCTAGTGGATATTCCTTATTTTCCAATGCTGTGTAAAGCAGATCTAGCATTTTTACAATTGCATCATTAGTGCTTTTATTTTTCCTGAATCCAAATTGGCAGGGGTTGAGTATGTTTTGTGCCGTTATAAATGAATACAGTCTCCTGTGCACGAGTTTCTCGAAGATTTTGGATAACAATGGTAAGTCTGATATTGGCCTATAGTTGTTAACATCTGTAGGGTCACCACCTTTATGTATTGGTGTAACCCTTGCTGTCTTGAGTAGTTTCGGGAAGGTGCTAGTTTCTAGTGACTTGTTAAAAAGTAATGAAATAGCATGCGAAAGGACATGGGCCGCTCGCTTGTACAATAATGGTGGGACATGAGACAGGTTCCATGAGTTATTTTTAAGTGACTTTATAATCTCAGTGACTTTGGTGGGCTCAGTTGGTACAAAATAGAAGGAATTTGGGAAATTTTCCTTTACCCCTGGCACCCCAAATTTACCTACTACTCCCTCCACAACATTTTTACCCACTTTAGCATTGAGATCCCCAACCACAAGTACTCTCTCACTAGATTCAAAACTCCCCATGCACTCACTCAACATATCCCAAAATCTCTCTCTCTCATCTACACTTCTCTCTTCTCCAAGTGTATAAATGCTTATTATAACCCACTTTTCACATCCAACCCTTATTTTACTCCACATAATCCTTGAATTTATACATTTATATTCCTTCTTTTCCTGCCATAGCTTATCCTTCAACATTATTGCTACTCCTTTAGCTATAACTCTATTTGAAACCCCTGACTTAATCCCATTCATTTCTCCCCACTGAAACTCTCCTACACCCTTCAGTTTTGTTTCACTTAACGCCAGGACATCCAGCTTCTTTTCATTCATAACATCCGCAATCATCTCTTTCTTATCATTCGCACAACATCCATGCACATTCAAATGTCCCACATTGACGGTTTTCTTCTTTTTCTTTCCAGTAGGCTATATGGGAAAAGGGGTTACTAGCCCACTGTTCCAGGCATTTGAGTTGACTTTTACAACACGCATGGCTTATAGAGGAAAGATTCTCATTCCACTTCCCCATGGATCTTTCTTTCTTTCAACACACCGGCTGCATCCCACCGAGGCGGGGTGGCCCAAAAGGAGAAACGAAAGTTTCTCCTTTTACATCCAGTAATATATACAGGAGAAGGGGTTACTAGCCCCTTGCTCCTGGCATTTTAGTTGCCTCTTACAACACGCATGGCTTACGGAGGAAGAATTCTGTTCCACTTCCCCATGGATATAAAAGGAAAAGCAATAAGAAGAACTATTAAGACAAAATCAAAGAAAACTCAGATGAGTGTGAATATATAAATGTGTACATACATGTGTAGTGTGACCCAAGTGTAAGTAGAAGTAGCAAGATGTACCTGAAATCTTGCATGTACCTGATTCCCCATAATTTAAGCCCACCCCTCTCACCAACACCCTAGCATTTACTTCTTTTACAACCTTATCTATAAATATATTAAACAACCATGGTGACATCACACATCCCTGTCTAAGACCTACTTTTACCGGGAAATAGTCTCCCTCTCTTCTACACACCCTAACCTGAGCCTCACTATCCTCATAAAATCTCTTTACAGCATTTAGTAACTTACCACCTATTCCATATACTTGCAACATCTGCCACATTGCTTCCCTATCCACTTTATCATATGCCTTTTCTAAATCCATAAATGCAATAAAAACTTCCCTACCTTTATCTAAATACTGCTCACATATATACTTAGGTAGTAGGTTGGTAGGTATACATAGGTAGTAGGTTGGTAGACAGCAACCACCCAGGGAAGTACTACCGTACTGCCAGATGACTGTGAAACAGAAACCTGTAACTGTTTTGCATGATGGTAGGATTGCTGGTTTCTTTTTCTGTCTCATAAACACGCTAGATAACAGGGATATCTTGCTACTCCTATTTACACTTTGGTCACACTTCACAGACACGCACATGCATATATATATACATACATCTAGGTTTTTCTCCTTTTTCTAAATAGCTCTTGTTCTTCTTTATTTCTTCTATTGTCCATGGGGAAGTGGAAAAGAATCTTTCCTCCGTAAGCCATGCGTGTCGTATGAGGCGACTAAAATGCCGGGAGCAATGGGCTAGTAACCCCTTCTCCTGTAGACACTTACTAAAAAAGAGAAGAAGAAAAACTTTATAAAACTGGGATGCTTAAATGTGCGTGGATGTAGTGCGGATGACAAGAAACAGATGATTGCTGATGTTATGAATGAAAAGAAGTTGGATGTCCTGGCCCTAAGCGAAACAAAGCTGAAGGGGGTAGGAGAGTTTCAGTGGGGGGAAATAAATGGGATTAAATCTGGAGTATCTGAGAGAGTTAGAGCAAAGGAAGGGGTAGCAGTAATGTTAAATGATCAGTTATGGAAGGAGAAAAGAGAATATGAATGTGTAAATTCAAGAATTATGTGGATTAAAGTAAAGGTTGGATGCGAGAAGTGGGTCATAATAAGCGTGTACGCACCTGGAGAAGAGAGGAATGCAGAGGAGAGAGAGAGACTTTGGGAGATGTTAAGTGAATGTATAGGAGCCTTTGAACCAAGTGAGAGAGTAATTGTGGTAGGGGACCTGAATGCTAAAGTAGGAGAAACTTTTAGAGAGGGTGTGGTAGGTAAGTTTGGGGTGCCAGGTGTAAATGATAATGGGAGCCCTTTGATTGAACTTTGTATAGAAAGGGGTTTAGTTATAGGTAATACATATTTTAAGAAAAAGAGGATAAATAAGTATACAAGATATGATGTAGGGCGAAATGACAGTAGTTTGTAGGATTATGTATTGGTAGATAAAAGACTGTTGAGTAGACTTCAGGATGTACATGTTTATAGAGGGGCCACAGATATATCAGATCACTTTGTAGTTGAAGCTACACTGAGAGTAAAAGGTAGATGGGATACAAGGAGAATAGAAGCATCAGGGAAGAGAGAGGTGAAGGTTTATAAACTAAAAGAGGAGGCAGTTAGGGTAAGATATAAACAGCTATTGGAGGATAGATGGGCTAATGAGAGCATAGGCAATGGGGTCGAAGAGGTATGGGGTAGGTTTAAAAATGTAGTGTTAGAGTGTTCAGCAGAAGTTTGTGGTTACAGGAAACTGGGTGCGGGAGGGAAGAGGAGCGATTGGTGGAATGATGATGTAAAGAGAGTAGTAAGGGAGAAAAAGTTAGCATATGAGAAGTTTTTACAAAGTAGAAGTGATGCAAGGAGGGAAGAGTATATGGAGAAAAAGAGAGAGGTTAAGAGAGTGGTGAAGCAATGTAAAAAGAGAGCAAATGAGAGAGTGGTTGAGATGTTATCAACAAATTTTGTTGAAAATAAGAAAAAGTTTTGGAGTGAGATTAACAAGTTAAGAAAGCCTAGAGAACAAATGGATTTGTCAGTTAAAAATAGGAGAGGAGAGTTAGAGGTATTGGGAAGATGGAGGGAATATTTTGAGGAATTGTTAAATGTTGATGAAGATAGGGAAGCTGTGATTTCGTGTATAGGGCAAGGAGGAATAACATCTTGTAGGAGTGAGGAAGAGCCAGTTGTGAGTGTGGGGGAAGTTCGTGAGGCAGTAGGTAAAATGAAAGGGGGTAAGGCAGCCGGGATTGATGGGATAAAGATAGAAATGTTAAAAGCAGGTGGGGATATAGTTTTGGAGTGGTTGGTGCAATTATTTAATAAATGTATGGAAGAGGGTAAGGTACCTAGGGATTGGCAGAGAGCATGCATAGTTCCTTTGTATAAAGGCAAAGGGGATAAAAGAGAGTGCAAAAATTATAGGGGGATAAGTCTGCTGAGTATACCTGGTAAAGTGTATGGTAGAGTTATTATTGAAAGAATTAAGAGTAAGACAGAGAATAGGATAGCAGATGAACAAGGAGGCTTTAGGAAAGGTAGGGGGTGTGTGGACCAGGTGTTTACAGTGAAGCATATAAGTGAACAGTATTTAGATAAGGCTAAAGAGGTCTTTGTGGCATTTATGGATTTGGAAAAGGCGTATGACAGGGTGGATAGGGGGGCAATGTGGCAGATGTTGCAAGTGTATGGTGTAGGAGGTAGGTTACTGAAAGCAGTGAAGAGTTTTTTACGAGGATAGTGAGGCTCAAGTTAGAGTATGTAGGAAAGAGGGAAATTATTTCCCAGTAAAAGTAGGCCTTAGACAAGGATGTGTGATGTCACCGTGGTTGTTTAATATATTTATAGATGGGGTTGTAAGAGAAGTAAATGCAAGGGTTTTGACAAGAGGCGTGGAGTTAAAAGATAAAGAATCACACACAAAGTGGGAGTTGTCACAGCTGCTCTTTGCTGATGACACTGTGCTCTTGGGAGATTCTGAAGAGAAGTTGCAGAGATTGGTGGATGAATTTGGTAGGGTGTGCAAAAGAAGAAAATTAAAGGTGAATACAGGAAAGAGTAAGGTTATGAGGATAACAAAAAGATTAGGTGATGAAAGATTGAATATCAGATTGGAGGGAGAGAGTATGGAGGAGGTGAATGTATTCAGATATTTGGGAGTGGACGTGTCAGCGGATGGGTCTATGAAAGATGAGGTGAATCATAGAATTGATGAGGGAAAAAGAGTGAGTGGTGCACTTAGGAGTCTGTGGAGACAAAGAACTTTGTCCTTGGAGGCAAAGAGGGGAATGTATGAGAGTATAGTTTTACCAACGCTCTTATATGGGTGTGAAGCATGGGTGATGAATGTTGCAGCGAGGAGAAGGCTGGAGGCAGTGGAGATGTCATGTCTGAGGGCAATGTGTGGTGTGAATATAATGCAGAGAATTCGTAGTTTGGAAGTTAGGAGGAGGTGCGGGATTACCAAAACTGTTGTCCAGAGGGCTGAGGAAGGGTTGTTGAGGTGGTTTGGACATGTAGAGAGAATGGAGCGAAACAGAATGACTTCAAGAGTGTATCAGTCTGTAGTGGAAGGAAGGCGGGGTAGGGGTCGGCCTAGGAAAGGTTGGAGAGAGGGGGTAAAGGAGGTTTTGTGTGCGAGGGGCTTGGACTTCCAGCAGGTATGCATGAGCGTGTTTGATAGGAGTGAATGGAGACAAATGGTTTTTAATACTTGACGTGCTGGTGGAGTGTGAGCAAATTAATATTTATGAAGGGGTTCAGGGAAACCGGCAGGCCGGACTTGAGTCCTGGAGATGGGAAGTACAGTGCCTGCACTCTGAAGGAGGGGTGTTAATGTTGCAGTTTAAAAACTGTAGTGTAAAGCACCCTTCTGGCAAGACAGTGATGGAGTGAATGATGGTGAAAGTTTTTCTTTTTCGGGCCACCCTGCCTTGGTGGGAATCGGCCAGTGTGATAAAAAAAAAAAAAAATATTTTTTTTTTTTTTTTTTTTTTCAACAAGTCGGCCGTCTCCCACCGAGGCAGGGTGACCCAAAAAAGAAAGAAAATCCCAAAAAAGAAAATACTTTCATCATCATTCAACACTTTCACCACACTCGCACATTATCACTGTTTTTGCAGAGGTGCTCAGAATACAACAGTCTAGAAGCATACACATATAAAGATACACAACATATCCCTCCAAACTGCCAATATCCCAAACCCCTCCTTTAAAGTGCAGGCATTGTACTTCCCATTTCCAGGACTCAAGTCCGACTATATGAAAATAACCGGTTTCCCTGAATCCCTTCACTAAATATTACCCTGCTCACACTCCAACAGATCGTCAGGTCCCAAGTACCATTCGTCTCCATTCACTCCTATCTAACACGCTCACGCACGCTTGCTGGAAGTCCAAGCCCCTTACCCACAAAACCTCCTTTACCCCCTCTCTCCAACCCTTTCGAGGACGACCCCTACCCCGCCTTCCTTCCCCTATAGATTTATATGCTTTCCATGTCATTCTACTTTGATCCATTCTCTCTAAATGACCAAACCACCTCAACAACCCCTCCTCTGCCCTCTGACTAATACTTTTATTAACTCCACACCTTCTCCTAATTTCCACACTCCGAATTTTCTGCATAATATTTACACCACACATTGCCCTTAAACAGGACATCTCCACTGCCTCCAACCGTCTCCTCGCTGCTGCATTTACCACCCAAGCTTCACACCCATATAAGAGTGTTGGTACTACTATACTTTCATACATACCCTTCTTTGCCTCCATAGATAACGTTTTTTGACTCCACATATACCTCAACGCACCACTCACCTTTTTTCCCTCATCAATTCTATGATTAACCTCATCCTTCATAAATCCATCCGCCGACACGTCAACTCCCAAGTATCTGAAAACATTCACTTCTTCCATACTCCTCCTCCCCAATTTGATATCCAATTTTTCTTTATCCAAATCATTTGACACCCTCATCACCTTACTCTTTTCTATGTTCACTTTCAACTTTCTACCTTTACACACATTCCCAAACTCATCCACTAACCTTTGCAATTTTTCTTTAGAATCTCCCATAAGCACAGTATCATCAGCAAAAAGTAACTGTGTCAATTCCCATTTTGAATTTGATTCCCCATAATTTAATCCCACCCCTCTCCCAAACACCCTAGCATTTACTTCCTTTACAACCCCATCTATAAATATATTAAACAACCATGGTGACATTACACATCCCTGTCTAAGACCTACTTTTACCGGGAAGTAGTCTCCCTCTCTTCTACACACCCTAACCTGAGCCTCACTATCCTCATAAAAATTCTTTACAGCATTTAATAACTTACCACCTATTCCATATACTTGCAACATCTTCCACATTGCTCCTCTATCCACTCTATCATATGCCTTTTCTAAATCTATAAATGCAATAAAAACTTCCCTATCTTTATCTAAATACTGTTCACATATATGCTTCAATGTAAACACCTGATCTACACATCCCCTACCCACTCTAAAACCTCCTTGCTCATCCGCAATCCTACATTCTGTCTTACCTCTAATTCTTTCAATTATAACCCTACCGTACACTTTTCCTGGTATACTCAGTAAGCTTATTCCTCTATAATTTTTACAGTCTCTTTTGTCCCCTTTCCCTTTATATAAAGGGACTATACATGCTCTCTGCCAATCCCTAGGTACCTTCCCCTCTTTCATACATTTATTAAACAAAAGTACCAACCACTCCAACACTATATCCCCCCCTGCTTTTAACATTTCTGTCATGGTTCCGTCAGTTCCAGCTGCTTTACCCCCTTTCATTCTACGTAATGCCTCACGCACCTCCCCCACACTCACATCCTGCTCTTCTTCACTCCTGAAAGATGGTATACCTCCCTGGCCAGTGCATGAAATTACCGCCTCCCTTTCTTCGTGTACAAGCGTATGTATACACACACCCCTCTGGGTTTTCTTCTATTTTCTTTCTAGTTCTTGTTCTTGTTTATTTCTTCTTATCTCCATGGGGAAGTGGAACGGAATTCTTCATCCCTAAGCCACGCATGTTGTAAGAGGCGACTAAATGCCAGGAGCAAGGGGCTAATAACCCCTTTTCCTGTATAAATTACTATTTTTATATGTATATACTACTTCTAAACTGTTGTATTCTGGGCACCTCTGCAAAAACAGAGATTATGTGTGAGTGAGGTGAAAGTGTTGAATGATGATGAAAGTATTTTCTTTTTGGGGATTTTCTTCCTTTTTGGGCCACCCTGCCTCGGTGGGATATGGCCGGTTTGTTGAAAAAAAAATAATAATAATTATAATACGTATGTATAAATAATAATAATTATAATATGTATGTATGTACTAAGAATAATAATAATTATAACAATAATAATACAATAATAATAATATGTTGTCATTTTTAGACATTTTTCGTATTTTTTTTTTTCATATTTTTGTGCCAAATGCTTCAAAACAGAAATTGGTAAAAAACTCTGGGTGGCTGAAGGTACAGCTGCTACGACCACGGCTATCTCAGTACCAACCAAGTGTCAAAAGGAAGAGGTGTGCTGCTCTGAGTGACCACAGCAGACCTTGAGATGCATAATTTTGTCTTATATTGTATAAATTTCTTACACAATGCCTCGCTCAAAGAGACAGTATTTGCATACAATCAGCAAGAAGCGATTAGAAACTATGAGAAAAACTAGGGAAACGAAGAAGGCAGCAGCATAGAGTGGGGCAGTTGGCCGCCACCACCACCACTGTGGCCACAATGATCATGTCTTCACCTATATATACATCTGTCTTGACCACACCTGTGGTTATATATGTGACAACCTCACCACTAATCATAGATAAACACAAGCTAGGTGTAGGGCTATGGACTGGGAAGATACTAGAGTGGGAAAGTAAATGCCGGATGCTTTCTGCCGCTGCTGGCGTTGCCATCACTTGCCATATTATGGCCTATTTTATTCATTCTAGAGTATATATCATATTTCTATGTTAATTATTAATATTGTTTATTATGTCATATTAGATAAATTGTGATAGATAACTAAGCCATAGAGTTGATATTAGCATTATTTTGTCATGCCTCCTGAGAGGCTGGAACGGATTAATTGCATTTCAATTAATTTAAATGAGGAAAATTGACTCAGCATACAAACAAATCAGGATACGAACAAGGTCACGGAACAGATTAAATTTGTAACCTGAGGTTCCACTGTATATATGTGTACAGTACTAAAATATCACTATACGTATACACAATTTATATTAATAATGCAACAAACACTGAAAGTGAAGGACTTAGGAGTGCAATTTACACAACGGATTTTGACCACTATCATAAAAGTCCCTTACAGTGAGGTCTGTTATATTGAGAGTTTATAATGCTTCACAGTAAACTCACCTTACAGCTGTGTATCTGGGAGACTTCTCCAAAATAGTAGTGGTGGCTGTTGAATGTACTGCAAAGATGGATGCCAGTGTTCGCAACCAGGGACGCAACTCTCCTTCAAGCCACAACAAGGTACATGTACTTTCTGAAATTGATAAAAGAACCAACATGTCATAAGAGAATAGTTTACATAGATAAAGTGTGCTGTTCTTCTCAACACTGCAAATCGGACAATTCAAAATTGTACCAATTCTGTAATCCATGGTTTCTCACCCGCTTTTTTTTTCCGCACGTCGGCCATCTCCCACCGAGGCAGGGTGATCCAAAAAGGTAACACTTTCACCATCATTCACACATAATCATTGTCTTTGCAGAGGCACTCAGATACGACAGTTTAGATGTCATTCCAAACAGCCAATATCCCAAACCTCTTCAACTCTCCAACTATTAACTCTCCTCTCCTACTTTTAACTGTCAAGTGCATTCGTTCTCCATGGGGAAGTGAAACAGAATTCTTCCTCCGTAAGCCATGCATGTCGTAAGAGGTGACTAAAATGCCAGGAGCAAGGGGCTAGTAACCCCTTCTCCTGCATACATTACTAAAGTTAAAAATAGAAACTTTTGTTTTTCTTTTTGGGTCACCCTGCTTTGGTGGGATTTGACTGGTTTGTTGAAAGAAGTGTATTCATTTCCTAGGCTTTCTCAACTTATTAATCGCACTCCAAAATTTTTTCTTATTCTCAGCAAAATTTGTTGACAGCATCTCATCCACTCTCTCATTTGCTCTCTTTTTACATTTCTTCACCACTCTCTTAACCTCTCTCTCCATATACTCCTCTCTCCTTAAAACACTTTTACTTAGTAAAAACCTCTCGTATGCTAACTTTTTCTTTCTTACCTCTCTTTACCTCATCATTCCACCAATCACTCCTCCTCTGTCCCTCACCCTCCTATATCCACAGACTTCTGCTGAACACTCACAGCATCTTACCCTAACTGCCTCCTCCTTTAGTTTATAAATCTTCACTTCACTCTTACTTTCTGTATCTACAACTATAAAAATGACCTGATATCTGTTGCCCCTCTATAAACATGCACATCCTGAAGTCTATCCATCAACCTTTCATTCACTAATACAAAGTCCAACAAACTACAGTGGATCCTCATTTTTCATAAGCATCGGAAGCCGTAATTTTCGCAAATCGTAACGTTTTTCGTCAAAATATTGACTCGCGAATCATCTGACTTGTAAATGGTCGTTCATCCCAGACGCATACACATGGCCCTGAGCGGCCCCACGCACCATTCATAGTCAGTGTGCCACTGTTTATCAGTGAGTGAGCACGATCCAATGTGTTCATACAATACATTTTGTAATATTCCATTCATTTTAGTGCTTGCAACTGCTAAATAAGCCACCATGGGCCCAAAGAAGTGCCAGGCCTTTGGTAAAGGTGAGAAACATGATAGAATTCAATAAAGACATCATTGAAAAATATGAAAGTGGAGTGAGTGTGGCAGAACTTGCCAGGATGAATCGGAAACCCCATACAACTATCACTTCCATTGTGGCCAAGAAAAAGGAAATCAAGGAAGCTGTTGTTGCACAAGGGGTAAATATACTCACAAAAATGAGACCACAAGTACTTGAAGATGTTGAGAAATTATTGTTGGTGTGGATCAACAAGAAACAATTAGCAAGAGATAGTGTTATGCAGTCGATAATTTGTGAAGAGGCAAGGCAGCTGCATGCCGATCTCAAAAAGAAAATGCCTGCAATGAGTGCTGATGTTAGTGAATTTAAGGCCAGCAAAGGCTGGTTTGAGAGATTTAAGCAGCATAGTGGTATACACTGTATGGTAAGGCATGGTGAGGCTGCCAGTTCTGACAAATATGCAGCTGAAAAATATGTGCGTGAATTCAAGGAGTATGTAGAAGCTGAAGAATTCAAACCCTAAGTGTTCAATTGTGACAAAACAGGCCTCTTTTGAAAGAAAATGCCAAAGAAGACCTACATCATGCAGGAGGAAAAGGCACTACAGGACACAAGCCTATGAAAGACAGGCTTACTCTTTTGTTCTGTAGTAATGCTAGTGGGGATTTCAAAGTGAAGCCTTTACTGGTGTATCACTCTGAAAATCCCAGTGTTTTCAAGTAAAACAGTGTTGCCAAGAGTATATCTTAATACTACTGATTGCAAAAAGGATTTAGGAGTTCTGGTTAGCAGTAATCTAAAACCAAGACAACAGTGTATTAGTGTTCGCAATAAAGCTAACAGAATTCTTGGCTTCATATCTAGAAGTATAAATAATAGAAGTCCTCAGGTTGTTCTTCAACTCTATATATCCTTGGTTAGGCCTCATTTAGATTATGCTGCTCAGTTCTGGTCACCGTATTACAGAATGGATATAAATGCTCTGAAAACGTACAGAGGAGGATGACAAAGATGATCCCGTGTATCAGAAATTTTCCCTAAGAGGATAGACTGAGGGCCCTGAATCTGCACTCTCTCGAAAGGCATAGAATTAGAGGGGGATATGATCGAGGTGTATAAATGGAAAACAGGAATAAATAAAGGGGATGAAGGTTTGGGGTGCCAGGTGTAAATGATAATGGGAGCCCTTTGATTGAACTTTGAATAGAAAGGGGTTTAGTTATAGGTAATACATAATTTAAGAAAAAGAGGATAAATAAGTATACAAGATATGATGTAGGGCGAAATGATAGTAGTTTGTTGGATTATGTATTGGTAGATAAAAGACTGTTGAGTAGACTTCAGGATGTACATGTTCATAGAGGGGCCACAGATATATCAGATCACTTTTTAGTTGTAGCTACACTGAGAGTAAAAGGTAGATGGGATACAAGGAGAATAGAAGCATCAGGGAAGAGAGAGGAGAAGGTTTATAAACTAAAAGAGGAGGCAGTTAGGGTAACATATAAACAGCAATTGGAGGATAGATGGGCTAATGAGAGCATAGGCAATGGGGTTGAAGAGGTATGGGGTAGGTTTAAAAATGTAGTGTTAGAGTGTTCAGCAGAAGTTTGTGGTTACAGGAAAGTGGGTGCGGGAGGGAAGAGGAGCGATTGGTGGAATGTAAAGAGAGTAGTAAGGGAGAAAAAGTTAGCATATGAGAAGTTTTTACAAAGTAGAAGTGATGCAAGGAAGGAAGAGTATATGGAGAAAAAGAGAGAGGTTAAGAGAGTGGTGAAGCAATGTAAAAAGAGAGCAAATGAGAGAGTGGGTGAGATGTTATCAACAAATTTGGTTGAAAATAAGAAAGTTTTGGAGTGAGATTAACAAGTTAAGGAAGCCTAGAGAACAAATGGATTTGTCAGTTAAAAATAGGAGAGGAGAGTTATTAAATGGAGAGTTAGAGGTATTGGGAAGATGGAGGGAACATTGTGAGGAATTGTTAAATGTTGATGAGGTTAGGGAAGCTGTGATTTCGTGTATAGGGCAAGGAGGAATAACATCTTGTAGGAGTGAGGAAGAGCCAGTTGTGAGTGTGGGGGAAGTTTGTGAGGCAGTAGGTAAAATGAAGGGGGGTAAGGCAGCTGGGATTGATGGGATAAAGATAGAAATGTTAAAAGCAGGTGGAGATATAGTTTTGGAGTGGTTGGTATTATTATTTAATAAATGTATGGAAGAGGGTAAGGTACCTAGGGATTGGCAGAGAGCATGCATAGTTCCTTTGTATAAAGGCAAAGGGGACAAAAGAGAGTGCAAAAAATTATAGGGGGATAAGTCCATTGAGTCCTAGGTAGTAGGTTGGTAGACAGCAACCGCCCAGGGAGGTACTACCGTCCTGCCAAGTGAGTGTAAAACGAAACCTTGTAATTGTTTTACATGATGGTAGGATTGCTGGTGTCCTTTTTTCTGTCTCATGAACATGCAAGATTTCAGGTACGTCTAGCTACTTCTACTTACACTTAGGTCACACTACACATACATGTACAAGCGTATATATACATACCCCTCTGGGTTTTCTTCTATTTTCTTTCTAGTTCTTGTTCTTGTTTATTTCCTCTTATCTCCATGGGGAAGTGGAACAGAATTCTTCCTCCGTAAGCCATGCGTGTTGTAAAAGGCGACTAAAATGCCGGGAGCAAGGGGCTAGTAACCCCTTCTCCTGTATATATTACTAAATTTGAAAGGAGAAACTTTCGTTTTTCCTTTTGGGCCACCCCGCCTTGGTGGGATACGGCCGGTGTGTTGAAAGAAAGAAGTCTGTTGAGTATACCTGGTAAAGTGTATGGTAGAGTTATGGGGTAGGTTTAAAAATGTAGTGTTAGAGTGTTCAGCAGAAGTTTGTGGTTACAGGAAAGTGGGTGCAGGAGGGAAGAGGAGCGATTGGTGGAATGATGATGTAAAGAGAGTAGTAAGGGAGAAAAAGTTAGCATATGAGAAGTTTTTACAAAGTAGAAGTGATGCAAGGAGGGAAGAGTATATGGAGAAAAAGAGAGAAGTTAAGAGAGTGGTGAAGCAATGTAAAAAGAGAGCAAATGAGAGAGTGGGTGAGATGTTATCAACAAATTTTGTTGAAAATAAGAAAAAGTTTTGGAGTGAGATTAACAAGTTAAGAAAGCCTAGAGAACAAATGGATTTGTCAGTTAAAAATAGGAGAGGAGAGTTATTAAATGGAGAGTTAGAGGTATTGGGAAGATGGAAGGAATATTTTGAGGAATTGTTAAATGTTGATGAAGATAGGGAAGCTGTGATTTCGTGTATAGGGCAAGGAGGAATAACATCTTGTAGGAGTGAGGAAGAGCCAGTTGTGAGTGTGGGGGAAGTTCGTGAGGCAGTAGGCAAAATGAAAGGGGGTAAGGCAGCCGGGATTGATGGGATAAAGATAGAAATGTTAAAAGCAGGTGGGGATATAGTTTTGGAGTGGTTGGTGCAATTATTTAATAAATGTATGGAAGAGGGTAAGGTACCTAGGGATTGGCAGAGAGCATGCATAGTTCCTTTGTATAAAGGCAAAGGGGATAAAAGAGAGTGCAAAAATTATAGGGGGATAAGTCTGTTGAGTGTACCTGGTAAAGTGTATGGTAGAGTTATAATTGAAAGAATTAAGAGAAAGACGGAGAATAGGATAGCAGATGAACAAGGAGGCTTTAGGAAAGGTAGGGGGTGTGTGGACCAGGTGTTTACAGTGAAACATATAAGTGAACAGTATTTAGATAAGGCTAAAGAGGTCTTTGTGGCATTTATGGATTTGGAAAAGGCATATGACAGGGTGGATAGGGGGGCAATGTGGCAGATGTTGCAAGTGTATGGTGTAGGAGGTAGGTTACTGAAAGCAGTGAAGAGTTTTTACGAGGATAGTGAGGCTCAAGTTAGAGTATGTAGGAAAGAAGGAAATTTTTTCCCAGTAAAGGTAGGCCTTAGACAAGGATGTGTGATGTCACCGTGGTTGTTTAATATATTTATAGATGGGGTTGTAAGAGAAGTAAATGCGAGGGTCTTGGCAAGAGGCGTGGAGTTAAAAGATAAAGAATCACACACAAAGTGGGAGTTGTCACAGCTGCTCTTTGCTGATGACACTGTGCTCTTGGGAGATTCTGAAGAGAAGTTGCAGAGATTGGTGGATGAATTTGGTAGGGTGTGCAAAAGAAGAAAATTAAAGGTGAATACAGGAAAGAGTAAGGTTATGAGGATAACAAAAAGATTAGGTGATGAAAGATTGAATATCAGATTGGAGGGAGAGAGTATGGAGGAGGTGAATGTATTCAGATATTTGGGAGTGGACGTGTCAGCGGATGGGTCTATGAAAGATGAGGTGAATCATAGAATTGATGAGGGAAAAAGAGTGAGTGGTGCACTTAGGAGTCTGTGGAGACAAAGAACTTTGTCCTTGGAGGCAAAGAGGGGAATGTATGAGAGTATAGTTTTACCAACGCTCTTATATGGGTGTGAAGCGTGGGTGATGAATGTTGCAGCGAGGAGAAGGCTGGAGGCAGTGGAGATGTCATGTCTGAGGGCAATGTGTGGTGTGAATATAATGCAGAGAATTCGTAGTTTGGAAGTTAGGAGGAGGTGCGGGATTACCAAAACTGTTGTCCAGAGGGCTGAGGAAGGGTTGTTGAGGTGGTTCGGACATGTAGAGAGAATGGAGCGAAACAGAATGACTTCAAGAGTGTATCAGTCTGTAGTGGAAGGAAGGCGGGGTAGGGGTCGGCCTAGGAAGGGTTGGAGGGAGGGGGTAAAGGAGGTTTTGTGTGCGAGGGGCTTGGACTTCCAGCAGGCATGCGTGAGCGTGTTTGATAGGAGTGAATGGAGACAAATGGTTTTTAATACTTGACGTGCTGTTGGAGTGTGAGCAAAGTAACATTTATGAAGGGATTCAGGGAAACCGGCAGGCCGGACTTGAGTCCTGGAGATGGGAAGTACAGTGCCTGCACTCTGAAGGAGGGGTGTTAATGTTGCAGTTTAAAAACTGTAGTGTAAAGCACCCTTCTGGCAAGACAGTGATGGAGTGAATGATGGTGAAAGTTTTTCTTTTTCGGGCCACCCTGCCTTGGTGGGAATTGGCCGGTGTGATAATAATAAAAAAAATACAGTGGACCCCCGCATAACGATGGCATCGCATAGCGATTTTTCCGCATAACGATTACTTTTATCGCAAAATTTTTGCCCCGCATACCGATTAAAAACCCGCATACCGATTTTCGTCCGAGACGCGTCCAATGTGCCCTCAGCCAGCCTCACATGTGCTGCTCCGTCCCATTGTTTACCAGCCACCCTCCGCGGTAACATCCAAGCATACACTCGGAATATTTCGTATTATTACAGTATTTTCGGTGCTGTTTCTGGAAAATAAGTGACCATGGGCCCCAAGAAAGCTTCTAGTGCCAACCCTGTGGTAAAAAGGGTGAGAATTAGTATGGAAATTAAGAAAGATTTTGAAGGGTTTGGGGCTAACCCTGAGAAGCCTATGCCAGTTGTGGAATCCATTGTGCCTACTTCAAAGATTAAGGAAATGTGTGCAGAGTGGGTTGAACTGCAAACCTTTATAGATGAAAATCACCCTGACACAGCTGTTGCAAGCCGTGCTGGTGACTATTTCAATGACAATGTTGTGGCCCATTTTAGACAAATCGTAAAGGAACGGGAGGTACAGAGCTCTATGGACAGATTTGTTGTGCGACAGAGGTCCAGTGACTCTCAAGCTGGTCCTAGTGGCATTAAAAGAAGAAGGGAAGTAACCCCGGAAAAGGACTTGCTACCTCAAGTCGTAATGGAAGGGGATTCCCCTTCTAAACAGTAAGAAGATAATGCTCTCCCCTCCTCCCATCCCATCAATCATCACCAGATCTTCAATAAAAGTAAGTGTCATTTAATTGTGCATGCCTTTTTCAGTTTGTGTGTATTAAAATTAACATTTCATGTGGTAAAAAAAATTTTTTTTCATACTTTTGGGCGTCTTGCACGGATTAATTTGATTTCCATTATTTCTTATGGGGAAAATTCATTCGCATAACGATTATTTCGCATAACGATGAGCCCTCTTGCACGGATTAAAATCGTTAACCGGGGGTCCACTGTAATAGAGTTATTATTGAAAGAATTAAGAGTAAGACGGAGAATAGGATAGCAGATGAACAAGGAGGCTTTAGGAAAGGTAGGGGGCATGTGGACCAGGTGTTTACAGTGAAACATATAAGTGAACAGCATTTAGATAAGGCTAAAGAGGTTTTTGTGGCATTTATGGATTTGGAAAAGGCGTATGACAGGGTGGATAGGGGGGCAATGTGGCAGATGTTGCAGGTGTATGGTATAGGAGGTAGGTTATTGAAAGCAGTGAAGAGTTTTTACAAGGATAGTGAGGCTCAAGTTAGAGTATGTAGGAAAGAGGGAGATTATTTCCCACTAAAAGTAGGCCTTAGACAAGGATGTGTGATGTCACCGTGGTTGTTTAATATATTTATAGATGGGGTTGTAAGAGAAGTAAATGCGAGGGTCTTGGCAAGAGGCGTGGAGTTAAAAGATAAAGAATCACACATAAAGTGGGAGTTGTCACAGTTGATCTTTGCTGATGACACTGTGCTCTTGGGAGATTCCGAAGAGAAGTTGCAGAGGTTGGTGGATGAATTTGGTAGGGTATGTAAAAGAAGAAATTAAAAGTGAATACAGGAAAGAGTAAGGTTATGAGGATAACAAAAAGATTAGGTGATGAAAGATTGGATATCAGATTGGAGGGAGAGAGTATGGAGGAGGTGAATGTATTCAGATATTTGGGAGTGGACGTGTCAGCAGATGGGTCTATGAAAGATGAGGTGAATCATAGAATTGATGAGGGGAAAAGGGTGAGTGGTGTACTTAGGAGTCTGTGAAGACAAAGAACTTTATCCCTGGAGGCAAAGAGGGGAATGTATAAGAGTATAGTTTTACCAACGCTCTTATATGGGTGTGAAGCATGGGTGATGAATGTTGCAGCGAGGAGAAGGCTGGAGGCAGTGGAGATGTCATGTCTGAGGGCAATATGTGGTGTGAATATAATGCAGAGAATTCTTAGTTTGGAAGTTAGGAGGAGGTGCGGGATTGCCAAAACTGTTGTCCAGAGGGCTGAGGAAGGGTTGTTGAGGTGGTTCGGACATGTAGAGAGAATGGAGCGAAACAGAATGACTTCAAGAGTGTATCAGTCTGTAGTGGAAGGAAGGCGGGGTAGGGGTCGGCCTAGGAAAGGTTGGAGGGAGGGGGTAAAGGAGGTTTTCTGTGCGAGGGGCTTGGACTTTCAGCGGGCATGCGTGAGCGTGTTTGATAGGAGTGAATGGAGAAATATGGTTTTTAATACTTGACGTGCTGTTGGAGTGTGAGCAAAGTAACATTTATGAAGGGATTCAGGGAAACCGGCAGGCTGGACTTGAGTCCTGGAGATGGGAAGTACAGTGCCTGCACTCTGAAGGAAGGGTGTTAATGTTGCAGTTTAAAAACTGTAGTGTAAAGCACCCTTCTGACAAGACAGTGATGGAGTGAATGATGGTGAAAGTTTTTCTTTTTCGGGCCACCCTGCCTTGGTGGGAATCGGCCAGTGTGTTAATAAAGGGATGTAAATAGCGTGCTGAAAATTTCCAGCCAAGACAGGACTCGCAGCAATGGTTTCAAGTTGGAAAAATTCAGATTCAGGAAGGATATAGGAAAGCACTGGTTTGGTAATAGAGTTGTGGATGAGTGGAACAAACTCCTGAGTACAGTTATTCAGGCTAAAAGGTTGTGTAGTTTTAAAAATAGGTTAGATAAATACATGAGTGGGAGTGGGTGGGTACGAGTTGAACCTGACTAGCTTGTTCTGCTCGGTCTGGTGCCATGCTCCATCCTTGAGTGGAGGTGACCAGACTGGGTGGGTCATTGGTCTAATCCAGGGAGGGAGAGACATGGACCTGCTCTGCATGGGTCAGTAGGCCTGCTGCAGTGTTCCTTCTTTCTTATGTTCTTATGTGGAAGGCTAACAGTAAGGCATGGGTCACGAGAGACATTTTCCTTGATTGGTTCAACGAAGTGTTTGGCCCCAGTGTGAAGAAATGCTTCCTGGAAAATAAATTAGAACTCAAGTGCCTCCTGGTAGTGGACAACATACCGGTGGCCTGGTGGCTAAAGCTCCCGCTTCACACACGGAGGGCCTGGGTTCAATTCCCGGCGGGTCGAAACATTTCGACATGTTTCCTTACACCTGTTGTCCTGTTTACCTAGCAGCAAATAGGTACCTGGGTGTTAGCCGACTGGTGTGGGTCGCATCCTGGGGGACAAGATTGAGGACCCCAATGGAAATAAATTAGACAGTCCTCGATGACGCACTGACTTGGATTATCCTGGGTGGCTAACCCTCCGGGGTTAAAAATCCGAACGAAATCTCATCTTCCTCCAGACTTGGATGACCAAATGTTGGAGGAGTTTTGTTGCATTACAGTGAAGTTCTTGCCCCCTAATACCACTCCACTCATCCAGCACATGGGCCAGCAGATCATTTCAAACTTCAAAAAACTCTACACCAAAGCAATGTTTCAAAGGTGCTTTGATGTGACCTCAGACACTCAATTGACCTTAAGAGAGTTTTGGAAATTTCACTTCATTATTCTCCATCGCATAAACCTTCCAGGTAAGGCTTGGGAGGGAGTGACTTCCAGGACTTCGAATTCTGCTTGGAGAAAATTGTGGCCAGACTGTGTCCAAGAGAAGGATTTTGGGCTGACCCTGAGGACCCTATGCCAGTTGTGGAATCTATTGTCGCATTGGAGAATTCCATGAGGTTGGATGCGAGTGGTGAGGATATGGAAGAGTTGGTGGAGGACCAAAATGAAGAGCTAATCACTGAAGAGCTGCAAGAGCTTCAACTGGTACAGCAACAGACCACAGCTCAGGAAATTGCTTCAGAGGAGGGAGAGAGATGGAAGACGGTGCCTTCTTCAGAGATTAAGGAGATTTGTGCAGTGTGGAGTAGGATGGAAAGACTTGCGGAGGAACATCACCCTGACAAAGCTCGTGCAAGCCGTGTCGGCAACATGTACAATGACAATGTCTTGTCCCATTTTAGAGAAGTTTTAACCCTTTCAGGGTCCGTCCCGTAGATCTACGGCTTTACGTTCAGGGTCCAAACCGTAGATCTACGCCATGAGCTCAGCTCACTCTGATAAACTGTGAGAGGTACATTTGGGCCTAGATATGAGAGAATACATCTATGTGGTATGTGTGCACCACATAAAACAGATCCTGCAGCACACTGTGTAAGAGAGAAAAAAACTTAAATCATGATTTTTCGATTAAAACAGCAACTTTGAAGTGTTTTTTCGTATGTTTTTTATAGTTGTATTTGCGATTTCTTGGTCTCATTTGATAGAATGGAAGACATATTACAGAAATAGAGATGATTTTGATTGGTTTTAGCACTGGAAATGGCTTGAAACTGAGCTCAAAGTAGCGGAAATGTTAAATTTTTGCCGATATTCAAGAGTAAACAAACGACCTCACACATCTAATACACGTCAGCTGGTGGGTCTAATATACATTCACAAATATGGTGATGATATTTATACAATTATTACAGTATTGCATAACAGTAAATCTTTTATTTTTTGGTGTGAATAAAAATTCATTATGTGAATAAAAAATCAAAATGGAATTTATTTGTAAAGCCTCAAAACATAACTAATGAACAGAGGAAACGTTAGTTTAGTGCCAGGAATGCCTACATTGTTTATTCTGGACCCTATTTTGAAATTGGAATATTTTGAACTTTGTGTTAAATTGGCCAAATTAACAATTTCCGATCACTTTATTTTGTAGTTGAAACAGTTGACTTGGCGATTTCTTGTGCTCAATCGATAGAATAGAAGTAATACTAGTGAAATAGGTAAGAATTTGGTTGATTGGAATAATGTAATTGGCCTAAAATGGGAGTCAAAGTCGGCAAAATCGCCGATTCGTAAATGTCGCTGACACATCAAAATTCGCGAGAGCATAATTTCGTCAATTTTCCACCAAATTTCGTACTTTTTGTTTTATTACCTTCACAAAAAGATTCTCTACGATTTCATAAGAAAAAATAACAAATTTTTTTTTTTGAAAATTCTTGGACACTGGTGATTGACTCCAGATTTGGGCCTTGGACCCTGAAAGGATGCCAGAAACAACTCTCTAGACAGATATTTAGTGCCACAGGTGTGCAGTGTCTTTCAAGCTGGTCCTAGTGGCATTAAAAAACAAAGAAGGGAAGTAACCCGGAAAAGCACTTGGTACCTGAAGTCTTTATGGAAGGGGATTCCCCTTCCAAACAGTAATTAATCCATTCTCTCCCTTCCTCCTGTCTTCCATACACTAAGAAAAATCTTCAATAAAGGTAAGTGTCATGCTATTATTATTTCATTCTTCATGTCTCATTGTTTTCTGTGTAGGTACAATATATTTCATACAAAAATAATTTTGTTTCAATACTTTTGGGTGTCTGGAACGGATTAATTGGATTTACATTGTTTCTTATGGGGAAAATGGTTTCGCAAATCGTCAATTTCGCCATCAGTCACATTCTCTGGAACAGATTAATTACGAAAAATGAGGATCCACTGTACTGTCATTACACTCTATATCATATCTTTTTTTTTTTAACAAGTCAATCGTCTCCCACCAAGGCAGGGTGACCTAAAAAGAAAGAAAATCCCCGAAAAGAAAATACTTTCATCATTCAACACTTTCACCTCACTCACACATAATCACTGTTTTTGCAGAGGTGCTCAGAATACAACAGTTTAGAAGCATATACGTATAAGATACACAACATATCCCTCCAAACTGCCAATATCTCAAACCCCTCCTTTAAGGTGCAGACATTGTACTTCCCATTTCCAGGACTCAAGTCCGGCTACATAAAAATAACCGATTTCCCTGAATTTTATTTATTATTTTTTATTATCACACTGGCTGATTCCCACCAGGGCAGGGTGGCCCAAAAAAGAAAAACTTTCACCATCATTCACTCCATCACTGTCTTGCCAGAAGGGTGCTTTACACTACAGTTTTTAAACTGCAACATTAACACCCATCCTTCAGAGTGCAGGCACTGTACTTCCCATCTCCAGGACTCAAGTCCGGCCTGCCGGTTTCCCTGAATCCCTTCATAAATGTTACTTTGCTCACACTCCAACAGCACATCAAGTATTAAAAACCATTTGTCTCCATTCACTCCTATCAAACACGCTCACGCATGCCTGCTGGAAGTCCAAGCCCCTCACCCACAAAACCTCCTTTACCCCCTCTCTCCAACCTTTCCTAGGCCGACCCCTACCCCGCCTTCCTTCCACTACAGACTGATTCACTCTTGAAGTCATTCTGTTTCGCTCCATTCTCTCTACATGTCTGAACCACCTCAACAACCCTTCCTCAGCCCTCTGGACAACAATTTTGGTAATCCCGCACCTCCTCCTAACTTCCAAACTACGAATTCTCTGCATTATATTCACACCACACATTACCCTCAGACATGGCATCTCCACTGCCTCCAGCCTTCTCCTCGCTGCAACATTCATCACCCATGCCTCACACCCATATAAGAGCGTTGGTAAAACTATACTCTCATACATTCCCCTCTTTGCCTCCAAGGATAAAGTTCTTTGTCTCCACAGACTCCTAAGTGCACCACTCACTCTTTTCCCCTCATCAATTCTATGATTCACCTCATCTTTCAAAGACCCATCCGCTGACACGTCCACTCCCAAATATCTGAATACATTCACCTCCTCCATACTCTCTCCCTCCAATCTGATATTCAATCTTTCATCACCTAATCTTTTTGTTATCCTCATAACCTTACTCTTTCCTGTATTCACCTTTAATTTTCTTCTTTTGCACACCCTACCAAATTCATCCACCAATCTCTGCAACTTCTCTTCAGAATCTCCCAAGAGCACAGTGTCATCAGCAAAGAGCAGCTGTGACAACTCCCACTTTGTGTGTGATTCTTTATCTTTTAACTCCACGCCTCTTGCCAAGACCCTCGCATTTACTTCTCTTACAACCCCATCTATAAATATATTAAACAACCACGGTGACATCACACATCCTTGTCTAAGGCCTACTTTAACTGGGAAAAAATTTCCCTCTTTCCTACATACTCTAACTTGAGCCTCACTATCCTCGTAAAAACTCTTCACTGCTTTCAGTAACCTACCTCCTACACCATACACTTGCAACATCTGCCACATTGCCCCCCTATCCACCCTGTCATACGCCTTTTCCAAATCCATAAATGCCAAAAAGACCTCTTTAGCCTTATCTAAATACTGTTCACTTATATGTTTCACTGTAAACACCTGGTCCACACACCCCCTACCTTTCCTAAAGCCTCCTTGTTCATCTGCTATCCTATTCTCCGTCTTACTCTTAATTCTTTCAATAATAACTCTACCATACACTTTACCAGGTATACTCAGCAGACTTATCCCTCTATAATTTTTGCACTCTCTTTTATCCCCTTTGCCTTTATACAAAGGAACTATGCATGCTCTCTGCCAATCCCTAGGTACCTTACCCTCTTCCATACATTTATTAAATAATTGCACCAACCACTATAAACTATATCCCCACCTGCTTTTAACATTTCTATCTTTATCCCATCAATCCCGGCTGCCTTACCCCCTTTCATTTTACCTACTGTCTCACGAACTTCCCCCACACTCACAACTGGCTCTTCCTCACTCCTACAAGATGTTATTCCTCCTTGTCCTATACACGAAATCACAGCTTCCCTATCTTCATCAACATTTAACAATTCCTCAAAATATTCCCCCCATCTTCCCAATACCTCTAACTCTCCATTTAATAACTCTCCTCTCCTATTTTTAACTGACAAATCCATTTGTTCTCTAGGCTTTCTTAACTTGTTAATATCACTCCAAATCTTTTTCTTATTTTCAACAAAATTTGTTGATAACATCTCACCCACTCTCTCATTTGCTCTCTTTTTACATTGCTTCACCACTCTCTCAACCTCTCTCTTTTTCTCCATATACTCTTCCCTCCTTGCATCACTTCTACTTTGTAAAAACTTCTCATATGCTAACTTTTTCTCCCTTACTACTCTCTTTACATCATCATTCCACCAATCGCTCCTCTTCCCTCCCGCACCCACTTTCCTGTAACCACAAACTTCTGCTGAACACTCTAACACTACATTTTTAATCCTACCCCATACCTCTTCGACCCCATTGCCTATGCTCTCATTAGCCCATCTATCCTCCAATAGCTGTTTATATCTTACCCTAACTGCCTCCTCTTTTAGTTTATAAACCTTCACCTCTCTCTTCCCTGATACTTCTATTCTCCTTGTATCCCATCTACCTTTTACTCTCAGTGTAGCTACAACTAGAAAGTGATCTGATATATCTGTGGCCCCTCTATAAACATGTACATCCTGAAGTCTACTCAACAGTCTTTTATCTACCAATACATAATCCAACAAACTACTGTCATTTCGCCCTACATCATATCTTGTATACTTATTTATCCTCTTTTTCTTAAAATATGTATTACCTATAACTAAACCCCTTTCTATACAAAGTTCAATCAAAGGGCTCCCATTATCATTTACACCTGGCACCCCAAACTTACCTACCACACCCTCTCTAAAAGTTTCTCCTACTTTAGCATTCAGGTCCCCTACCACAATTACTCTCTCACTTGGTTCAAAGGCTCCTATACATTCACTTAACATCTCCCAAAATCTCTCTCTCTCCTCTGCATTCCTCTCTTCTCCAGGTGCATACACGCTTATTATGACCCACTTCTCGCATCCAACCTTTACTTTAATCCACATAATTCTTGAATTTACACATTCATATTCTCTTTTCTCCTTCCATAACTGATCATTCAACATTACTGCTACCCCTTCCTTTGCTCTAACTCTCTCAGATACTCCAGATTTAATCCCATTTATTTCCCCCCACCGAAACTCCCCTACCCCCTTCAGCTTTGTTTCGCTTAGGACCAGGACATCCAACTTCATTCATAACATCAGCAATCATCTGTTTCTTGTCATCCGCACTACATCCACGCACATTTAAGCATCCCAGTTTTATAAAGTTTTTCTTCTTGTCTTTTTTAGTAAATGTCTACAGGAGAAGGGGTTACTAGCCCATTGCTCCCGGCATTTTAGTCGCCTCATACAACACGCATGCCTTACGGAGGAAAGATTCTTTTCCACTTCCCCATGGACAATAGAAGAAATAAAGAAGAACAAGAGCTATTTAGAATCCCTGAATCCCTTCACTAAATATTACCCTGCTCACACTCCAACAGCTCGTCAGGTCTCAAATATTAAAATGGTATAAAATACCGACAATGCTCTTCTCCAGAAGACTGAGGGACTGACCACCTCAAAACTTTAAGGGTGATGGACTGATTACAGCGTCTTCAAGTATCTTCTGCTTCTATCAACTTTTCTGTACTCGACTGAAGAAGCCTACTGTGTAGGCGAAACGTTTCAAAATAAAGTTACCTAACTGTTGCATATGTGTCTTACCTAACAGGTCTCAAATACCATTCGTCTCCGTTCACTCCCATCTAACACGCTCACGTACGCTTGCTGGAAATCCAAGCCCCTCGCCCACAAAACCTCCTCGTATACTATATTATCCTTTATTTCTATAAGTGGAGTATGTTATATTATGCAATTAGAGTGACTGACTTACATAAACTACAGTGACCCCCGGTATTCGATGGCATCGGTATCCAATAAATCCGGTATTCGATACATTTTAACGCAAAAATTTTGCCTCGCTTCTCGTTAAAAAACCCGCCACACGCGATTCGTCCAAGACGTGTCCACGTGTGGCCTGAACTGCCCCGTGTGTGCCAGTGTTTACAAGCCAGCCAGTGTGCTTGCATCTAAGGATACCTTCGGTACATTCCATATTATCACAGTGTTTTTGGTGCTTGTTTCTGCAAAATAAGTCACCATGGGCCCCAAGAAAGCTTCTAGTGCCAACCCTGTGGTAAAAAGGGCGAGAATTAATATGGAAATTAAGAAAGATTTTGAAGGGTTTGGGGCTAACCCTGAGAAGCCTATGCCAGTTGTGGAATACATTGTGCCTACTTCAAAAATTAAGGAAATGTGTGCAAAGTGGGTTGAACTGCAAACCTTTATGGATGAAAATCACCCTAACACAGCTATTGCAAGCCGTGCTGGTGACTATTGCAATAACAATGTTGTGGCCCATTTTAGACAAATCGTAAAGGAACGGGAGGTACAGAGCTCTAAGGACAGATTTGTTGTGCGACAGAGGTCCAGCGACTCTCAAGCTGGTCCTAGTGGCATTAAAAGAAGAAGGGAAGTAGCCCCAGAAAAGGACTTGCTACCTTAAGTCCTAATGGAAGGGGATTCCCCATCTAAACAATAAGTTCGACACTCTCCCCTCCTCCCATCCCATCAATCATCACCAGATCTTCATTAAAGGTAAGTGTCATGTATTCTATTATTAGTAGAGTACTACAAACTGTGCATGTCTTCTTCAGTTTGTGTGCATTAAACTTAATATTTCATGTGGTAAATTTTTTTTTTCATACTTTTGGGTATCTTGCAACTATTAATTTGATTTCCGTTATTTCTTATGAGGAAAATTAATTCGCTTTTCGATAATTTTGGTATACGACGAGCTCTCAGGAATGGATTAATATCGAATACCGGGGGTCCACTGTACTTTATAGAAAGCCTTTTATTATGTATTTTGGGCAGTCTTAAAACTAAATTATAGTTACAAATATATGAAAATAAAAATACATAGTTTTATTTTATTGATTAAGCATCCATTGGCCTACTGGACAGGAATGCAATTTTGGCAGAGAAAATAAGTGTGCCTCAGGAAAAATAAAACTTATTAGCAGTTAAATATTTTTTCTTTTTATATTTTATACACACTCTTTCTTGTGATCACAATGCTGATTTTTACATGCTACTGGAGAGGTGTGAAGTGAACTGGTCATACTGGCATTAGAATATGTTCAATTTACCATTTCCAATTGGATAACTGGGAATTTGCTATATTTTACAAGGATTTAATATTCATCACCTTTCTTCAAAAGCAAAAGAAATAAGTAATTTAAGAGAGAAAATTTTAATGAAAAGTAACCGAATTTGAAGAAATGGAACGAAAAGATTCAGTACTTTAGTAAGCAATTCATTCTAACCACAAAGTGGAAGTGCACTGAAACAAATTTTATAATAATATGCCAACCTTGCTTCTTGACACGATCTTCCAGGGTAACTAGAGTTGACTGGAAGCGGTGTCTCCAAAGTTGTAAGCCAGCTGCATAAGCCAAGATGGTGGCAGGTTTAGGAGGGTCCATACTTGGAAATTCATATTTGTGCATGAACACATCTAAGATATGCAGCTGATTTAGAGGTTCACACAGATATTCCAACAAGCTTGATGTTGCCCCCTAAAAATTAGAAATATGAAAACCAGGAGGTTAAAAATTTGAGTGATAACCATAGACTTATGACTATGTATACCTGAATGTAAGCTTTAGGCATTTGCACAACAATCCAAATACCCTCATGACATATCCTTAACCCTTAAACTGTCCAAACGTAGATCTACGTTTTTTCAACATTTGAAAGCATGTAAAAAAACGTAGACCTTCTGCTTTTTCTACATTTGAAAACGTGTAAAAAAAACTTTGATCTATTTTTTTGTTATATTTGAAAATATGTAAACAAACGTAGATCTGTTTGGACAGTTTAAGGGTTAAATAAGGGCTGCCCACCTGATTGTGAAGGACAGGACTAACCAGGCATATAATAGCAGGCCCTTTGCAGCAACCTAGAGAAGTAAACACATTCACCATTATTCATTCAATTGCTGGCTTGCCAAAAGGGTACTAACATCACAATTTAGATTGCCCTCTAACTGCAACATGCCCACCTCTTCTTCAGAATGCAGGCAATGCCTGTCCCAACTTCAGTACTTAAGTCCAGATAAATAGTTTTCCTGAATCCCGTCATAAAAGTTACCTTGCTCACAATATAACAATTTATCCATTTAAAAATCCCTTGTCTGCATTCACTCCTAACACACAGTAGTACATAGTATATTTTTTAACATATTGGCCATCTCCTACCAAGGTAGGGTGAACTGAAAAAGAAGAAACAACTTTGCAATGATTCATTCAATCACTGTCTTGCCAGAAGTACACTAACATCAAAACCCAGATGACACTGTACTGAAACATCCTCACCCTTCCTTCAGAATGTAGGTAGGTACTGTACTTCCTACCTTTAGGACTCAAGCCTAGTTACCCAGATTCTAGATCTGCTTTACACAGCATTGGAAAATAAGGAATATCCACTAGGAATTTTTATTGACCTAAGAAAAGCTTTTGACACAGTAGACCACGGCATCCTACTCCACAAACTTGACCATTATGGTATAAGAGGCCATGCGCTTGCATATTTCAAATCTTACCTTACTAATAGGTATCAGTATGTCACCATTAAAGACAAAGCATCAACAACGCAGCCACTTGATACTGGAGTTCTGCAGGGAAGTGTCCTTGGTCCCCTGCTCTTCCTCATATACATCAATGATCTTCCAAACGTATCTCAACACCTGAACTCTTTGCTGACGACACGACTTATGTCATCTCTCACCCTAATCTTGCCACCCTCAACACCATTGTTAATGAGGAGCTGATCAAAATATCGACTTGGATGACAGCCAATAAACTTACGCTTAACACTGACAAAACCTACTACATTATGTTTGGTAGCAGAGCAGGAGATGCGCAAATTAACATTAAGATCGACAACACTCTAATTGCCAGTCATAATGAAGGCAAATTCCTAGGCCTATACCTCGACAACAACCTGAACTTCAGCACCCATATCCAACACATAACCAAAAAAGTATCCAAAACGGTTGGGATCCTCTCCAAGATACGATACTATGTGCCACAAACTGCCCTTCTCACACTATACCATTCACTTATATATCCATACCTCACCTATGCTATCTGTGCTTGGGGTTCAACTGCAGCAACACACCTAAAGCCAATAATAACCCAACAAAAAGCCGCAGTAAGAATAATCACTAAATCCCATCCCTGGCAACACACCCCCCCACTCTTCATAGATCTAAACTTACTCCCTGTTCAGTACATCCACACTTACTACTGTGCAATCTACATCTACAGGACCTTAAATTCCAATATTAACCTTGACCTAAAACGCTTTCTTGATAGTTGTGACAGAACCCACAGGCACAACACCAGACACAAACATCTCTATGGCATTCCCCGTGTCCGACTAAACCTTTACAAAAATTCAATGTATGTCAAAGGCCCTAAAATCTGGAACACCCTACCTGAAAATTCTAAAACTGCAGACACATTCATCACCTTCAAAACTACCATCAGAAAACATCTTATCTCCCTGATACACCCTGTCAACTAATTACACGAATACCACCTGGTGGTTAACACTTACACTCAACTCACCTATTTGACCATAAACAGAAATATCAATCTCAATCTCAAAATAATGAATCTTAACTAGTCATAAGTTGGCCTGTGATACTCCAATACTGAAACTATGTATAGTGCCAAAACAAAAGCATTCACATTGCTAAACTCACAAACTAGTATTTAGTCACTTAGCCATAATACCAACTTACCTCATAATTTTGTAATATTTTAAACTTAAGATTCAATTTAAGTCTGCCCAAAATGATTAGCCATGCTAGGTGTTCTAGTGGTACACTCTGTAATTATTATTTTACTACATGTAAACCACACAATAACCAAATTCTGTAAACTCAGCATTGTAATCCTTATAGAGAATAAACTTTGAATTGAATTGAAACAGTACTTTGCTCACACTGCAACAGCATGTCAAATCACAAAAGCCACTTGTCTCAACTCACTCCTATCCAACATGCTCACACAAGGCTGTTGGATGTTCAAGACATCCGACACCTCCTTTATCCCTTTCCTCCAACCCTTCCTGGGATGATCCCTACCCTTCCTTCCCTCCTCCTCTTTGTCTTCTATCAAAGCAGGGTGACCCCCCCCCCAAAAAAAAGGAGACTCATTTACCCTCTCTTTTTTTTCTTTCCCTCTCACACACACACAAACAAACATGAACCCACACACATTTTTACCATCATTTATATGTAATCACTGTCTTTGCAGAGACACTTAGACACAACAGTTCAGATGTCACTCCCTACAGATAACATCCCAAACCCCTCCTTTAAAGTGCGAGTATTGTACTTCCCACCTCCTGGACTCAAGTCAGGCTAACCAGTTTCCCTGAATCCATTCATAAAATATTACCCTGTTCACACTACAACAGCTCGTCAGGTCCCAAAACCCATTCATCTCCATTCGCTCCTATAAAATACGCTCACACATGCTTGCTGTATGACCAAGCCCCTACCAAACAAAACCTTTTTTTACCCCCTCCATCCTTTCCTAGAATGATTCCTCCCCCTCTTCCCCTCCACTACAGGTTTATACACCCTCCAAGTCATCCTATTCTGATCCACCACCTCAACAACCCCTTCTCAGCCCTCTGAATAATACCTTCAGTAACTCCACACATTCTCATTTCCATTCTATGAATTCTCTATATAATATTTACACAACACTGCCAGTAGATATGACATCTCCACTGCCTCCAGCCTCATTCTTGCTGCAGCATTTACAGCCCATGCTTTTCATCCATATAAGAGTACTGGTACAACTACACTACTGAACATTCCCTTCTTTGTCTCCATAGATAATGTTCTTTGTCTCCACAGATACCTCAATGCTCCACCCACCGTTTCTCCTTCATCAATTGTATGGTTACCTCGTCCTTCATAAACCCATCCGCTGACAAGTCTACTCCCTATCTTTCTTCTTTCAACACACCGGCCGTATCCCACCGAGGCGGGGTGGCCCAAAAGTAAAAATGAAAGTTTCTCCTTTTACATTTAGTAATATATACAGGAGAAGGGGTTACTAGCCCCTTGCTCCCGGCATTTTAGTCGCCTCTTACGACACGCATGGCTTATGGAGGAAGAATTCTGTTCCACTTCCCCATGGAGATAAGAGGAAATAAACAAGAACAAGAATTAGAAAGAAAATAGAAGAAAACCCAGAGGGGTGTGTATATATATGCTTGTACACATATGTGTAGTGTGACCTAAGTGTAAGTAGAAGTAGCAAGACGTACCTGTAATCTTGCATATTTATGAGAGAGACAAAAGACACCAGCAATCCTACCATCATGTAAAACAATTACAGGCTTTCGTTTTACACTCGCTTGGCAGGATGGTAGTACCTCCCTGGGCGGTTGCTGTCTACCAACCTACTCTTTCTTTCTTTCAACACACTGGCAGTATCCCACCGAAGCGGGGTGGCCCAAAAGGAAAAACGAAAGTTTTTCCTTTTACGTTTAGTAATATATACAGAAGAGATTACTAGCCCCTTGCTCAAATATATATATATCTTTCTTTCTTTTAACACACCGGCCGTATCCCACCGAGGCGGGTGGCCCAAAAGGAAAAACAAAAGTTTCTCCTTTTACATTTAGTAATATATACAGGAGAAGAGGTTATTAGCCCCTTGCTCAAATATAAATAAATAAATAAATAAATATATATACAGTGGACCCCCGCATAGCGAACTTAATCCGTGCAAGAGGGCTGGTCGTTATGCGAAATGTTCGCTATGCGAATTAATTTTCCCCATAAGAAATAATGGAAATAAAATTAATCCGTGCAAGACACCCAAAAGTATGAAAAAAAAATTTTTTTACCACAAAAAAATGTTAATTTTAGTACACACAAACTGAAAAAGGCATGCACAATTACATGACACTTACTTTTATTGAAGATCTGGTGATGATTGATGGGATGGGAGGAGGGGAGAGAGAGTGTTAGTGTTTAGAAGGGGAATCCCCTTCCATTAACACTTGAGGAGGCAAGTCCTTTTCCGGGGTTACTTCCCTTCTTCTTTTAATGCCACTAGGACCAGCTTCAGAGTCACTGGACTTCTTTCTGTCCATAGAGCTCTGTACCTCCCGTTCCTTTACGATTTGTCTAAAATGGGCCATAACATTGTCATTGAAATAGTCACCAGCACGCCTTGCAACAGCTGTGTCAGGGTGATTTTCATCCATAAAGGTTTGCAGTTCAACCCACTGTGCACACATTTCCTTAATTTTTGAAGTAGGCACAATGGATTCCACAACTGGCATAGGCTTCTCAGGGTTAGCCCCAAACCCTTCAAAATCTTTCTTAATTTCCATACTAATTCTCACCCTTTTTACCACAGGGTTGGCACTAGAAGCTTTCTTGGGGCCCATGGTCACTTATTTTCAACAAACAGAACCGAAAACACTGTAATAATACGAAATATTCCGAGTGTATGCTTGAATGTTACCGCGGAGGCTAGCTGGTAAACAATGGGACAGGCGGCACATGTGAGGCTGGCTGAGGCCGCACATTGGACGCGTCTCGGACGAAGTTCGCTGAGCGGGTTTTTGTCTACTATGCGGGGCAAAATTTTAGCGATCAAAGCGTTCGCTATGCGGAATGTTCGCTATGCAAGGCATTCGCTATGCGGGGGTCCACTGTATATACATATACATACATTTTTTTTTTATTATCACACTGGCCGATTCCCACCAAGGCAGGGTGGCCCGAAAAAGAAAAACTTTCACCATCATTCACTCCATCACTGTCTTGCCAGAAGGGTGCTTTACACTACAGTTTTTAAACTGCAACATTAACACCCCTCCTTCAGAGTGCAGGCACTGTACTTCCCATCTCCAGGACTCAAGTCCGGCCTGCCGGTTTCCCTGAATCCCTTCATAAATGTTACTTTGCTCACACTCCAACAGCACGTCAAGTATTAAAAACCATTTGTCTCCATTCACTCCTATCAAACACGCTCACGCATGCCTGCTGGAAGTCCAAGCCCCTCGCACACAAAACCTCCTTTACCCCCTCCCTCCAACCTTTCCTAGGCCGACCCCTACCCCGCCTTCCTTCCACTACAGACTGATACACTCTTGAAGTCATTCTGTTCGCTCCATTCTCTCTACATGTCCGAACCACCTCAACAACCCTTCCTCAGCCCTCTGGACAACAGTTTTGGTAATCCCGCACCTCCTCCTAACTTCCAAACTACGAATTCTCTGCATTATATTCACACCACACATTGCCCTCAGACATGACATCTCCACTGCCTCCAGCCTTCTCCTCGCTGCAACATTCATCACCCACGCTTCACACCCATATAAGAGCGTTGGTAAAACTATACTCTCATACATTCCCCTCTTTGCCTCCAAGGACAAAGTTCTTTGTCTCCACAGACTCCTAAGTGCACCACTCACTCTTTTTCCCTCATCAATTCTATGATTCACCTCATCTTTCATAGACCCATCCGCTGACACGTCCACTCCCAAATATCTGAATACGTTCACCTCCTCCATACTCTCTCCCTCCAATCTGATATTCAATCTTTCATCACCTAATCTTTTTGTTATCCTCATAACCTTACTCTTTCCTGTATTCACCTTTAATTTTCTTCTTTTGCACACCCTACCAAATTCATCCACCAATCTCTGCAACTTCTCTTCAGAATCTCCCAAGAGCACAGTGTCATCAGCAAAGAGCAGCTGTGACAACTCCCACTTTGTGTGTGATTCTTTATCTTTTAACTCCACGCCTCTTGCCAAGACCCTCGCATTTACTTCTCTTACAACCCCATCTATAAATATATTAAACAACCACGGTGACATCACACATCCTTGTCTAAGGCCTACTTTTACTGGGAAAAAATTTCCCTCTTTCCTACATACTCTAACTTGAGCCTCACTATCCTCGTAAAAACTCTTCACTGCTTTCAGTAACCTACCTCCTACACCATACACTTGCAACATCTGCCACATTGCCCCCCTATCCACCCTGTCATACGCCTTTTCCAAATCCATAAATGCCACAAAGACCTCTTTAGCCTTATCTAAATACTGTTCACTTATATGTTTCACTGTAAACACCTGGTCCACACACCCCCTACCTTTCCTAAAGCCTCCTTGTTCATCTGCTATCCTATTCTCCGTCTTACTCTTAATTCTTTCAATAATAACTCTACCATACACTTTACCAGGTATACTCAACAGACTTATCCCCCTATAATTTTTGCACTCTCTTTTATCCCCTTTGCCTTTATACAAAGGAACTATGCATGCTCTCTGCCAATCCCTAGGTACCTTACCCTCTTCCATACATTTATTAAATAATTGCACCAACCACTCCAAAACTATATCCCCACCTGCTTTTAACATTTCTATCTTTATCCCATCAATCCCGGCTGCCTTACCCCCTTTCATTTTACCTACTGCCTCACGAACTTCCCCCACACTCACAACTGGCTCTTCCTCACTCCTACAAGATGTTATTCCTCCTTGCCCTATACACGAAATCACAGCTTCCCTATCTTCATCAACATTTAACAATTCCTCAAAATATTCCCTCCATCTTCCCAATACCTCTAACTCTCCATTTAATAACTCTCCTCTCCTATTTTTAACTGACAAATCCATTTGTTCTCTAGGCTTTCTTAACTTGTTAATCTCACTCCAAAACTTTTTCTTATTTTCAACAAAATTTGTTGATAACATCTCACCCACTCTCTCATTTGCTCTCTTTTTACATTGCTTCACCACTCTCTTAACCTCTCTCTTTTTCTCCATATACTCTTCCCTCCTTGCATCACTTCTACTTTGTAAAAACTTCTCATATGCTAACTTTTTCTCCCTTACTACTCTCTTTAGATCATCATTCCACCAATCGCTCCTCTTCCCTCCTGCACCCACTTTCCTGTAACCACAAACTTCTGCTGAACACTCTAACACTACATTTTTAAACCTACCCCATACCTCTTCGACCCCATTGCCTATGCTCTCATTAGCCCATCTATCCTCCAATAGCTGTTTATATCTTACCCTAACTGCCTCCTCTTTTAGTTTATAAACCTTCACCTCTCTCTTCCCTGATACTTCTATTCTCCTTGTATCCCATCTACCTTTTACTCTCAGTGTAGCTACAACTACAAAGTGATCTGATATATCTGTGGCCCCTCTATAAACATGTACATCCTGAAGTCTACTCAACAGTCTTTTATCTACCAACACATAATCCAACAAACTACTGTCATTTCGCCCTACATCATATCTTGTATACTTATTTATCCTCTTTTTCTTAAAATATGTATTACCTATAACTAAACCCCTTTCTATACAAAGTTCAATCAAAGGGCTCCCATTATCATTTACACCTGGCACCCCAAACTTACCTACCACACCCTCTCTAAAAGTTTCTCCTACTTTAGCATTCATGTCCCCTACCACAATTACTCTCTCACTTGGTGCAAAGGCTCCTATACATTCACTTAACATCTCCCAAAATCTCTCTCTCTCCTCTGCATTCCTCTCTTCTCCAGGTGCATACACGCTTATTATGACCCACTTCTCGCATCCAACCTTTACTTTAATCCACATAATTCTTGAATTTACACATTCATATTCTCTTTTCTCCTTCCATAACTGATCATTCAACATTACTGCTACCCCTTCCTTTGCTCTAACTCTCTCAGATACTCCAGATTTAATCCCATTTATTTCCCCCCACTGAAACTCCCCTACCCCCTTCAGCTTTGTTTCGCTTAGGGCCAGGACATCCAACTTCTTTTCATTCATAACATCAGCAATCATCTGTTTCTTGTCATCCGCACTACATCCACGCACATTTAAGCATCCCAGTTTTATAAAGTTTTTCTTCTTCTCTTTTTTAGTAAATGTCTACAGGAGAAGGGGTTACTAGCCCATTGCTCCCGGCATTTTAGTCGCCTCATTCGACACGCATGGCTTACAGAGGAAATAATCTTTTCCACTTCCCCATGGACAAAAGAAGAACAAGAACTATTTAGAAAAAGGAGAAAAACCTAGATGTATGTATATATATATATGCATTTGTGTGTCTGTGAAGTGTGACCAAAGTGTAAGTAGGAGTAGCAAGATATCCCTGTTATCTAGCGTGTTTATGAGACAGAAAAAGAAAACAGCAATCATATATATATATATATATATATATATATATATATATATATATATATATATATATATATATATATATATATATATATATATATATATATATATATACACACACCTACCATCCGACTTACGACCTGCTCGACATACGTCCACTCGACTTACGACCGTGCATCTGGCAGCTGGGCTGGGCGGGCTGATGCACACCACTGTACAATATTTGACAATACTCGCGGCAGCAATGTGTCATGCAGGCAGCATCAGTTTGAGTAACCCTGCCCTATCAGCAGCATCATACTGTATTAACTGTACTAACTGGACAGTAAATTTCACCATGGCCCCTAAGATGAAGTCTGAATCTTGCACCAGAGATTGTGGCAAGAAAGGCTCTTACTCTCGAACTCTCTATTTGTTTTCACTATTGCACATAAACCTGTCTGTATCTGTCTGCCTGTATCTCTGTGTGTCTGTTTATCTGTCTGTCTACTAGTGTGTCTGTCTTTCTACCTGTGTATCTCTGTCTACCTGTGTGTCTTTATGTCTACCTGTGTGCCTGTCTTTCTGTCTACCTGTGTCTTTCTGTCTACCTGTGTCTTTCTGTCTATCTGTGTGTCTTTCTGTCTATCTGTGTGTCTTTCTGTCTACCTGTGTCTGGCTTTATATCTACCTGTGTCTGTGTCTACCTGTGTGTCTGTCTTTCTGTCTACCTGTGTGTCTGTCTTTGTCTGCTTGTCTGTCTCAGAGCCACTCACTAAGAGTGTACTTGGTCTTGAAGACGCCATATTAATAATGATAATAACAATAATAATCACTGAGGCGCATTAAATGTGTATAAAACGTTAATATAGACATTTTGCTTAATCCATCTATGATTTTTTTCGAAATTATATAATAAACATGCTACATAACATATAAATTAACAAATATGAGATGTTTTTCTGGTCGGCTTGACAGTGAACAGGAATCGTTCGTGTCCGGGCTGGTAACAACAACAACAACGTTTGTTTACATAACTCGTGAACATTCTACATTCTCATTCTCTCTCTCATTTATTCATTTAATCTTGTTTACTCACCTCTCATTCTACATTAAAACTACAGATATTTTAAGGTAAGTAATGAGTGGACACGATTATTATATTATAGCTTAATAATAATAATATTAAGATTAGTACATATGCATTATTGTAATAATAATCATGATTATTAATATTATTATTAATTTAGGGCACTGGAGCACAGATCCACTGTATAGCACTTTGTCTGGATTTTTTGGGTTATCCTAGGTAATTTATAATATGTATGATAACTTGACTTACATGTACCAGTGAGAGAGAGAGAGAGAGAGAGAGAGAGAGAGAGAGAGAGAGAGAGAGAGAGAGAGAGAGAGATACAAAGAGACAGCCACATTCGGTCAGCCAGTCAGCCAACTACCCACCCACCCATCCAGCCACCCACCCGGCCAACCACAGACCAGGCCACCCAGCCAGCCAGCTGGATACATATTACACATGTTCCAGAGTTGTTTCTCTTTACTTAGGGTATAGGTTATACAACATTCTGGCAGGATGACACTACCAGTGATATTCTCCCATTCCACTGTGTCGACAATACATAAAGATAATAGTAACATATGATACTGTATGCGATGTAAAATTTACAATACAAATCACTACCATGTATACATTATACAGTGGACCCCCGCTTAACGATCACCTCCAAATGCGACCAATTATGTAAGTGTATTTATGTAAGTGCGTTTGTACGTGTATGTTTGGGGGTCTGAAATGGACTAATCTACTTCACAATATTCCTTATGGGAAAAAATTCGGTCAGTACTGGCACCTGAACATACTACTGGAATGAAAAAAGTTCGTTAACCGGGGGTCCACTGTATACCTGGAGTTTACCTGGAGAGAGTTTCGGGGGTCAACGCCCCCGCGGCCCGGTCTGTGACCAGGCCTCCTGGTGGATCAGCGCCTGATCAACCAGACTGTTGCTGCTGGCTGCACGCAAACCAACGTACGAGCCACAGCCCGGCTGATCAGGAACTGACTTTAGGTGCTTGTCCAGTGCCAGCTTGAAGACTGCCAGGGGTCTGTTGGTAATCCCCCTTATGTGTGCTGGGAGGCAGTTGAACAGTCTCGGGCCCCTGACACTTATTGTATGGTCTCTTAACGTGCTAGTGACACCCCTGCTTTTCATTGGGGGGATGGTGCATCGTCTGCCAAGTCTTTTGCTTTCGTAGTGAGTGATTTTCGTGTGCAAGTTCGGTACTAGTCCCTCTAGGATTTTCCAGGTGTATATAATCATGTATCTCTCCCTCCTGCGTTCCAGAGAATACAGGTTTAGAAACCTCAAGCGCTCCCAGTAATTGAGGTGTTTTATCTCCGTTATGCGCGCCGTGAAAGTTCTCTGTACATTTTCTAGGTCGGCAATTTCACCTGCCTTGAAAGGTGCTGTTAGAGTGCAGCAATATTCCAGCCTAGATAGAACAAGTGACCTGAAGAGTGTCATCATGGGCTTGGCCTCCCTAGTTTTGAAGGTTCTCATTATCCATCCTGTCATTTTTCTAGCAGATGCGATTGATACAATGTTATGGTCCTTGAAGGTGAGATCCTCCGACATAATCACTCCCAGGTCTTTGACGTTGGTGTTTCGCTCTATTTTGTGGCCAGAATTTGTTTTGTACTCTGATGAAGATTTAATTTCCTCATGTTTACCATATCTGAGTAATTGAAATTTCTCATCGTTGAACTTCATATTGTTTTCTGCAGCCCACTGAAAGATTTGGTTGATGTCCGCCTGGAGCCTTGCAGTGTCTGCAATGGAAGACACTGTCATGCAGATTCGGGTGTCATCTGCAAAGGAAGACACGGTGCTGTGGCTGACATCCTTGTCTATGTCGGATATGAGGATGAGGAACAAGATGGGAGCTAGTACTGTGCCTTGTGGAACAGAGCTTTTCACCGTAGCTGCCTCGGACTTTACTCTGTTGACGACTACTCTCTGTGTTCTGTTAGTGAGGAAATTATAGATCCATCGACCGACTTTTCCTGTTATTCCTTTAGCGCGCATTTTGTGCGCTATTACGCCATGGTCACACTTGTCGAAGGCTTTTGCAAAGTCTGTATATATTACATCTGCATTCTTTTTGTCTTCTAGTGCATTTAGGACCTTGTCGTAGTGATCCAGTAGTTGAGACAGACAGGAGCGACCTGTTCTAAACCCATGTTGCCCTGGGTTGTGTAACTGATGGGTTTCTAGATGGGTGGTGATCTTGCTTCTTAGGACCCTTTCAAAGATTTTTATGATATGGGATGTTAGTGCTATTGGTCTGTAGTTCTTTGCTGTTGCTTTACTGCCCCCTTTGTGGAGTGGGGCTATGTCTGTTGTTTTTAGTAACTGAGGGACGACCCCCGTGTCCATGCTCCCTCTCCATAGGATGGAAAAGGCTCGTGATAGGGGCTTCTTGCAGTTCTTGATGAACACAGAGTTCCATGAGTCTGGCCCTGGGGCAGAGTGCATGGGCATGTCATTTATCGCCTGTTCGAAGTCATTTGGCGTCAGGATAACATCGGATAGGCTTGTGTTAATCAAATTTTGTGGCTCTCTCATAAAAAATTCATTTTGATCTTCGACTCTCAGTCTGGTTAGCGGCTTGCTAAAAACTGAGTCATACTGGGACTTGAGTAGCTCACTCATTTCCTTGTTGTCATCTGTGTAGGACCCATCTTGTTTAAGTAGGGGCCCAATACTGGACGTTGTTCTCGATTTTGATTTGGCATAGGAGAAGAAATACTTTGGGTTTCTTTCGATTTCATTTATGGCTTTTAGTTCTTCCCGCGATTCCTGACTCCTAAAGGATTCTTTTAGCTTAAGTTCGATGCTTGCTATTTCTCTGACCAGTGTCTCCCTGCGCATTTCAGATATATTGACCTCTTTTAGCCGCTCTGTTATTCTTTTCCGTCGCCTGTAAAGGGAGCGCCTGTCTCTTTCTATTTTACATCTACTCCTCCTTTTTCTTAGAGGAATAAGCCTTGTGCATACATCGAGTGCCACCGAGTTAATCTGTTCTAGGCATAAGTTTGGGTCTGTGTTGCTTAGTATATCTTCCCAGCTTATATCGGTTAGGACTTGGTTTACTTGGTCCCACTTTATGTTTTTGTTATTGAAGTTGAATTTGGTGAATGCTCCCTCGTGACTAGTCTCATTTTGTCGGTCT
>NC_091297.1:28226008-28386008 GCF_038502225.1 Cherax quadricarinatus
AGGTTTTGTGGGCGAGGGGCTTGGACTTCCAGCAAGCGTGCATGAGCGTGTTAGATAGGAGTGAATGGAGACGAATGATACTTGGGACCTGACGATCTGTTGGAGTGTGAGCAGGGTAATATTTAGTGAAGGAATTTAGGGAAACCGGTTATTTTCTTATAGTCGGACTTGAGTCCTGGAAATGGGAAGCACAATGCCTGCACTTTAAAGGAGGGGTTTGGGATATTGGCAGTTTGGGGGGATATGTTGTGTATCTTTATACGTATATGCTTCTAAACTGTTGTATTCTGAGCACCTCTGCAAAAGCAGTGATAATGTGTGAGTGTGGTGAAAGTGTTGAATGATGATGAAAGTATTTTCTTTTTGGGGATTTTCTTTCTTTTTTGGGTCACCCTGCCTCGGTGGGAGACGACCAACTTGTTGTGTATCTTTATACGTATATGCTTCTAAACTGTTGTATTCTGAGCACCTCTGCAAAAGCAGTGATAATGTGTGAGTGTGGTGAAAGTGTTGAATGATGATGAAAGTATTTTCTTTTTGGGGATTTTCTTTCTTTTTTGGGTCACCCTGCCTCGGTGGGAGACGACCAACTTGTTGAAAAAAAAAAAAAAAAAATATATATATATGTGTATGTATGTATGTATGTAGGTTGGTAAACAGCAACCACCCAGGGAGGTACTACCGTCCTGCCAAGTGAGTGCAAAACGAAAGCCTGTAATTGTTTTACATGATGGTAGGATTGCTGGTGTCTTTTGTCTGTCTCATAAATATGCAAGATTACAGGCATGTCTTGCTACTTCTACTTACACTTAGGTCACACTACACATACATGTACACATTTATTTATACACACTCATCTGAGTTTTCTTTGATTTTATCTTAATAGGTCTTGGTCTTATTACTTTTCCTTTTATATCCATGGGGAAGTGAAATAAGAATCTTTCCTCCGTAAGCCATGTGTGTTGTAAAAGTCAACTAAAATGCCGGGAACAATGGGCTAGTAACCCCCTTTTCCTGTAAAGATTACTAAAAAGAAAAAGAAGAAAACTGTCAAAGTGGGAAGTCTGAATGTGTGTGGATGTTGTGCAAATGATAAGAAAGAGATGATTGTGGATGTTATGAATTAGAAGAAGCTGGATGTCCTGGCTTTAAGTAAAACAAAGCTGAAGGGGGTGGGAGAGTTTCAATGGAGAGGAATAAATGGGATAAGGTCAGGGATTTCAAATAGAGTTAGAGCTAAAGGAGGAGTAGCAATAATGTTGAAAAATAAGCTATGGCAGGAAAAGAGGGACTACAAATGTATTAATTCAAGGATTATGTGGAGTAAAATAAAGATTGGATGTGAAAAGTGGGTTATAGTAAGCGTGTATGCACCTGGAGAAGAGAGAAGTGTAGAGGAGAGAGATTTTGGGAAATATTGAGTGAATGCATGGGGAGTTTTGAATCAAGTGTGAGAGTAATGGTGGTTGGGGATTTCAATGCTAAAGTGGGTAACAATGTTATGGAGGGAGTAGTAGGTAAATTTGGGGTGCCAGGGGTAAATGTAAATGGGGAGCCTTTAATTGAGCTATGTGTAGAAAGAAATTTGGTAATAAGTAATACATATTTTATGAAAAAGAGGATACATAAATATACAAGGTATGATGTAGCACGTAATGAAAGTAGTTTGTTAGATTATGTATTGGTGGATAAAAGGTTGATGGGTAGGGTCCAGGATGTAAATGTTTATAGAGGGGCAACTGATATATTGGATCATTATGTAGTTGTAGCTACAGTTAGAGAAAGAGGTAGATGGGAAAAGAGGAAGGTGGCAACAACAAGTAAGAGGGAGGTGAAAGTGTATAAACTAAGGGAGGAGGAAGTTCGGGTGAGATATAAGCGACTATTGGCAGAAAGGTGGGCTAGTGCAAAGATGAGTAGTGGGGGGGGGGGGGGGGGGTTTGAAGAGGGTTGGAATAGTTTTAAAAATGCAGTATTAGAATGTGGGGCAGAAGTTTGTGGTTATAGGAGGGTGGGGGCAGGAGGAAAGAGGAGTGACTGGTGGAATGATGAAGTAAAGGGTGTGATAAAAGAGAAAAAGGTAGCTTATGAGAGGTTTTTACAAACCAGAAGTGTTATAAGAAGAGCAGAGTATATGGAGAGTAAAAGAAAGGTGAAGAGAGTGGTGAGAGAGTGCAAAAGGAGAGCGGATGATAGAGTGGGAGAGGCACTGTAAAGAAATTTTAATGAAAATAAGAAAAATTTTTGGAGTGAGTTAAACAAGTTAAGAAAGCCTAGGGAAAGTATGGATTTGTCAGTTAAAAACAGAGTAGGGGAGTTAGTAGATGGGGAGAGGGAGGTATTAGGTCGATGGCGAGAATATTTTGAGGAACTTTTAAATGTTGAGGAAGAAAGGGAGGCACTAATTTCATGCACTGGCCAGGGAGGTATACCATCTTTTAGGAGTGAAGAAGAGCAGAATGTAAGTGTGGTGGAGGTACGTGAGGCATTACGTAGAATGAAAGGGGGTAAAGCAGCTGGAACTGATGGGATCATGACAGAAATGTTAAAAGCAGGGGGGGGATATAGTGTTGGAGTGGTTGGTACTTTTGTTTAATAAATGTATGAAAGATGGGAAGGTACCTAGGGATTGGCAGAGAGCATGTATAGTCCCTTTACATAAAGGGAAAGGGGACAAAAGAGATTGTAAATATTATAGAGGAATAAGTTTACTGAGTATACCAGGAAAAGTATACGGTAGGGTTATAATTGAAAAAATTAGAGGTAAGACAGAATGTAGGATTGCGGATGAGCAGGGAGGCTTCAGAGTGGGTAGGGAATGTGTAGATCAAGCGTTTACATTTAAGCATATATGTGAACAGTATTTAGATAAAGGTAGGGAAGTTTTTATTGCATTTATGGATTTAGAAAAGGCATATGATAGAGTGGATAGAAGAGCAATGTGGCAGATGTTGCAAGTATATGGAATAAGTGGTAAGTTACTAAATGCTGTTAAGAGTTTTTATGAGGATAGTGAGGCTCAGGTTAGGGTGTGTAGAAGAGAGGGAGACTACTTCCCGGTAAAAGTAGGTCTTAGACAGGGATGTGTAATGTCACCATGGTTGTTTAATATATTTATAGATGGGGTTGTAAAAGAAGTAAATGCTAGGGTGTTCGGGAGAGGGGTGGGATTAAATTATGGGGAATCAAATTCAAAATGGGAATTGACACAGTTACTTTTTGCTGATGATACTGTGCTTATGGGAGATTCTAAAGAAAAATTGCAAAGGTTAGTGGATGAGTTTGGAAATGTATTCATTAATAACACCCTCAGGCCTCTCCTATATTGCTCGTTCTTCATTCTGAATTCATCACACACCTTATTTCCTGGATAATAAAATATAACCAGGAATAATTGGTCATGGTTTATGCCAATGCAATAATTGAAGCAAGTCTAGAGACTGGGGGTGTAAGGGACCTTACTCATCTCCCAGAAAATCATCAAAAATTTAATATTTCTGCTACTCTGAGCCCAATTTCAAGCAACAGTGGACCCCCGATTAACGATATTTTTTCATTCCAGAAGTATGTTCAGGTGCCAGTAGTGACCGAATTTGTTCCCATAAGGAATATTGTTAAGTAGATTAGTCCATTTCAGACCCCCAAACATACACGTACAAACGCACTTACATAAATACACTTACATAATTGGTCGCATTGGGAGGTGATCGTTAAGCGGGGGTCCACTGTACTTCCAGTCCTCAAACCAACAAAAATAATCTCTATTTGAGTATTATGTTTTCCACATAATATTTGAGCATTATATTTTCCACATTTTGGCCTAAACATTATGGAATGAATTTCAGTGGTAAGTGTGCATGGTATAAAAAAAAAAAAAAGAGTCCTTCCCCTCCCATATGATGCATGATGGCAAAAACAAACTTCTGACCTTGTAAATAACAAAAAAAGGCACAATACCGTGACTGGAACGATACACAAATAACCCGCATATAGAAGAGAGAACCTTACGACGACGTTTTGATCCGACTTGGACCATTTACAAAGTCACACTAATGAGAAGTTGAGCAGGACGGGTATATATAGGCATATATATACCCATCCTGCTCTACTTCTCGTTAGTGTGACTTTGTAAGTGGTCCAAGTCGGGCCGAAACGTCGTCGTGAGCTCCTCTCTTCTATGTGCGGGTTATTTGTGTATCGTTCCAGTCACGGTATTGTGCCTTTTTTTTGTTATTTACAAGGTCAGAGGTTTGTTTTTGCCATCATGCACCACATGGGAGGGGAAGGACTTTTTTTTTATACCATGCACACTTACCACTGAAACTCATTCTATAATGTTTAGGCCAAAATTTACAATTCACAGCTTATCTGAGGTGAGCTGAGCTCAAAACATAGACGTACATAAGCAACCCTGGCGTCAATGTAGATCTAGGTACAAGACATCGAAAGGGTTGATGTGACTTAATATTGGTACAGTATTTAACATGCTTCACTGGTCAACCAATGAAGACTTGGTGATAACAGAGTGTATTTTAACAATTAACCTTATAAAAATGGCAAGTCAGTGCTAGACATACTTACTCACCGGTGTTAAACTTCCAAGTGATATATTCTGCTTCAAGGTGAATGAGCCTTTCTTATTTAAAATGAATATATGTGAAGGCACTGGGCACAACAAGACCCATAGTACCTCCCTCATCACTTCCCATTCCGTCAAGTGTTGATACAAGCCCCTCAAACCTTGTTCTTCCTCCCTAGAAGAAAAAAATAATTTAAGAACATTTATGAAAAAGCTGTTTCATATTTAATACTGTACAGTGTGGCATAAACAAACCTACATGGAAAAATAAAACAGAAGGAAGTAGTAGTGTATATTTTGGCCTTAGTGTAGGCCCCTCCTTCAGTATGAGAAAAACAAACTACAGAGAGCCTGAGGATGATGTGGGAAAAGTGTGTGAGGCAGCGAGTAGAATATAAGTGCATGAGGCAGTGGGTAGAATACAAGTGTGTGAGGCAGTGGGTAGAATGTAAGTGTGTGAGACAGTGGCTAGAATGAATGCAAGGTTAGTTAATCTGTAAGGTGAGAATGCCCCTTAGTAAAACCATGCTGAAATTCACCAATCAAATTATATCTTTCAAGGTGGCTTTGAATTGCTGATGCAATTCAGGGTCACCATCAACTTTCCCACAACCGAGATTAGACTGATTGGTCTATAATTTGACACTAAGGACCTATCTCCCACTTTGTAAATGGGTATCAAATTTCTCATTTATCTAGATATTTGTTTGTAGTGATCTACTGAAGAGACTAGCTCATGGTTTGCTAAGTTCCTCCTTACATTCCTTTAGAACTTTTGAAAACAGGTCATCAGAGCTCAAGTGACTTACCTTCAACCTATCTAGTTGTTTGAGAACCACGTCAATAGTGACTTTGATATTACATAATTTATTGTTCTGACCATTATAATTATTAATTTCTAGGATTTTGTTTGCATCCTCTGTAATAAACCAAAAAATGAGGAAAATGGTATATCATCATCATCTTTCAACAAACTGGCAGTATCCCACCAAGGCAGGGTGGCCCAAAAAGAAAAACCAAAGTTTCTCATTTTAAATTTAGTAATTTATACAAGAGAAAGGGTTACTAGCCCCTTGCCCCCGGCATTTTAGTCGCCTCTTACAACACGCATGGCTTACGGAGGAAGAATTCTGTTCTACTTCCCCATGGAGATAAGGGGAAATAAACAAGAACAAGAACTAGAAAGAAAAATAGCAGAAAACCCAGAAGGGTGTGTATATATATATGCTTGTATATGTATGTGTAGTGTGACCTAAGTGTAAGTAGAAGTAGCAAGACGTACCTGTAATCTTGCATATTTATGAGACAGACAAAAGACACCAGCAATCCTACAATCATGTAAAACAATTACAGGCTTTCGTTTTACACTCGCTTGGCAGAACAGTAGTACCTCCCTGGGGGGTTGCTGTCTACCAACCTACTACCTAGGAAAATGGTATATATTACAGAAATTTATTAGTAACAGTAAGCTGATCCAAGTTACATTTTAGTGGGCCTATCTTTTCCCTAATCTTATTCCTATATGTACCTGAAAGAAACCCTTAGGACTGGTCTTTGATTCCCTTGCAATCTTGATTTCATATCTTCTTTTGGCTTTCCTTATTCCTTTTTTTCTTTTTGACTTCTCCTTTCAATAAGGTGACCCTCACCTCTTTTCATTCATTTCTAAATGATGACCATTTTTTTTTATCCAAGAGATGCTTGAGTCTGTTTATCAATTTAGGGTCACTCATGTTTGATCTAAATTCTCTATTACGAATACAGTGGACCCTCGTTTTTCTTAAGCCTCGAAAGTCGTAAGTTTCGAAAATCGTAAAGTTTATTTTGTCAAAACATTGACTCGAAAATCGTCGTTGACTTGCAAATAGTCGTTTGTCTCAGACTAGTCTGTCTGTCTGTCAGACTGTCTGTCTCAACTATTGGATCACTACGACAAGGTCCTAAATGCACTAGAAGACAAGTGTGACCATGGCGTAATAGCACACAAAATGCGTGCTAAAGGAATAACAGGAAAAGTCTGTCGATGAATCTATAATTTCCTCACTAACAGAACACAGAGAGTAGTCGTCAACAGAGTAAAGTCCGAGGCAACTACGGTAAAAAGCTCTGTTCTACAAGGCACAGTACTCGCTCCCATCTTGTTCCTCATCCTCATATCTGACATAGACAAGGATGTCAGCCACAGCACCGTGTCTTCCTTTGCAGATGACACCCGAATCTGCATGACAGTGTCTTCCATTGCAGACACTGCAAGGCTCCAGGTGGACATCAACCAAATCTTTCAGTGGGCTGCAGAAAACAATATGAAGTTCAACGATGAGAAATTTCAATTACTCAGATATGGTAAACACGAGGAAATTAAATCTTCATCAGAGTACAAAACAAATTCTGGCCACAAAATAGAACGAAACACCAACGTCAAAGACCTGGGAGTGATCATGTCGGAGGATCTCACCTTCAAGGACCATAACATTGTATCAATCGCATCTGCTAGAAAAATGACAGGATGGATAATGAGAACCTTCAAAACTAGGGAGGCCAAGCCCATGATGACACTCTTCAGGTCACTTGTTCTATCTAGGCTGGAATATTGTTGCACACTAACAGCACCTTTCAAGGCAGGTGAAATTGCTGACCTAGAAAATGTACAGAGAACCTTCACGGCGCGCATAACGGAGATAAAACACCTCAATTACTGGGAGCGCTTGAGGTTCCTAAACCTGTATTCCCTGTAACGCAGGGGGGAGAGATACATGATTATATACACCTGGAAAATCCTAGAGGGACTAGTACCAAACTTGCACACGAAAATCACTCACTACGAAAGCAAAAGACTTGGCAGATGATGCAACATCCCCCAATGAAAAGCAGGGGTGTCACTAGCACGTTAAGAGACCATACAATAAGTGTCAGGGGCCCAAGACTGTTCAACTGCCTCCCAGCATACATAAGGGGGATTACCAACAGACCCCTGGCAGTCTTCAAGCTGGCACTGGACAAGCACCTAAAGTCGGTTCCTGACCAGCCGGGCTGTGGCTCGTACATTGGTTTGCGTGCAGCCAGCGGTAACAGCCTGGTTGATCACGCTCTGATCCACCAGGAGGCCTGGTCACAGACCGGGCTGCGGGGGCGTTGACCCCTGGAACTCTCTCCAGGTAAACTCCAGGACACGTATGCATGGCCCTGAGCAGCCTCACACTCCATTCCCAGCCAGTGTGCCATTGTTTATCAGTAAGCGAGGATGATCCCACGAGTTCATACGATACATTTCATAATACATGTATTCCATTCGTTTTAGTGCTTGCAACTGTTAAATAAGCCACCATAGCTTCAAAGAAAGCTTCTAGTGCCAGCCCTTTGGTAAAGAATGTGAGAAACACATATAATTTAAGAAAAAGTTTGTAGAAAAATACGAAAGTGGTGGTGGTAGAGAGGTAGCAGTTGTGATAGTGGTAGAGGGTGGTAGTGATGGTAGCTGTTGTGATAGTGGTAGAGGGTAGTAGCAGTTATGATAGTGGTAGAGGGTGGTAGTGATAGTGGTAGAGGGTCATAGTGATAGTGGTAGAGGGTGGTAGTGATGGTGGTAGAGGGTGGTAGCAGTTGTGATAGTGGTAGAAGGTGGTACTGATGGTGGTAGAGGATGGTAGCAGTTGTGATGGTGGTAGAGCGTGCCTTCTTCAGTGATTCAGCAATTCTACTAACTCCTCTAATGTTGTTGGAGTTATACAGGGCTACAGAAACCGCTGCCTCAGCTGCTGCTTCATCACCATTATGGACGGCTTATGCTCTCAGTGGCCCTTATACACCGAACAACAACACAACACCTCTCGTGACATACATAATGACTTATTTTATTCATTCTAGAGTATATTCCATGTTTCTATGTTATTAATATTGTTTATGACATATTAGGTGAATTGTGATATATAAATAAGCTGTAGAGTTGATATTAGTGTCATTCTCCAACAATAAACTCGCCTCCCCTCCCTCTGCCATGCACAAACAAGAGTCTTCAATAAAGGTAAGTGTGATGTTAAATGTTCATTTATACATTTTATTAGTGCTTTACATTTATCTGGTATTCTTTTCTGAATGTAAATCTATATTTAATCTAGGGAAATGACTAGAGAAGTGACCCCTGAAGTGAACTAGAGTCCTTATAGAGGGGGATTCCCCTTCCAAACAATAGCCTCTCTTCCCTCTCTCCTCCTCCCTGTCTTCCATTCATCGACAACAGCCTTCAGTAAAGGTAACTGTCATGTTGAATGTTCATTCTTTTGTGCATGTAAATCTATCTTTAAGGTAAAAAAAAAATTTTTTTGATACTTCTGGGTGTCTGGAACGAATTAATTGGATTTACATTATTTCTTATGGGGAAAATGGATTCGCAAATCTTCCATTTCGATAACAGTCATACTCTCTGGAATGAATTAATTATGAAAAACGAGGGTCCACTGTATATGCAGCTTGGCCAGCTTGTACAATGCTTTGGCAACCATTACCACCAGCTATCTGGTCTCCCTCATGATAGTCCCTAATCAGGTCATCCCCAGTTTATACTTCTCAAGTAATCCTTTAGCCCCACATAATTTGCAGCGTGAAAACTGGTGACCTTAACTTTGTTAAGCTTTTCATTAACCTCTATATTATCTATCGGAGAATCCCTGTGAGGGAAACAAACACTCCTCAATGGAATGAATATGAACATGAAAGTCCTGGTGAATGGAAACATGGTGAATGTAGATCTACTCCTGAGGCCAATTTCAAAAGAAAAACTGAAACCTAATGATAAATTGCTTTATGTATGGGTGAAAGTAAGATCCAAGAGGGTAACAAATCGAGGAATAAAGTGAACCATGAATAATGGAAGCAATGCACAAGTGTGTGTACTCACCTATTTGTGGTTGCAGGGGTCGAGTCACAGCTCCTGGCCTCGCCTCTTCGCTGATTGCTACTAGGTCCTCTCTCTCCCTGCCCCATGAGCTCTATCATACCTCGCCTTAAAACTATGTATGGTTCCTGCCTCCACCACATCACTTTCTAGGCTATTCCATGGCCTGACTACTCTATGACTGAAGAAATACTTCCTAACATCACTTTCATTCATCTGAGTCTTCAACTTCCAATTGTGACCTCTTGTGTCTGTCCCATCTCTGGAACATCCCGTCTTTGTCCACCTCGTCTATTCCGCGCAGTATTTTATATGTCGTTATCATGTCTCCCCTGACCCTCCTGGCCTCCAGTGTCGTCAGGCCGATTTCCCTCAACCTTTCTTCATAGGACAATCCCCGTAGCTCTGGGACTAGTCTTGTTGCAAACCTTTGCACTTTCTCTAATTTCTTGACGTGCTTGACTAGGTGTGGATTCCAAACTGGTGCTGCATACTCCAGTGTGGGCCTGACGTAGATGGTGTACAGAGTCTTAAACGAATCCTTACTGAGGTATCGGAACGCTATCCGTAGGTTTGCCAGGCGCCCGTATGCTGCAGCAGTTATCTGATTGATGTGCGCCTCAGGAGATATGCTCGGTGTTATACTCACCCCCAGATCTTTTTCCTTGAGTGAGGTTTGCAGTCTTTGGCCATCTAAACTATATTGTGTCTGCGGTCTTCTTTGCCCTTCCCCAATCTTCATGACTTTGCATTTGGCAGGGTTAAATTCAAGGAGCCAGTTGCTGGACCAGGCTTGTAGCCTGTCCAGATCTCTTTGTAGTCCTGCCTGATCCTCGTCCAATTCGATTCTTCTCATTAACTTCACATCGTCTGCAAACAAGGACACTTCTGAGTCTATCCCTTCCGTTATGTCGTTCACGTATACCAAGAACAGCACAGGTCCTAGGACTGACCCCTGTGGAACCCCACTTGTCACAGGCGCCCACTCTGACACCTCGTCGCGTACCATGACTCGTTGTTGCCTCCCTGTCAGATATTCTCTGATCCATTGCAGTGCCTTTCCTGTTATGTGTGCCTGGTCCTCTAGCTTTTGCAGTAACCTCTTGTGAGGAACTGTGTCGAAAGCCTTCTTGCAGTCCAAAAATACGCAGTCGATCCACCCCTCTTTCTCTTGTCTTACTTCTGTCACCTTGTCATAAAACTCTAGTAGGTTTGTGACACAGGATTTTCCTTCCCTGAAACCGTGCTGGTTGTCAATTATACACTTGTTTCTTTCCAGGTGCCCCACCACTCTCCTCCTGATGATCTTCTCCATGACCTTGCATACTATACACTATGATGTGTTGAAGATCTTTGTTAATGGCTCACACAATATCTCTGCTCCCTCTTTAAGGACCCATGGAGAGATGTTGTCTGGTCCCACCGCCTTTGAGGTGTCAAGTTCGCATAGCAGCTTCTTCACCTCCTCCTTGGTTATATGTACCTCATCCAGCACTTGCTGGTGTGCCCCCCTGTTCTGATTTCTTGGAGTCCTACTGGTTTCCACTGTAAATACCTGTTTAAATCTTGTGTTGAGCTCCTGACATACCTCTCGGTCGTTTCTTGTGAATTCCCCATCACCCTTCCTCAGTCTGATTACCTGGTCCTTGACTGTTGTTTTCCTCCTGATGTGGCTGTACAACAGCTTCGGGTCAGTCTTTACTTTTGATGCTATGTCATTTTCATATTGTCTCTGAGCCTCCCTTCTTATCTGTGCATATTCGTTTCTGGCTCTTCGGCTGATTTCTTTATTTTCCTGAGTTCTCTGTCTTCTGTACCTTTTCCATTCTCTAGTACACCTAGTTTTTGCCTCCCTACACCTTTGGGTGAACCAAGGACTCGTTCTGTTCTTCCCATTATTTCTGTTTCCCTTGGGAACAAACCTCTCCTCTGCCTCCTTTCATTTTGTTGCTACATAGTCCATCATTTCTTGTACTGGTTTTCCTGTCAGTTCCCTCTCCCACTGAATGTCTTGAAGGAAGTTCCTCATGCCTGAGTAGTTCCCCCTTTTGTAGTTTGGTTTTTCCCAGCCTATTCCTGCTACTCTCTCCACTTGGAGCTCAACTATGTAGTCGAAGCACAGAACCACATGATCACTAGCTCCCAGGGGCCTTTCATACATGATACCCTCGATGTCCGAACTACTCATGGTGAATACAAGGTCCAACCTTGCTGGTTCATCCTCTCCTCTCTCTCTGGTAGTGTCTCTAACATGTTGATGCATGAGGTTCTCCAGTACCACATCCATCATCTTGGCTCTCCATGTTTCGGGACCCCCATGGGGCTCCAGGTTTTCCCAGTCAATCTCCTTGTGATTGAAATCACCCATAACTAGTAACTTTGCTCCCCCATGTGTGCTCTCCTGGCCACCTCGGCTAGTGTGTTGATCATTGCTCTGTTGCTCTCATCATATTCTTCTCTTGGCCTCCTGCAGTTCTGTGGTGGGTTGTACATTACTGCAATTATCACCTTATGTCCCTCAGACTGGATTGTAAAGTGACACAAGTGCAACTAATGTGACATTTTATTGTGGCAATGTTTCCGTTCCAAGCAGTTTCATCAACATTAAAAATCTGTTGCTTGGTATATGCACTACATTTAATTATCCCAGCTAGCTCATGTGGATTATTTTCTGCAGCTACAGTGTCAGTGCTAGCTGCTTCACCCTGCACTTTGATGTTATGAAGTTGGCTTCTTTCCTTAACCCTTTGACTGTTTTGGACATATACGAGCACCGTGTTTGATGTATATACAGTGGACCCCTGCCTTACGATATAATTTCATTCCAGAAGTATGTTCAGGTGCCGTTACCGAACGAATTTGTTCCCATAAGGAATACGTATTGTGAATTAGATTAGTCCGTTTCAGATCCCCAAAAATACACATACAAAAGCACTTACATAATTGGTCGCATTGGAAGCTGATCGTAAGGCGGGGGTCCACTGTATACTCATAAATTCTAGAAGCTTCAAATCAAGCAGGAGAAAGCTTGTAGGCCCACATGTGAGAGAATGGGTCTGTGTGGTCAATGTACACCATACAAAAAAAATCCTGCAGCATGCAGTGCATGAGAAAAAAACTCCGACCGTTGTTTTTGGATTAAAACGCCGACTTTGTGGTGTATTTTCAGATAGTATTTATGGTTGTATTCTCGTTTTCTTGGTCTCATTTGATAGAATGGAAAACATATTATAGAAATTGAGGTGATTCTGATTGGTTTTTCCTATGAAAAGAACCTTGAAATGGAGCTCAAAGTAGGGAAAATGTTTGATTTTTGCCGGTTCAAAAGTAAACAAATGATGTCATTGTCCAATATATGTCCAACTAGCCATTCTAATATGCAGTCATGAATGGGTTGACATTATTTATACAATTATTACAATATTGCAGTAGTCTGCATAACACTAAATCTTCTATTTTTTGTTTGAATAAAAATTCAAAACAGAAAGCAAGAGTAATATCAGAGGGGCCTGGAGACGTGACTGATGAACAAAGAAAATGTTGTTTTAGAGCCAGGAATGTCCGTATTGTTCATTCTGGACCCTATTTTGAAATTGGTATATTTTTTAATTTGCATGAAATTGGCCAAATTGCAAATTTCCTACCACGTTATTGGGTAGTTGAAATCGGTAAATGGGGAGTTTCTTGTACTCAGTCGATAGAACAAATGGAGTTCTAAAGAAATAGCTATGAGTTTGGTCGACTGGAACAATGGAATTAGCCGAAAATAAGGTTCAAAGTGGGTGAAATCGCCGATTCATAAATATCGCCGAGGTCGCTAACTTTGTGAGAGAGTAATTCCATAAGTTTTCCATCAAATTTCGTTCTTTTCATGTCATTACCATCAAGAAAAGATTCTCTATCATTTCATAAGAAATTTTTTTTTTTTTTTCAAAAATGTTTCAACACCAGACACACCTCAGAATTTGGGGTTTCGACAGTCAAGGGGTTAAACCTTTGAAACAAGCCTCTGCTAACTTTGAATTTATCTTCACCAGTTTCCTCAAATCTCTCAGCCTTCAGCCTTGGACTGGATAATGGATCAGCTTTAAGACATGTGACTAGTTTGATCTTCAATCCACACCAGTAAAAGTTTTTCCACGTCAGCAATAAGGTTATCATGCTGTCTTATAACTTTAGTGTTCACTGATGCAGCATTTTAATTAACTTCAATACTTTCTCCTTAGAGTTCAATTTTACTAACTTTGACGAGCCAAGCCAAGATTACGTGCCATTTGAGACAAACATACTTGTTGCGTACAGGGCCACTACTTAAGCCTGTTTAGCCCTTTCTTGCAACAAATAAACAGGACTGAATATCCTGTTCTAGATGAAATCATTCAAGGGTTCAGTAGTAAACAATCACAATGTTTCTTTCCGTTTCTTTATTAAGTTTCTTAATAAACCATAGAAGGGTTTTATATTAACTTTAAAAAGGTCGCACCATAAAACAGAGTACTCATGAAATTTACACTTAAGTTCAATAAAAGATAATACACAGTATTATCTTGATTATAGTACTGAACGGCTCTAGTATCATAACACCTTCTCTTCACTTAATAACACTTTACTTAACTCAATCCAAATGAGACAGAAGACGTAACACTTCAATAATAATTCACTCTTATTCAACTTTCATAATATACTAAGTGAGATTAGGAATATTTTACACTTAAAGGAATTTTGAGGCGAGTCTGTCTCCCATGACTTTTTCACCGTCCTCTTTGAACCAATACTGCTTAAATTCACTCCTAGCAGAGCTAGAGACAATCACCAGCGTCTCCAAAACAGCAACACACACTTCGTCTGAGACGTTTCTGTCAGATACCGTCCGAGGTACTGGAGGGTCACTAGGGAACCTCATGTGGGACCAGAAGTTTAAATCCAGGAATCAGGGAGCTTCCCTCACGAGAGGTGAGGAAGGTAAGAACTGAACTCTGTGAGGCTTTACCAGCCCACTTTGCCTCGGTCGGAGCAGAGGTCGAGCAGCTCAAAACACCTACTGGTGCTTGGCCAGGTCACCAGCAGTTGACACTAATTAAATGACCTATCTAAATACAAAGCTAAGTAATACGACCAGATAATATTATAAAGTCGAGTAAATCCATTTTAGCTACTAATGGAATTACTCCTGAATATAATATTAAGTGAAATGGCAAAAATAACATGTAATAGTATACCATTGTGATAATAAGAAGAAAATGAACAAAATGAACAAAAGGGTGTAACAATACTGTACCTTGTTCACCGAGTTTAATCATATCTAACTTTTCACTTGAAGAGCCTTATGACTCCTCTTTTTATCACAACTACCCTTAGATGCCATCAAATTCCAGACAGAATCGGGAGAGATGAGGAGCTCACGGATGACAAAAAACAGCAAGAAAATGAAGCACAGACGCCCAGCTGGGAGCATCATGACATAATAGCAAATCACTGCTGTATAAAGAAATATTTAGGTATAATCTGAAACTGCTGTAAGAGTGAATCACCAAGAAGTGAAACACCGTAAACCAGAGCCCTACTGTACTTTAATGATTCGCTCATGAACCTGATCATCAGCCAGACAAATAGGTAATACATGTTGCAGAATCCTCTCTCTCTCTCCCTTCCTCTACTAACTCTGACTCACTGTTGATAGGACATTCTGGTAGGATGCTACTACTAGTGGTATAAAAAATGAAAGGCAGTGGCATGAATGTTGCACATGGGTCATCTGAGTTATCAGTGAGGTTTCTGATATTTCCTTGATCACTCACAGCCACATCCATCTCAAAGCCGCTAAACTCAGGGTCAACATCACTTTCCTCGAAAAGGAGAGTGTTAATACATGGCGTTAGTGAATCCTTAAGATTTGCCATGCTCTCTGCTCTAGCTGGTGCTCAACTGAACTGGTGTTCCCACATGGTATTACGTGGTCCCAGATTTTTTTTTTAATATTGCTCACACTGAGTATGCAGAACCATTCTATACTGCCTAGGCATATCAGATCTATGGCGCCAAATTTGAATGCAGGAAAAATAGTGTTGATCAACATGGTATGGTGAGTGCTAGCGGAAATGAGTAGATCAACCCCTTGACAGTTAATTAACCCTTTCACTGTTGAGACCTCTGATCACAAACCTGCTCTCAGTGTCGAAAAATATTCGAAAAAACAAAAAAAAAATTTTCTTACCAAAATCTTAAGAATATTTTTCTGATTGCTTTCAAAGAAAAAAAACTTGCAATCAGTACTTACCGAGACAGAGGCATGTAGTTAACAGAAAGTGAACTGCTTACGGCAACATCGGTGATTGCCGCTCACTCGTTAATATTATTTTTACTTTAATTCTATTTTTTTCTTTTCGTTTCTAATATTTTATTTTTTCAAGTAACTTTTGTGGCGGCCTGTGAAACCAACATAACGCATAATGTATATATATCCACTCGCTGGTTGCAACACAATAACTGCACAAACATTGTTACCATTACATTGTTTACAAAACTTGTTTACACCATAGGTAAAAATCTAGCGAACAAAATACCAAGCGTAAACACCCGTCCATCAGACTACCTCATAGGTACCTACCCAAATACGCTATTCCTAGCTCCAACCAACCCCATAGAAGTTACGGTCATCATAAGCACCCTTAAAAACAAGGCAGGAGACATAAACAGCTTGCCTGCTTTTATGTATAAAACAGCTTCTCAAGTATTGTCACCAATTATTGCAACGCTCTTTAACAAATCCATTGAATCAGCTACCTTCCCAACAATCCTCAAAATAGCGAGGGTCACTCCGATCCACAAAGGAGGAGACCAAGCTGACTTGAATAACTATAGACCAATATCTAACTTACCACTGCTCTCTAAAATCTTTGAAAAATTAATTCATAGACGGATCTATTCCTACCTCGTCTCACCCAACATATTAAACCCTTGTCAGTTTGGATTCAGGAATAATAAAAGCACAAATGATGCTATCATACGCATGCTAGAACTAATATATACTGCACTCGAAAAGAAAGAAGTCCCGTTGGGCATTTTCATTGATTTACGTAAAGCTTTCGATACAGTCGACCATGAACTGCTGTACTCCAAATTAACGCACTATGGTATCAGAGGCCACTCCCTCAACTACCTAAAATCATACCTTAGTAACAGAACTCAATATGTGTATGCAAATGATGGAAACTCTTCCACCCAACCAATCACAGTAGGAGTCCCACAAGGAAGCGTCCTTGGACCACCCCTCTTTCTCATCTACATCAATGATCTACCGAATACATCACAGCTACTCAAACCCATATTATTTGCAGATGACACTACATGTCTTTTCCCACCCAAACACAGTCATACTAGCAAACACAGTCAATGCCGAATTGCGTAAAATATCTGCCTGGATGATGACTAATAAACTTACCCTGAATACTGATAAAACCTATTTCATTCAGTTTGAAAACAAAGCTGCAAATGATCCAATTAACATAAAGCTAAATGGATCATCAGTCACAAGACTCACAGAGGGAAAATTCCTAAGTATCCACCTTAAGTTCCAGACACACATACAACAAATCACCAAGAAAATCTCCAACACTGTAGGCATACTATCAAAGATAAGGTACTACGTTTCACAATCAGCTCTCCTGGCACTGTACCATACACTCATACCCTTATCTTACATATGGAATTTGTGCATGGGGATCAACAACATCCAATCACCTAAAACCCCTAATAACCCAGCAAAAGGCAGTAGTAAGAATGATAACGAATTCCCACTCCCACCAGCATACTCCACCAATTTTCAGAAGTCTGAATCTGCTCACCATTAAGAACATCCATACTTATTCATGTGCCTACTACATACACAGAACAATACACACAAATATAAACCCTCCACTCAAACTTCTCCTCACCAACTTAAACAGGACACATGACCACAAGACACAGATCTCTTTTTGATATACCTCATGTCCATCTCACACTGTGTAAAAACTCTATGCACATAAAGGGCCCTAAAATAGAGAATTCATTACCAGAAGATATTAAAGTAACCCAGTCTGAAAATCAGTTTAAGACTCTTCTCAAAAGCCACTTAATCACCCTAGACTAAATGCTAAATACTCAGTACACACATACTCACCTATGTACTCCCACACCATAACTTCAACAATCACGTTGAACCTTTTATCCATTGCTGACAGGAATATAATTGAACCATTGTTTTCACAAAAAGTATTTTAGACTATATGAATATATCCTTTGTCTGATACAAATTTAATTCACTTATAATTAATAATGTACTGTTCAACTATGAAATAATTACTATCCTACTGTACAACTATGATATACTACTCCTTAGTGTTAAGTAGTCTGTAACCCAATAATGTTAAGTTGGCCCATAATGCCAAGGCATAATAGAGGCTCTCTTTGCATTGCAACTCTCTATTGTAAATATAAAATCTCAATGTACTACTGTTTGCAAAAACATAAAATAAATAAATAAATAAATAAATAAATAAATAAATAAATAAATAAATAAATAAATAAATAAATAAATAAATAAATAAACCCACGCTGCGTTCCCCACCCACACCATCTTCCCCACCACCCACGCTGCCTTCCCCACCACCCATGCTGAAAATAAGTTAGTGACTTTTTTGGGTTAACCTAGGTTCTCTACACATGCTGCTATGTATGATAATCTATGTAATTGTACTCATAATGACACGAGGGTTCAATCCCGGCCGGGGGTATGGTTTATGTAATTGTATTTGTGTATACCTGAATAGACTTACATGCCGTCTTGCCAACCACCCATGCTGTCTTCCCCATCCACACCATCATCCCCACCATCCATGCTGCCTTCCCCTCCCCACACCATCATCCCCACCATCCACACTGAATTCCCCACCACTCACATGGTCTTCCCCACATCCATGCTGCCTTCCCCACACCCATGCTGCCTTCCCCACACCCACACTGTCTTCCCCATCACCCATGCTGGAAATAAGTCACTGACTTTTTTGGGTTATCCTAGGTTTTTTTACATGTGCTGCTATGTACGATAATCTATGTACCTGTATTCATGTATACCAGAATAAACTTATGCACCGCCTTCCCAACCACCCACACTATCTTCCCCACCATCCACAATGTCTTCCCTACCATCCAATCTGCCTTTCCCACCACCCAAGCTGCCGTCCCCACCACCCAAGCTGCTTTCCCTTTTCACTATCTGCATCTGGTATCCTGGGCATTGCATTGGTCACAAACTCCTCAAAACCATCAAATTCATCGTCAATGACACTTCCATCTGTGTTAGAACTATCACTTGGAAAGAGAAGAGTCCCAAATTCAATGGGGAGTGAGGTATTCCTTACTGCTAGGCATGCTGAACAAGGACTACTGAAATGGCATTCCCACAATGCACCACTGGTTCCCCAATTTTTTTTATACTGCGCACACTGACCACGCAAACCCATTCTCTTACATGTAGGCCTACTAGCTTTCTCCCGCTAGATCTGAAGCCACTAGAATTTTGGCGTAGTACTACGGCACAAACAGTGAAAGGGTTAAAAATGACTACACAATTTGAGAAATATTGAGATGAAAAGTAAACTCAAACATGATACTAACATATTTAAGGTGAGATTTCACTTAACCCTTTCAGGGTCGACAGGCCCTGTCAGAGACTTGTTCTCAGGACCGGCCAAATTTCAAAAAAAAAATTATTTTTTCTATGAAAAAATAAGAATTTATTTTACTGAACATTATAGGCTAAACAAAAAATTTTTACCATCAATACTTACCAAGATATGGAGGCGTGAAGATGATAAAAAAGGGGCACCATGTGGCAACATCGCCGACTGCCGTCACCTGGTATTCTTTTATTTACTTTATGTACTAATTTCTATTATTTTTTAATTTTTCTTTTTCCGAGTAACTTTTATGGCCTGTGAGACTAGTATGATCAGTATTTTGTAAGTTATTTCTTTTTCAATACTACACAATAAGGGCGTAAACACTGTTGCCATTGTTTTGTTTACAAAAAATATTTGCACAAACAAACGATATGATATGTTGTTTATTACTATTTTTCTATATTTTATATACACGTATACAGTCACAGGGAATGTTTCTAGAAGTTCTGCAGCCTGTGGAAGTCTTTGAAACATGGTGTCATGCACAGTGGTGTTTTACATTCTTCACACATAAAACGAGTGTCTCTGCGTTGTTGTGAGCGTTTTCTTGTATGTGCACAGACGTAACACCTCTTTTGAGCCTTCTTCTTGAAAGCAGTAGCAGGCAGTTTTACCAGGAAGTGATCACCATGCTTCAAACGAGAAGGAAGTTGTTGAAAATTTGGTGGGCAGTCTATTGCAGGTGTACTTGAATACTATTTGTCTGATGACAGACAAACAGAATTTGCCATATGGTGGTTTGTTTCTGGTCCTCATCTTATACATATTATAAGCATTCAGCATAGAAATGTCCAGAAGATGGAAAAAGAGTTTTATGTACCACTTATAACTCTTGCGAACACAATCAGCAAACCCAATCTGCATGTCACATTTGTCCACTGAACGCATATTGAGGGTGTAGTCCATCACAGTTGCAGGATTTAGAATGGGTTCATTGCTTTCTCTATGCTGCCTGCCAGTGTCTGCCATTTCATTAGGGAGAACTAATGACAACAGTGTGACATCTCATTTGTCATGCCACCTAAATGCCATGATGTCATTGGCAGCAAACGCCTGCACCTCACCTCTACGAGTGTCAGCGTCAAACCTGGGCATATGTTTCCGATTTTCACGCACTGTGCCCCACACATCTGTCATGTTCACTCGCAAAAAAATCACTGAGTGTGGGGCTTGTGTACCAGTTATCTGTATATAATATATGCCCCTTACCAAGATATGGTTCCATCATTGTTCTAACAACATCACCAGAGATGCCCAATAACTTCCTGGTATTTTGCAATGTATAACTTTCAGTGTACACAATAATATCCAATACCAGACCACTGCAAAAATCACAAAGCACAAACAACTTTATACCAAAGCATTTCCTCTTGCTTGGTATGTACTGCTTGAAAGAGAGTCTTCCTTTGAACAGAATCAAAGACTCGTCAATTACAAGCTTCCTGAAGGGATAAAAGTACATATTGAATTTCTCTTTCAGATACACAAACACATACCTAATCTTATATAACCTGTCGTTTCTGTCAGGCCTGGTTTTGTCTGAGAAGTGAAGCATACGTAACATTAGCACAAATCGATTCACTGGCATTATATCACTGAAACCTGGGGTTGCAATCAGGCGGTCTGTTGACCAGTATGATTTCACACTGTGGTTATATACATGTGGCATAAGCATTATTGTGGCAAAGAAAAGATACATCTCAGCCACAGTTGTCTCCTTCCACTGGTGTAGACGTGATTTTGGTGAAAGTATTGTGTTCGCCATGGCGTACTCGTAGTATGTGTTGCTTTCCACGACAATACTTTCATTCAGGAGTTCGTCAAAGAATAACTCAAAACATTCCAGTTCACTGGCATTGTTCCCAAGTGTACAGGATGGCTGCATTCCACTTTGGCTGTCATCAAACTGGTGGGGATTTGGAACAAAATTGACAGCTTCCTGCCAATCCCAGGTGCAGTCTGCTGGTGGGTACTGGACAATGACAGGTGGTTGTGGTTGTGGAGGTTGTGGTTGTGGAGGTTGTGGTTGTGGAGGTTGTAGTTGTGGAGGCTGGTGTGGTGGGTGGGTGGGGGATGGTGGCCTTTGTTGTAGATCAGCTGAGGCAGCGGCGTGGGTGGCAACGTGGGTGGCAGCATGACCCACTGCTGGTGCCTCACGGCCGGTACCACCACTACCATGCACATTTTCCATCCCAATTGCAACACTATCATCGTCATTTTCACTGTCTGTTCCTGTTGTACAGCCACGGGATGTACTCCGAGATGTACTCCTTCCCCTTGGAATAGCATATGGCACACTACCAGAGCGCATATATTGTCGTATATACTGACACTTCACTGGGGAATATTGCACTTCACTATCACTACTGGAACTAGTTTCAAGAGCTTGTAGTTCATATTCACTATCACTATCATCACAAATGCTCACATCTGAGTCTGGGATTTGGGAAAATAGGAGTTTCCTCTTTGATTCTGGCACAACTGAATGTGAACAAGACGGCCCAGCACCAGAGGTGGAAGGCTGAGGGTCGTCTGGGTTTTCCTTACTATTACCGATATTATGGTCATTAGTTCCGGTCAAAACCTCACCAAAACCTTGAAACTCATCTTCACTGGCACTTCCATCTGTATTAGAACTGTCACTGGGGAACAAAAGTGTCCCAATTCGCCGAGGAGTGAGGAACTTCTTACCGCGAGGCATGGTGGACATTGTTTACAAAGATGGTGTTCCCACAATGCACCACTGGGTCCCAGATTGTTTTCCTACTGTGCACACCCACCACACAGACCCATTCTCTCACATCTAGGCCTACCAGCCTTTTCCCGTGAGATTTGACGGCGCTAGAATTTATGCATACTAGTACGTCAAAAACCCCTGCGTGTAAGCCGTACTAGTACGGCAGAAACCCTGAAAGGGTTAATTAACCCTTTGAAGGTCCAGAACCCCAATCTGAAAATTCCCCACAGGGTTCAAGAATATAAATTCTTTATTTTTTTTATTATGAAATGGTAGAGAATCTTTTTCTGAAGGTAATAAAAGAAAAAAAAAATGAAATCTGATCAAAAATTGACGAAATTATACTCTCATGAATTCTGCTGTGCTAGCGATATTTATACATTGGCGATTTTGCCCACTTTGAGTCCTATTTTCGGCCAATTACATTGCTCCATTAGACCAAATTCTTAGCTATTTTGCTAGTATGTGTTCCATTTTATCTACTGAGCACAAGAAATTGCCCAATCAACTATTTCAACTACCCAATAAAGTGATCGGAAATTGGTAATTTGGCCAATTTCACACAAAATTCAAAATACATACAGTGGAACTTCAAAAGTCGAACTTAATCCATTCCAGGAGCTAGTTCTAAATTCGAAAAGTCTGAAATTCAAAGCAATATTTCCCATAAGAAATAATGGAAATACAATTAATCCATTCCAGATTATTATTATTATAATCAAGGGGGAAGCGCTAAACCCGGAGGATTATACAGCGCCTGGGGGGGAATATGTGGAAGGCATTCAGGCTTAATTCGGGGAACTGGAGCACAGATCCAATTCCCTAAATCAAGAGCCCCTCACTAACAAATCCATTCCAGAAACCCAAAAATATTTGCACAAAAAATACATTTTACAGAGATTAATTACAGTTTTACATACAACAAATACTATAGTTTTTAATTATGTATAGTAATATAAAATAACATTTTTATTTACCTTTATTGAAGATTGGTGATGGCATCTGGAGGATAGGGAGGAGGAGAGAGGGAGTTGGGGTTAGTGTTTGGAAGGAGAATCCCCCTCCATGAGGACTTCAGGTAAAGCCCTCTTTGGGGTTACTTCCCTCCTCTGTCTTTTAATGCCACTAGGACCAGCTTGAGAGTCACTGGACCCCTGTCTCACAAAATAACTGTCCACAGTCCTCTGTTTCTGGCGCCTCTTTAACATTTCCCTAAAATGGGACATGGTTCTGTCACTGAACTTGTTGCAAAGATGGCTTGTTTCAGCTTGCTCAGGGTGGTACTTCTTCACAAACATTTGGACATCATTCCACCTGGCACAAATCTCCTTAAGCTTTGAAGAAGGCACCTCATCCACTCCCTATATTAACACCATTCGCAACATCAGCTTCCTTGATTTGTTCTTTGACAGGATAGAACTGATGGTCGACTTGTTTTCCCATACATCCTGGCAAGCTCAACAAGTCTCACACCACTCTCATACTACTGTATTATTTCCTTCTTCACATCTATGGTGTTTCTCACTTTCTTTACCACAGGGGTACCACTAGAAAATTTCTTTGGGCCCATGGCAGCTTATTCCACTAGCACTAAACACAACGAAATAATCGTAAAATGCATGAATGAGAGCGCAGGTTAGTGTTCACTCAAGCATAAACAAAGCTAGACTGCTCATGGCGCCTGCGCGGGGATGCAGAGAGCGGGCGGCAGACAGGTCCCATACCCGGCGGTCCGAAAATAGGGGCGCGTTCGATAGTAGGGATACAGTTTGTCCGAAAAAATGGTCCTATTTTCGAAACGTTCAATATGTGATACGTTCGATTTTTGAGGTTCCACTGTATTCCAATTTCAATATAGGGTCCAGAATAAATGATGCTAGCATTCCTGGCACTAAAATAACATTTCCTCTGTTTATTTGTTACATTTCCAGGCTTAACAGATGAATTTCATTTTGATTTTTTATTCACAAAGTATTTTTATTCACACCAAAAAATAGAGGATTTACTTTTATACAATATTGTAATAATTGTATAAATAATATCAGCGCATTCGTGAACGTATATTGGACCCACCAGCTGATGTGTACTGGATATGTGACATCATCTGTTCACTCTTTAACATTAGCAAAAATCAAACATTTCCACTACCTTGAGCTCACTTTCAAGCTAATTTCAATACTAAAACCAATCAAAATCATCTCTATTTCTGTAATATATCATCCATTCTATCAAATGAGACCAAGAAACTGTGAATACAACTGTAAAAACCATATGAAAATACGCTGCAAAGTTGTTGTTTCAGTCCAAAAACACGGTCGTAGTTTTTTCTCATTACGCACTGCGTGCTACAGGATTTGTTTTATGTGGTGCATTTATTTACTTACTTATTATTATTTGGATATGATACATAGTTGTACAAAAGAAATACAGTGGTTGAGTGTACATGCCAAAAGTCCCTTGTAAGCAGAGCATTGTGAGCAGGCTTAAAATTAACTTAAGATTAATTAAGCAATGATATATTCAGTGGTAAAAATTACAGTAAACAAATTACAATATGAAGTACAAATGAGTATTTCAAATAAGAGGCTTTATAGTTGTACAAATCTGTAGCACCTTTGGTGAGTTACTGAGCAATCAAGAGAATGGAATATTCTATTAGGTAATGTAATTACAAAAAAACATAGTTTGATAGGGTCACAGGTTATACATTTATGAGATAGTTAATCAGTACAGTATTTATTTAGTTGTGGGTGATTAAGTTGTTTTTAAGAAGAGTCTTGAATTGATAAACAGACAGTGTTTCTTTTTATATTCACAGGTAATGAATTCCAGATTTTTGGGCCTATGTGCATTGTGTTTTTACAGTGTGAGATGGACACAAGGAACATCAAAGAGTGATCTGTGCCTTGTGTTGTAGTCATGTGTTCTGTTGAGGTTGGTAAGAAGTTTGAGGGGAGGGTTTATATCCGAGTTAAGTGTTCTATGTATGTAGTAGGTGCAATAATAAGTATGGATGTTTCGTATGATGAGTAAGTTTACAGTTTTGAATATTGGTGGAGTATGCTGCCTGTAGTGAGAATTTATCATCATTCTGACTGCAGCCTTTTGTTGGGTAATTAATGGTCTGAGATGGTTTATTGTTGTTGAGCCCCATGCACAGATTCCATAGGTGAGATAGGGGTAAATGAGTGAGTGATATAGGGCCAGGAGGGTTGACTGTGGAACATAGTACCGTATCTTCGATAGTATGCCTACGGTCTTGGAGATTTTCTTGGAAATGTGTTGTATGTGTGTTTGAAATTTGAGTCTATTATCAAGGTGGATTCCTAAGAATTTTCCCTCTGTGAGCTTTGTGATAGGTGATCCGTTTATCATTATGTTAAGAGGGACATCTGTGGTTCTGTTTCCAAACTGTATGAAGTAGGTTTTGTCAATATTGAGAGTAGGTTTGTTAATCATCATCCAGGTAGATATTTTCTGTAATTCGGTATCTACAGTATTGGCTAGCATGACTGGGTTTGGGTGAGAGAAGATGTATGTAGTGTCATCTGCAAATAGTGTGGGCTTGAGTAGTTGTGATGCATTTGGTAGGTCGTTTATGTAAATGAGAAAGAGAAGAGGGCCAAGGACACTTCCCTGTGGGACACCAACTGTAATTGGCTGTGTGAAAGAGTTTGCTCCATTTGTGTATACATATTGGCTTCTGTTGCTAAGGTACGACTTTAGGCAGTTGAGGGAGTGCCCTCTTATACCATAGTGAGATACCTGGAGATACCTGGAGAGAGTTCCGGGGGTCAACGCCCCCGCGGCCCGGTCTGTGACCAGGCCTCCTTAGGTCAGTGTCCCAGGATGCGACCCATGCGACCCACACCAGTCGACTAACACCCAGGTACCCATTTTACTGATGGGGAACATAGACAACAGGTTGAAAGAAACACGTCCAATGTTTCTACTCTGGCTGGGAATCGAACCCAGGCCCTCACCGTGTGAAGCGAGAGCGTTAACCACCAGGCCACCAGAGCCCTCCACCAGGCCACCAATTTTATGTGCAGCAAATCATGGTCAACTGTATCAAAAGCTTTACGTAAATCAATGAAGATCCCCAATGGGACTACTTTTTTCTCGAGTGCAGTGCATACTTACCACATAGATGCATTCTCTCATATCAAGGTCCAAATTTACCGCTCATATCTCATGTGAGTGAGCTGAGCTCATGGTGTAGAACTACGGCTTGGACCCAGGCTTCAAAGCCGTAAAACTACAGGATGGACTCTCAGAAGGTTAAATAATATGTCAATAAAACATTAATTTTCTTTTTATTCTTTTTAGTAATTATTACAGGAAAAGGGGTTACTAGCCCATTGTTTCCGGCATTTTAGTTGACTTTTACAACACGCATGGCTTACGGAGGAAAGATTCTTATTCCACTTCCCCATGGATATAAAAGTAATAAGAAGAAGAACTATTAAGATAAAATCAAAGAAAATTCAGATGAGTGTGTATAAATAAACACATACATGTATGTGTAGTGTGACCTAAGTGTAAGTAGAAGTAGCAAGACGTACCTGTAATCTTGCATATTTATGAGACAGACAAAAGACACCAGCAATCCTACCATCATGTAATTACAGGCTTTTGTTTTACACTCACTTGGCAGGATGGTAGTACCTCCCTGGGTGGTTGCTGTCTACCAACCTACTAAGGGCAATGTGTGGTGTGAATATTATGCAGAAAATTCGAAGTGTGGAAATTAGGAGAAGGTGTGGAGTTAATAAAAGTATTAGTCAGTGGGCTGAAGAGGGGTTGTTGAGGTGGTTTGGTCATTTAGAGAGAATGGATCAAAGTAGAATGACATGGAGAGCGTATAAATCTGTAGGGGAAGGAAAGGGGGGCTAGGGGTCGTCCTCGAAAAGGTTGGAGGGAGGGGCAAAAGAAGGTTTTGCGGGCGAGGGGCTTGGACTTCCAGCAAGCGTGCATGAGTGTGTTAGATAGGAGTGAATGGGGACGAATGGTATTTGGGACCTGGCAAGCTGTTGGAGTGTGAGCAGGGTAATATTTAGTGAAGGGATTCAGGGAAACCGGTTATTTTCATATAGCCGGACTTGAGTCCTGGAAATGGGAAGTACAATGCCTGCACTTTAAAGGAGGGGTTTGGGATATTGGCAGTTTGGAGGGATGTGTTGTGTATCTTTATACGTATATGCTTCTAAACTGTTGTATTCTGAGCACCTCTGCAAAAACAGTGATTATGTGTGAGTGAGGTGAAAGTGTTGAATGATGATTGAAGTATTTTCTTTTTTGGGGTTTTCTTTCTTTTTTGGGTCACCCTGCCTCAGTGTGAGACAGCCGACTTGTTGGAAAAAAAAAAATAATTTTCCTATTTCTGTATTGTAAATAAAATTGAAGTGTAGGTAGGAACTATGGAGACAGTGAGTTAGGTGGTGTGATATTTAAAGTGTATGTAGGAACTACAAAAGCACTGAGTTAGGTGGTGTGATGATATTTAAAACTGGAAACATTACTGCTTTAGAGACTTTCTGTAAAGAATAAAAAACTGCAAGGTACATACTTTTCATGGAGATAATGAACTAAATAACTTTGATTAAAAAATGAGTAAAGTGAAAAACTGCCACTTGCCATAGCTTTAGCACATTGGCCACTGGATGATCAGATAATGGTAACTGCTGTGGACGTTTTGGTCCCCAGTACTGCAAGTGTGTTTTTGCAGACAGCCAAGACTTGGCTCGGTGAACCTGCTCCAGTAATTCTCGAGTAGTGGGCTGCTTGGAGGAACACACTATTTCTACATTGTATGGTGGCAAATTCTTCACTAAACAAGCCTGTAACTGTGTAGCATCATTGCCTTCATTATCACTGCAATCACTATCTACTGACCAGTCCTGAAATAATGTTGACTCAAGTTAATATATGGAAAAGTATTCATTACTGTAGAAGAACTTATATTAACACTATATGGTTAAATAATGATCTCAGTCTAGGTACTTTTGTACCAATGCAATATTTATTGAAGCCTGAAGTTCCCCCATCCTAAAACAATTTACCATAAATTTCTTCTATCACTAAAATTATGTATTGTATTTAATCTATTTAGCCATCAGTTAAATTATTAGATGGCTGAAGGATGTCCTAAGTGCAAGGGACAAACAATTTTGTGGTCATGATTTTAAAGGGAGAGTTACTTCCTTTTCCTGTAGGGAAATTGTCATGTATCTATTATATTAAGCACACACGTCTTTCGATTTACAGTACAGTGGACCCCCGCATAACGATGGCATCGCATAGCGATTTTTCCGCATAACGATTACTTTTATCGCAAAATTTTTGCCGCGCATACCGATTAAAAACCCGCATACCGATTTTCGTCCGAGACGCGTCCAATGTGCCCTCACATGTGCCGGCCGTCCCATTGTTTACCAGCCAGCCTCCGCGGTAACATCCAAGCATACACTCGGAATATTTCGTATTATTACAGTGTTTTCGGTGCTGTTTCTGGAAAATAAGTGACCATGGGCCCCAAGAAAGCTTCTAGTGCCAACCCTGTGGTAAAAAGGGTGAGAATTAGTATGGAAATTAAGAAAGATTTTGAAGGGTTTGGGGCTAACCCTGAGAAGCCTATGCCAGTTGTGGAATCCATTGTGCCTACTTCAAAGATTAAGGAAATGTGTGCAGAGTGGGTTGAACTGCAAACCTTTATAGATGAAAATCACCCTGACACAGCTGTTGCAAGCCGTGCTTGTGACTATTTCAATGACAATGTTATGGCCCATTTTAGGAAAGTCTTGAAGGAACGGGAGGTACAGAGCTCTATGGACAGATTTGTTGTGCGACAGAGGTCCAGTGACTCTCAAGCTGGTCCTAGTGGCATTAAAAGAAGAAGGGAAGTAACCCCAGAAAAGGACTTGCTACCTCAAGTCCTAATGGAAGGGGATTCCCCTTCTAAACAGTAAGAAGATAATGCTCTCCCCTCCTCCCATCCCATCAATCATCACCAGATCTTCAATAAAAGTAAGTGTCATGTAATTGTGCATGCCTTTTTCAGTTTGTGTGTATTAAAATTAACATTTCATGTGGTAAAAAAAATTTTTTTTCATACTTTTGGGCGTCTTGCACGGATTAATTTTATTTCCATTATTTCTTATGGGGAAAATTCATTCGCATAACGATTATTTCGCATAACGATGAGCCCTCTTGCACGGATTAAAATCGTTAACCGGGGGTCCACTGTATATCAGTACTCAGGCTGCTGCAACATTTTTACTCAAAACTTCATGCTTGCCTGCTTTTTAATATGCTGCTAAAAGTTCTTCCCTAAAATCATAATTCACCACATTTTGCTCTCCCTTCTGCCCCTCCAAAAAATTATATGCTGGAACTTACAGAGAGAGGTTCCTCTGGTCCAAGGACATACTTGGTTTCACCATTTCTAAGGTACACTGCCCAGTCAATCTGCTCCTGCAATTCATCTTCAGTGTTCTCAGGAGAAGCTGCAACCTTCTGGATCTCTTGCAATGGGACTTGTGTAGGGCTGTTACTCAAATGTAACAAGAGAGACAGCAAGGACCATTCTACATCAGTCTGTAACAATTAACCGGGCATGAAAATTTGTATGAGTTGTTAACACACTACCCTTCATGAAGTTCACTTACCTGCTTCAACCATTAGCTTTACCTAAGTATTAAAAACATTAACCTATAAGCGATACATAAATATTATACACTGTAACATAACTGACCAGACAAGATTAAGCATCACCATTACCTACAAAAAAAAAAATACATAAATACTATATTAAAAATATCTTTGAGCAGGTTCAAATAAGCAACTCAGTACATAATTATTTAAATACTACAAAAAAAAACTATCTCAATACTACAAAAAAACTATCTCTAATACATGAGGGCTCTACTTATACAGTATGTTAGGCTCCAGGCTACTACTGCATACAAAAGCTCCAGGCTACTGCTGTAGCCTGGATCTTTTTTAAGCATTTTTCACTTTCAAATGCATATAAAAGCCTGATAACATGTTTCCACTAAGTGAGCAATAGAGCTAGGCCTAAAAAATGTATATACAGTGGACCCCCGCATAACGATTACCTCCGAATGCGACCAATTATGTAAGTGTATTTATGTAAGTGCGTTTGTACGTGTATGTTTGGGGGTCTGAAATGGACTAATCTACTTCACAATATTCCTTATGGGAATAAATTCGGTCAGTACTGGCACCTGAACATACTTATGGAGTGAAAAAATATCGTTAACCAGGGGTCCACTGTAGAGTACACACATTACTTACCCTAAAATATTTTTGTCCTTAGCTTACAGTGAGTGGTGAATATATTTATTGTAGGAAGTCTGAATAAATGAAGACTAGGTATAATTGAAAACTACTTTATTAGTGAAGCACTGTAAAGTGGGGCTCACCTGTATATACAATAAATAAATTACAGGTAATTAAGTATTAGTCTGTCTTACTTGAAAATGATCTTGGAAGAGAGGAGAGGCAAGAAAATTTGATGTGAGAGAAGTCAGTTGTTGAGCTCGATGGTGCTGGCCATGAATGGTGAACTTCAGAGCAAGACCTTCAACTGAACGACGTACAGCATGACTGTTTACGGCCAGGCAGTGGTGATATAACAGGTTAGACAAGACAAACTGCTCACTTCGGACAAAGTTCTCTTCACCTTCCTGAAAGACATTATTTATATCAAAGTATAATTATTATAATTTTCAATGATTAATAGAACTAATCAGTCTGATTCAAGCCTAGATGAATAAATAAATTAACAATGTCAAAAAAATACTAGGTTAAAGTTCCTCTATAGAAAGGCACAGATAAAGTGAACAAGATTTTGTCTTGTTCTTATTCATTGTGATGTAGATTACTCCTGCCTATCATGGTATTCTGTTCTAGCAAAAACTGCATAATTAACTACAAATTATCCAAAAGAAAATGGTGAGATTTACCATGTATGCCAGGATAAACTATGAAAATCTAAATTACTAAAAAAATAAACAGTGATAGCTGAAACTAAGATACAACATTTTTTTCCTAAAAAGGTTAGAAGCCAATATCAATATTGTACTAAGGGAATTAAAATTTTGTAGTACCCTCTGAAGGCGGCTAGGCATCAAACACTTTTTTTTATACAGTAATAAATCTAGAACAGATTACCTGCTCATGTCACGGCTTATTATCACACTTGTCAGTGATAATGGGCTAGTGGAATAAAAAATAAAGACACAGTGACAACTTTAATTTGTAAAAAGAAAAATACTTGGCACTGTTACAAATGACTAAAAAAAAACATACAGTGGACCCCCGCCTTACGATGGCATCGCGTTACGTTAAATCAGCCATGCGATACATTTTAACGCAAAAATTTTGCCTCGCCTCACGCAATTCGCCTGGGACACATCCCACGCGTGGCCTCAGCTGCCCCGTGCGTGCCAGTGTTTACAAGCTAGCCAGTGCAGTCGCATCCATGCATACATTCGGTACATTTCACATTATCACAGTGTTTTTAGTGATTGTAGCTGCAAAGTAAGTCACCATGGGCCCCAAGAAAGATTCTAGCGCCAACCCTACGGGAAAAAGGGTGAAAATTACTATGGAAATGAAGAAAGAGATAATTGCTAAGTATGAAAGTGGAGTGCGTGTCTCGGAGCTGGCCAGGTTGTATACCAAACCCCAATCAACCAATGCTACTATCATGGGCAACAAAACGGCAATCAAGGAAGCTGTTCTTGCAAAAGTGCAAGTTTGTGTTCAAAACAGATATCGCAAGTGATAGATGATGTTGAGAGACTGTTATTGGTGTGGATAAGCGAAAAACAGATAGGAGATGGAATCTCTCAAGCGATCATATGTGAAAAGGCTAGGAAGTTGCAAGAGGATTTAATTATAAAAATGCCTGCAACTAGTGGTGATTTGAGTGAATTTAAGGCCAGCAAAGACTGGCTTGAGAGATTTAAGAATCGTAGTGGCATACATAGTGTGATAAGGCATGGTGAGGCTGCCAGTTCGGACCAAAAAGCGGCTGAAAAATATGTGAAGGAATTCAAGGATTACATAGACAGTGAAGAATTGCAACCTGAACAAGTGTTTAATTGCGACGAAACAGGCCTGTTTTGGAAGAAAATGCCAAGCAGGGCCTACATTACTCAGGAGGAAAAGGCACTCCCAGGACACAAGCCTATGAAAGACAGGCTTACTCTTCTGATGTGTGCTAATGCTAGTGGTGATTGCAAAGTGAAACCTTTATTGGTGTATCACTCTGAAACTCCCAGAGCATTCAGGGAAAACAATGTCGTCAAGGCTAATTTGTGTGTGATGCGGAGGGCAAACAGTAAGGCATGGGTCACCAGGGACCTTTTCTGTGACTGGTTACACTATGCATTTGCCCCCACTGTGAAAAATTACCTAATGGAAAAGAAATTGGACCTTAAGTGCCTCCTGGTATTATACAATGCTCCTGATCATCCTTCAAGCTTGGCAGAGCGACTTTCTAGGGACATGAGCTTCATTAAGGTCAAGTTTTTGCCTCCTAATACCACTCCTCTCCTGCAGCCCATGGACCAGCAGGTCATTTCAAACTTCAAAAAGCTCTACACAAAAGCTATGTTTCAAAAGTATGTACTTTGAAGTGACCTCAGACACTCAATTGACTCTAAAGAGAGTTTTGGAAAGATCACTTTAGCATCCTCAGTTGTGTAAACCTTATAGGTAAGGCTTGGGAGGGAGTGACTAAGAGGATCTTGAACTCTGCTTGGAAGAAACTGTGGCCACAATGTGTAGAAGAAAGGGATTTTGAAGTGTTTGGGGCTAACCCTCAGGAGCCTATGCCAGTTGTGGAATCTACTGTGGCATTGGGAAAGTCCAAGGGGTTGGAAGTTAGTGGGGAGAATGTGGAAGAGTTGGAGGAGGACAATAAAGAACTAACCACTGAAGAGCTGCAGGATCATCTTCAACAGCAAGAGGCCAGACCTGAGGAAACTGCTTCAGAGGAGGGGAGAGAGAAATTAAGGAAGTTGCCTACTTCAAAGATTAAGGAAATGTGTGCAAAGTGGGTTGAACTGCAAACCTTTGCAGATGAAAATCACCCTGACACAGCTACTGCAAGCCGTGCTGGTGACTATTACAATGACACTGTTATGGCCCATTTTAGGAAAGTCTTAAAGGAACGGGAGGTACAGACCTCTATGGACAGATTTGTGCGAAAGAGGTCCAGTGACTCTCAAGTTGGTCCTAGTGGCATTAAAAGAAGAAGGGAAGTAACCCAGGAAAAGGACTTGATACCTCAAGTCCTAATGGAAGGGGATTCCCCTTCTAAACAATAACAACTTCCACACTCTCCTCTCCTCCCATCCCATCAATCATCACCAGATCTTCAATAAAGGTAAGTGTCATGTATTCTATTCTTAGTAGAGTAGTAATTGTGCATGTCTTCTTTAGTTTTTGTGTATTAAAATTAATATTTCATGTGGTAAAAATTTTTTATTTTCATACTCTGGGGTGCCTTGCACGGATTAATTTGATTTCTATTACTTCTTATGGGGAAAATTAATTCGCCTTACGATAATTTTGACTTATGATGAGCTCTCAGGAACGGATTAATATCATAAGGCGGGGATCCACTGTATTTGCTAGCTTAAAAATAAATTAATTCACTGCTCACTTACTGTACACACACAGTACTCTCCATACAGCCTCTTCTCACTTAACAATGGAGTTCCATTCCTAAGACATTGTCAGTAAACAAATTCGTTGCTAAGCAAGGAACATACTACAGGTCGGACATCACTAATCCAGCACTCAGTTATCTGGTTCCACCAGTAATCCAGCATTAATTTCGGCCAATATAATCTCGAATTTCATCGCTGTACCGACTCGAATTTCATCGCTGTACCGACTCGAATTTCATCGCTGTACCGACTCGAATTTCATCGCTGTACCGACTCGAATTTCATCGCTGTACCGACTCGAATTTCATCGCTGTACCGACTCGAATTTCATCGCTGTACCGACTCGAATTTCATCGTTGTACCGACTCGAATTTCATCGTTGTACCGACTCGAATTTCATCGTTGTACCGACTCGAATTTCATCGTTGTACCGACTCGAATTTCATCGTTGTACCGACTCGAATTTCATCGTTGTACCGACTCGAATTTCATCGTTGTACCGACTCGAATTTCATCGTTGTACCGACTCGAATTTCATCGTTGTACCGACTCGAATTTCATCGTTGTACCGACTCGAATTTCATCGTTGTACCGACTCGAATTTCATCATTGTACCGACTCGAATTTCATCGTTGTACCGACTCGAATTTCATCGTTGTACCGACTCGAATTTCATCGTTGTACCGACTCGAATTTCATCGTTGTACCGACTCAAATTTCATCATTTTACAGACTCAAATTTCATCATTATACCGACTCAAATTTCATCATTATACTGACTCAAATTTCATCATTTTACTGACTCAAATTTCATCATTTTACCGACTCAAATTTCATCATTTTACCGACTCAAATTTCATCATTTTACCGACTCAAATTTCATCATTATACTGACTCAAATTTCATCATTATACCGACTCAAATTTCATCATTATACCGACTCAAATTTCATCATTATACCGACTCAAATTTCATCATTATACCGACTGTTACGGCCCCCTGCCAAACTAGCGGTTAAATAGTTAACCTGCCAGCCAGCAGTACTACTGGGTACGTCATCAAACCCATTGTGGGGACTGCTGAGCCGGCCTTAGCAGCATTAAGTACCTGAACACCTCACGGTACGCACCGCAGCAGTAGGTACCTGAATACCTCACGGTACACATCTACTGGCTTTAGAAGCAGTAAGTACCTGAACACCTCACGGTACACATCTAATGGCTTTAAAAGCAGTAAGTACCTGAACACCTCACGGTACACATCTACTGGCTTTAGAAACATTACGTACCTAAACACCTCACGGTACACATCTACTGGCAGTAAGTACCAGAACACCTCACGGTACGCATCTAAGCAGTAATTACCAGAACACCTTACAGTATAGATCTACTGGCAGTAGAGAGTATTCTCCTGCCCATCTTATGGTATTTCTACTGGCGTTAGAGGAAGCGCTCACCGCAGCTTACTGAGTCTGTTGGCCTCAGTTACTTGACGGCCGCATTCAGTGAGCTCTCAGCATGGTGTTCTGCTAGTAATTAATCAGACCACCTTGCAGTGTGTCAACTGGTCTTGAAGGCGGTAGATAGTACTCACCAGACCATCTTACGGTGTGCTTCTGCCGGCTTTAGAGAGTATTTATAGGATTACCAGGTGATGTCTGCGGACTCTCCGCCTACGCTGGTCAACTGTGGGCCGGAGTCATCTGATGCTGTTTTAGTGTGACATTACATGAAGAAAAGGTTGGAGTGTTACACTGAACTGGGCTAGGACCGTAGTGTGACACTTAGGGAAGTACAGTGGTCCCTCAATAATCGTCCGGCCTGAAAGTCGTCCATTTCGGAAATAGTCCTGTTTTTTCGTCAAAATATTGGCTCGCAAATGGTCCGGTAACTCGCTAATAGTCCTTCGTCCCAGACGCGTACTCACACTCTGAGCCGCCTCGGCCTTTCCTTCCCAGCCAGTGTGCCATTGTTTACCAGTGAGCGATGGTACCTTCACGTGCTCCAGCAAAATATTTCATAATATTAAATTTATTTTGGTGCTTGCAAGTTATTTAAGTGCTAAATAAGCTACCATGGCTCCAAAGAAAGCTCCTAGTGCCAAGCCTTTGGTAAAGAAGGTGAGAAATACGATTGAATTTAAGAAAAACATCATTGAACAATATGATAGTGGCGTACGTGTGGGCGAACTGGCCAGGATGTATAACAAATCCCGTACAACCATATCTTCCATCATAGCCAAGAAAAAGGAAATCAAGGACGCTGTTGTTGCAAAGGGGGGTAAATATGCTGACAAAAATGAGATCACCAGTACTCGAAGATGTTGAGAAGTTATTATTGGTGTGGATAAATGAGAAACAATTAGCAGGAGATAGTCTTATGACGTCGCTTATTTGTGAAAAGGCTAGGCAGTTGCATGACGATTTGGTAAAGAAATTTTCTGCAACTAGTGGTGATGTGAGTGAATTTAAGGCCAGCAAAGGCTGGTTTGAGAGATTTAAGAAGCGTACTGGCATACACAGTGTGGTAAGGCATGGTGAGGCTGCCAGTTCGAACCACAAGGCGGCTGAAAAATATGAGCATGAATTCAAGGAGTACATAAACAGTGAAGGACTGAAACCTGAACAAGTGTTCAATTGTGATGAAACAGGCCTCTTTTGGAAGAAAATGCCAAAGAGGATCTACATTACTCAGGAAGAAAAGGCACTGCCAGGACACAAGCCTATGAAAGACAGGATGACGCTAATGTTCTGTGCTAATGCTAGTGAGGATTTCAAAGTGAAGCCGTTACTAGTGTACCATTCTGAAAATCCCAGTGTGTTCAAGAAAAACAATATTATGAAGAGTAAAATGTGTGTGTTTTGGAGATCTAATAATAAGGCATGGGTCACAAGGGACATTTTCGTCGAGTGGTTCAATGAAGTGTTTGGCCCTAATGTGAAGAATTACCTCCTGGAAAAGAAATTGGATCTCATGTGCCTCCTAGTAATGGACAATGCACCTGCTCATCCTCCAAACTTGGATGACCTAATTCTGAAGGAGTTTGGGTTCATCACAGTGAAGTTCTTGCCCCCAAATACCACTCCTCTCCTCCAGCCCATGGGCCAGCAGGTCATTGCAAGCTTTAAAAAAAACTACACCAAAGCAATGTTTGAAAGGTGCTTGAATGTGACCTCAGACACTCACTTGACCCTACGAGATTTTTGGAAAGAACACTTCAGTATTCTCCATTGCGTAAGCCTTATAGGTAAGGCTTGGGAGGGAGTGACTACCAGGACTTTGAACTCTGCTTGGAGAAAATTGTGGCCAGATTGTGTCCACTAGAGGGATTTTGAAGGGTTTGGGGCTGACCCTGATGAGCCTATGTCAGTTGTTAAATCCATTGTGGCACTGGGGAGTTCCATGGGGTTGGATGTAAGTTTGGAGGATGTGAAGAGTTGGTGGAGGACCACAATGAAGAGCTAACCACTGAGGAGCTGCAAGAGCTTCAGCAGGAACAGCAACAGATCGCAGCTCAGAATCTTGCTGCAGAGGAGGAGGAAGAGAGATGGAAGAAGGTGCCTTCTTCAGAAATTAAGGAGATTTTTGAAATGTGGGGTAGGATGGAAAGATTTATGGAGAAACATCACCCAGAGAAGGATGTTGCAAGCTATATCGGCAACTTGTACAATGACAGAGTCTTGGCCCATTTTAGGGAAGTTTTAAAGAGACGCCAGAAACAGAGCTCTCTGGACAGTTTTTTTGCGAGACAGGACTCCAGTGACTCTCAAGGTGGTCCTAGTGGCATTAAGAAACAGAGAAGAGAAGTAACCCCAGAAAAGCAATTGGTACCCGGGGTGTTGATGGAAGGGGATTCCCCTTCCAAACAGTAAATCGACCAATCTGTCTCCTCCAATCTTCCATACGCAAAGAAGAATCGCCAATAAAGGTAAGTGTTATTCTGTTAATGTTTAATTCATCATGTGCCACTGTATTGTTTATGTACTACATCTATATTTCATGTAAAAAAATTTTTTGTTTTAATACTTCTGGGTGTCAGGAACGGATTAATTGAATTTACATTATTTCTTATGGGGAAAATTGATTCGTAAATCGTCCATTTCGATAATAGTCCCACTTCCAGGAACGGATTATGGACGATTATTGAGGGAGCACTGTATGATGGAGTGGAACACTGAGATATGCTACAGGACCGTAATGGAACGCTGAGAAGAAAAGGGTGTCGTTTGACACTGAAGATGGTCAGGTTGTAGTGTACATTGAATAGCATCATGTGACTGGACTCGAGAAAGACGCTGTGGGTGATAGTGTGCGACGCAGTGACAAGGGTGTCAAGAGTGACACAGTAGAGATATTGTGTATGACGCAGAGAAAATGGTGTCGTGTGACACGTAGAGTAGGAGTGTCGTGTGACACAGAGAAAAGGGTGTCTAGTGGACACGGTTGAGCAGGAGCGTCATTACACGGAAGAAAGGGTGTCAAGTGACACAGTTGAGAGGGAGCGTCACAACACACTACGGATAAGTGTCGTGAGAGATAGGGAGCGTCATAAGGAGTTGATTGTAATTTATTATTGTAAATATGTTACCTGGAGTTTACCTGGAGAGAGTTCCGGGGGTCAACGCCCCCGCGGCCCAGTCCGTGACCAGGCCTCCTGGTGGATCAGAGCCTGATCAACCAGGCTGTTGCTGCTGGCTGCACGCAAACCAACGTACGAGCCACAGCCCGGCTGATCCGGAACTGACTTTAGGTGCTTGTCCAGTGCCAGCTTGAAGACTGCCAGGGGTCTGTTGGTAATCCCCCTTATGTGTGCTGGGAGGCAGTTGAACAGTCTCGGGCCCCTGACACTTATTGTATGGTCTCTTAACGTGCTAGTGACACCCCTGCTTTTCATTGGGGGGATGGTGCATCGTCTGCCAAGTCTTTTGCTTTCGTAGTGAGTGATTTTCGTGTGCAAGTTCGGTACTAGTCCCTCTAGGATTTTCCAGGTGTATATAATCAAGTATCTCTCCCTCCTGCGTTCCAGGGAATACAGGTTTAGGAACCTCAAGCACTCCCAATAATTGAGGTGTTTTATCTCCGTTATGCGCGCCGTGAAAGTTCTCTGTACATTTTCTAGGTCGGCAATTTCACCTGCCTTGAAAGGTGCTGTTAGTGTGCAGCAATATTCCAGCCTAGATAGAACAAGTGACCTGAAGAGTGTCATCATGGGCTTGGCCTCCCTAGTTTTGAAGGTTCTCATTATCCATCCTGTCATTTTTCTAGCAGATGCGATTGATACAATGTTATGGTCCTTGAAGGTGAGATCCTCCGACATGATCACTCCCAGGTCTTTGACGTTGGTGTTTCGCTCTATTTTGTGGCCAGAATTTGTTTTGTACTCTGATGAAGATTTAATTTCCTCATGTTTACCATACCTGAGTAATTGAAATTTCTCATCGTTGAACTTCATACTGTTTTCTGCAGCCCACTGAAAGATTTGGTTGATGTCTGCCTGGAGCTTTGCAGTGTCTGCAATGGAAGACACTGTCATGCAGATTCGGGTGTCATCTGCAAAGGAAGACACGGTGCTGTGGCTGACATCCTTGTCTATGTCGGATATAAGGATGAGGAACAAGATGGGAGAGAGTACTGTGCCTTGTGGAACAGAGCTTTTCACTGTAGCTGCCTCGGACTTTACTCTGTTGACGACTACTCTCTGTGTTCTGTTAGTGAGGAAATTATAGATCCATCGACCGACTTTTCCTGTTATTCCTTTAGCACGCATTTTGTGCGCTATTACGCCATGGTCACACTTGTCGAAGGCTTTTGCAAAGTCTGTATATATTACATCTGTATTCTTTTTGTCTTCTAGTGCATTTAGGACCTTGTCGTAGTGGTCCAATAGTTGAGACAGACAGGAGCGACCTGTTCTAAACCCATGTTGCCCTGGGTTGTGTAACTGATGGGTTTCTAGATGGGTGGTGATCTTGCTTCTTAGGACCCTTTCAAAGATTTTTATGATATGGGATGTTAGTGCTATTGGTCTGTAGTTCTTTGCTGTTGCTTTACTGCCCCCTTTGTGGAGTGGGGCTATGTCTGTTGTTTTTAGTAACTGTGGGACAACCCCCGTGTCCATGCTCCCTCTCCATAGGATGGAAAAGGCTCGTGATAGGGGCTTCTTGCAGTTCTTGATGAACACAGAGTTCCATGAGCCTGGCCCTGGGGCAGAGTGCTACGTATAATTTATTATTTTAGCATAGATATATATATATATATATATATATATATATATATATATATATATATATATATATATATATATATATATATATATATATATATACTGTATATATATATGACACAGTAGTGTCAAGGAAGTTGTACCCTGTGTAGGGTCGCGAATTATTATTTATTATTTTAGTAAAATGCTACTTATAATTTGGTATTGTAACATGTATATATATATATATATTTTAAATACCTCTAGACCAAAGATTGATTTTTATATAATATTAAAGATTAATTGATTTTAATGTTGTATTATGTATCCCGAACTTTTATATTACAAACACTTATGTGAAAGTCCCAATTGGTGTTTTTGTAATACCAACTCAAATTTCATCATTATACCGACTCAAATTTCATCATTATACTGACTCAAATTTTATCATTATACCAACTCAAATTTCATCATTATACCGATTCAAATTTCATCATTATACCAACTCAAATTTCATCATTATACAGATTCAGAAATTGTGCAAGTGGTTGTAAATCCACAGCAGCAAGCCAATGGAGGAGAAAACAGTGATGAAAATGAGGAAGATATAGCAGAAAGTCTCCATTGATAATTTAGTTAACCCTTTGACTGTTTTGGTTGTATATATACGTTTTACGAGGTAACGTGTTCGATGTATGTATACTCATAAATTCTAGCAGCTTCAAATCAAGCAGGAGAAAGCTGGTAGGCCCACATGTGAGAGAATGGGTCTCTGTGGTCAGTGTGTACCATACAAAAAATCCTGGAGGACGCAGTGCATAATGAGGAAAAAAAAATTCCAACTTTTTTCCAATTAAAATGTCGACTTTGTGGTCTATTTTCGTATAGTATTTATGGTTGTATTCTCGTTTTCTTGGTTTCTTTTGATAGAATGGAAAACATATTATAGATACAGAGGTGATTTTGATTGGTTTTAGTATAAAAAGAACCTGGAAATGGAGCTCAAAGTAGGGGAAATGTTTGATTTTTGCCGATGTTCAAAAGTAAATAAATGATGTCATTGTCCAATAAATGTCCAACTAGCCATTCTAATTTGCAGTCATGAATGGGTTGACATTATTTGTACAATTATTACAGTATTGCAGTAGTCTGCATAACAGTAAATCTTCTATTTTTTGTTTGAATAAAAATTCAAAATAGAGAGCAAGAGTGATATCAGAGGGGCCTGGAGACGTGACTGATGAACGAAGAAAATGTTATTTTAGAGCCAGGAATGTCTGCACTGTTCATTCTGGACCTTATTTTGAAATTGTCATATTTTTTAATTTTCATGAAATTGGCCAAATTGCAAATTTCTGACCAACATTATTGGGTAGTTGAAATTGGTAAATGGGCAGTTTCTTGTACTCAGTCGATAGAAAAAAACGGAGTTCTAAAGAAATAGCTATGAGTTTGGTCGACTGGAACAATGGAATTAGCCGAAAATAGGGCTCAAAGTGGGTGAAATCGCCGGTTTGTAAATATTGCAGAGGTCGCTAACTTCGCGAGGATTTGTAAATATTGCAGAGGTCGCTAACTTCGCGAGAGCGTAATTCCGTCAGTTTTCCATCAGATTTTTTTTTTTGTGTCATTACAATCGGGAAAAGATTCTCTATCATTTCATAAGAAATTTTTTTTTATTTTTTGGAAATTTTGCGACACCAGCAGACACCTCAGGATTGGGGGTTGCGACTGTCAAGGGGTTAAGTATATTATAACCTAACTTCTCTGTAATCTGGCAAACTTACTAATCCGGCACACTACAGGTCCTAATGATGCTGGATTAGTGATGGCCTACCTGTATAATGGTGGTGGGTTTGTGTCAGCCATATTTGATATTGTTTTAATGTCAAATTGCATCATTTATAACATTTTTAGTATATTTTTAAATGTTTATACAGTAGTGTACTGTATATTGTAATACACAGAATAGAGGAAATAAGCTCAAATATACATTATTTAGGTATGCATACTGGTCAGAGAGCTCGTCGTAAGTCCGAGTTGTCGGTAAACGAGTACGCTGCTAAATGAGGAGAGGCTGTATAACAGTACTATTTTGAGCTTTCAATATCAAGCAGCAAAAGCACACAGTGTTTTCTGTGACACTAAGTGGTACTGTCTGTATCGCAACACTTCACAATGCTAAGTTGCCCTCAGTTGCTCCAAAGTTTTCCCCAGAAGTTGTACCATGCTAGACAAATTTCATCTTGTGTTCATTGAAAATGTGCTGCAAATGTGACACGACCTATGACTGCTGCACCTCTCCTGCCATACGGTTTATAAGCTGTTTCTCCGCTGATATGCCGTATTCTATTCAAGATTGATGGACTGAACACATCGACTCAAGGTTGAGGGACTGATTACCTCATTCTCCTCCTGTTCTTCAAGTTTCTCCTACGTACGGACTGATGGAGCCACTGTGTGGTGAAACGTTTCCTCAATAAAGATAACCAAGAGTTGCACATGTGTCTAATTTATCAGAGTTGTACATGCGTGGAACAGTCTTCCCAGTGGGGTGATAGAGGCTAGGACCTTGGGTAGCTTTAAGAAGAGACTGGACAAATATATGAGTGGGAGGGGCTGGGTTTGATTGGTACGGGAGTTATTTCTTGGGTAGCTTTAGGTAGATGTCGTTTTGATAAGGACCTGCCTCGTATGGGCCAGTAGGCCTTCTGCAGTGTTCCTACATTCTTATGTTCTTATTTTGCAATAGTGTGTTACCAAAAGTGTGTTAGAGGATCTTGTATTCACAGTCTACTGCATTAAGAACATAAAAGAAAATCACTCCAGTAGGCTTACTAGACTATGTTAAACAAGGGTGCTTATAGACTGACTGGCAGTGTCCTCAGCTCGTGCACTGAAGGACTAGGGATCACTCGGTCCACAGTATGGGTGAATGGGTATGTTTTCTTACACCTGCTACCTGTATACATAAAGGAGGAGACCTAACTGATGTAAATAACTATAGACCTTTGTCATTTAAAAAAATCTTCAAAAAAATTAATCCATAAGAGACTATACAGTGGAACCTTGACTTACGAGTGTCCCAATGTATGAGTTTTTTGAGATATGAGCCATCGATCGGTCAATTTTTGCTCTGAGTTAGAAGCCAACATTTGAGTTACGAGCCAGCTCCCCCCACCTCCCCCTCAACCCAAAACCTGGACACCTCTCTTGTTTATCAATGATTTCAAGCTTTAATTCCATGGAAATCATTCTCTTTTACTCTCAACACTGTCCTTTACACTTGCTTTCTTAGGACCCATGCTTAGAAAAGCGAAATTTGGCCAAATGACTGTGAAAAATGTAAGCAAAGCAGGAGAGAACTGCTCCCTCAGCTAGGTAAACAGTGCACTGAGTTGGCTTCGCTCTGAAGCTCTCGTTATAATAATGTATTATTATTAATTTAGGGAACTGAAGTTTTATCATTATTGTAATTATTATTATTATAATTATTGATAATAATTTAGGCAACTTTTCTTATCATGCTTCCTCTGTCAAGAAAAGTTTTCTTATCTCCCTCTTTCTCCATGCTCTCCACATTTGTGATCCTCAGTTCCTTCAATCAGAAATTTCCACCCTTCATAATTCATTTTCCTGTCTTGGCTACCCTTCCCATTTCATAGACTCTGCCTTCTCACATGCCAAACGTAATTTCTTCTCTCCCAAGCTCTCTACTCCTGGTAACTTTTCTGTTCTCTGCCTTCCCTACATTTCCGGTCTTTCTAATCTCAACAACTCTCTCTGTTCCTTAGACATCAAACTTACTTTCCGGCAGACTAACACTATTCGCACTAATCTCATTCATACCTCTCCTCCCTCTACAGATGCTCTTGGTGTCTACTCTATTTCTTGTTCCTCCTGTCCTCTTCAATACTTTGGAGAAACTGGCTGATCTCTTTCTGACAGACTTAGGGAGCACAAAAGTAGTGTTAGGCTTGCCGACACTAACAATGCTCTTTCCTGTCACATCAGAGATCACAGCCATCCTATTGACTGGTCTTCTGCTAAAACTGTCTTCCCTACTTCCAACTTTAACAGTCACCATCTGGTTGAATCCTCCTTAATACACAACTTTCCTTGTATGAATCTTAGTCCTGGCTTCGTCTCTGTAGATGCCTTCCTTTCCCACTACATTGTAAAATGCTCTAAACTTCAGAACACCCATGACCTAACCTGATTCCTCCTTTTTCTTCTTCTCCCTCTTCCTCTTCCCTCTTTCCTTTTCTCCTTTGGATTGTCTTTCTTCTGCCCTGTGTATTTGTTCATTCTTTATTCTTTTATTTATTTTTTTATTTCCCCCCTTCCTCAGTGTTATTGCTCTTACCCTCTGTGGGCACCTAGCTCCCTTGCAGTGCTCCTCTTTCTTAGTAGTATTTGACTGGCTCCTCCTTCTCTTACTACCTCCCCACTACTACTTCCTTCCACCTCCACTACTACTACTACTACTACTACTACCACCTCCTGCCTATACATATCCATCCTGCTCTCCTTTTCGTTAGTGTGACTTTGTAAATGGTCCAGGTCGGACCGAAACGTCGTCGTAAGTTCCTCTCTTCCATGTGCGGGTTATTTGTGTATCATTCCAGTCACGGTATTGTGCCTTATTTTTTTTGTTTGTTATTTTGCTGTTAATTGAAGCCCCCTCACCAGTGTCAAGGTTCCTTGATGCTGTTGAGGGGCTCTTGATCTAGGGAATTGGATATGTGCTCTAGTTCCCTAAATTAATAATAACAAAAATAGTAATAATAATAATAATAATAATAAATATAAAAATAATAAAATAATAATAATAAAATGGAAATCATCCTCTTTTTCTTCTCAGCACTGCCCTTTACACTTACTTTCTTAAGACCTATGATTAGAAAAGCGACAATTGGTGAAATGACTGTCAAAAATATAAGCCAAGCAGGAGAGAACTGCTCCCACACCTAGGTAAACAATGCACTGAGTTGGCTTCGTTTTGAAGCTCTTGTTGTTATAATAATGTATTATTATTAATTTAGGGAACTGAAGCTCTATAGTTATTGCAATTATTATTATTATTATTATTATTATTGTTATAATTATTATTGATAATAACTTAGGGAACTGAAGCCCCTCACCAGTGTCAAGGTTCCTCGATGCTGGTGAGGGGCTCTTGATCTAGGGAACTGGACATGTGCTCTAGTTCCCTAAATTAAAAAAAAAAAATAATAATAATAATAATAATAATAATAATAATAATAATAATAATAACAACAATAACAAAATAATAAAAATACATAATAATTATTATAATAATGATAGAGCTTCAGTTTCCTAAATTATCAATAATAATATTGATAATTATAATAATTATTACAATTACGTACTTATGTACATAATACGCACGTAATAATAATAATTATGAATGCTGCTGCTAGTTAGCGCAGCTGATTTGAAAACATCCGCTAAGCAGTACGTATATGTTTTCATCGCTGTGGGAGCAGTTCTCTCCTGCTTTGCTTACATTTTTGACAGTCATTTGGCCAAATTTCGCTTTTCTAACCATTGGTCCTAAGAAAATAAGTGCAAAGGACAATGTTGAGAAGAAAAAGACGATGATTTCCATGGAATTAAAGCACAAAATCATAGATAAACATAAGCAAGGTATAAAAGTTGTTCATTTAACCAGACAATACCAGGGAAGTACGTACATCTACTATATGTACGATACTAAAGCAGCAGGAGTCGATAAAGGCTATAGCGCCAGCCAAGGGCATTACAATAATGTCTAAGCTGCGGACCTCTGTCCATGAAAAGATTGAGAAGCTGCTGCTGATGTGGTTGAGAGAGAAGCAGCTCGCAGGAGATACCATGACTGAGGGTACCATCTGAGAGAAGGCACGAGGCAGTGAAAAGTAAGAACAAGTGAAAGAAGTTAAAAGTTAAACAAAATAAATTGTATCAGTTATGTTCAGTGATTAAACAAAAAAATAATATCAGTTATATTCAGTGATTTAACAAAACAAATTGTATCAGTTAAGTGATAAAACAAATTGTATGAGTTAAGTTCAGCAATGAAACAAAACTGTTGTTGTTGTTGTTGAAGGCTTACGGGGCCACTAACATCATGTGCTGAACTGCCAATCTCCCCTACACGCAACCTCCTCCACACTCAACCTCCACCACCATCTCTGCTCCAAGTGTTTAAGTACATATACACTTTATATAAACAGTTTATTATTTCTTTACATTCTGTAGTGTATGTTAATATACAATATTTTATATATGATTTATATGTTTATATACGATATTTTCAGTGTTTTCCTTAGAAAACTAGTGATCTACTGCAGTTAGCCTCAAAAATACTCTATTTTCTCTTACAAAAAGAGCATGGGAAGATACTACATATAGTCAAAGTTAGACAGAAAATGGCGGACACTTCTGTCACTGCCTCTGCCACCATATTATCGCCTATTTTATTCATGCTAGAGTACATATCATGTTTCTGTGTTAATTATACTGTTTATGTCATATTAGATGAATTGTGGTAGATAAATAAGCCATACAGTTGATAATAGCATCATATTCAAGTAATTTTTTCGTCTCTCCAGAGTGCAGGAACGAATTAATGGCTTTTCAATTAATTTAAATGAGTAAAATTAATTTGATATATGAGTAAATTGAGTTACGAGCTAGCTCCTGGAAGGGATTAAACTCTTAAGTCAAGGTTCCATTGTACTCTTTCCAAGACTCACTCATTATACTCTACCCCTACCAGGATGGTTTCAGGACAAATAAAAGCACAAACAATGCAATAAAAATGCTTGATTTACTTTAAGCAGCCCTAGATAATAATGAATATTCACTGAGCCTCTTTATAGACCTTAGGAAATCTTTCTTTACAAAAGAACACAGCATCCTACATCTTAAACTATAGTATCAGAGGTCATGCACTTGCATACATAAAGTCCTACCTTAATAACAGACACCAATGTCTCCATCAAAGGAATAACCTCATCAATACGACCTATTGACATAAGTATAAGGGTGCCCCAAGGCCCTCTGCTTTTCCTCGTATGACTCAAAGGTTGGCAACCCCCAAATGATAAGTGAAACACTGCTGGTGGGTGGAAAAAGTCATTTTTCATTTGTCATTATCAAATGCATCTACAATGCCTGCTAAAATGTTTACACTATAATATATTAAGTGCTCAATACAGTTAGACATACAAAACAAAAATATAAAAAAAGAAAAAATACATACAAAGTACATACAATACTTACCTTAAAATACTGTGCCGGTTGTCCTTCCTTACGCAACTGTTGTAAGAAAATGGCAATAACGGCAGAAAAGAAGTAAAAACACTGAACATAATGAACAATGGCTTCATTGTGAGTCAATGAAAATGTGGAACACTGAAAAGAGGGAGCTGTATATGTGGGACCCTCCTGTATACATCAATGATCTAACTGCATCTCAACAACTTAGACCTGTTCTGTTTGCAGAAAACATTTGTCACCTCCCACCCAAATCTGAACTCTCTCAATAACAATGTCGATGAGAAGCTCATAAAGATATCTAGCAGATGACTACCAATAAATTCACTCATAACACTGATAAGACCTTCTATGTGATGTTTAGGAACAGAGCTGCAAATGTCCAACTAAATTCTGATTAACGGTTCTCCTATAGCAAAATAAAATGAAGGAAACTTCTTAGGTTAGTACCTCAACAGCAACTTGAAATTCAAAACCCACATTCAGCACATAAAAAAAGTATCCAGATATGTTGGCATCCTCTCCAAGATATGTTACTATGCATCTCAGACAGCACTACTTATGTTATACTACTATTTAATCTATTCTTACCTCACCTACATATGCTATTTGTGCCTTGGGATTCACTACAGCAAATCACCTAGTCAATAATAACTCAACAAAAAGTGGCAGTATGATTGATCACCCAGTATAGTGCCAGGCAACCCATTTCCCCACTTACTTAATATACATAAAATTCACTCATTCTTCTTTACCTACTACATACAGAGAACAATTAATTATAATACTAACCCTGCCCTAAAACTTACTTGATAGCTTCAATAGTACTCATAGGCAAAATTCGAGATACAAAATTCCCTAAGATATTCCCCTACTCCAACTCAACCTGCATAAAAACTCAATGAGCATAAAAAAGCCTTAAATCTGGAACTCTTTGCCTGAAGACTCCAGATGTTTCCTGTCAGCCAATTTCAAAGCTACTGTTCAAAAACAACTCCTTACCTTGAAAATATACACACACATGCAGTATAATGTGATCCTTTATTGACAATGTTTCGCCCACACAGTGGGCTTTTTCAAGTCACAAACAGATCTACCTGGGTGGAAGGTACGTGAGTATTTATAGTCAGGTTCAGAATGCTGGGCCAGGTGGAGAATGCTGCATCTGATGATCTACCGAGTGGGGTTATGGAGTCTAAAATCTTGGGTAGCTTGGAAGGGAGATTGGATAAGTTTGTGAGCAGACCTTCTGCAGTGTTCCTCCATTCCCATGTTCTTATGTGGGATAGCGATGAAGTTTCTTGGCAAGTGGTTCAGCTATGTTATAGAAGCCATTGTTCTGGTTGAAATTGTCAGATATGGAGATAAGTGATGATTCCAGGATTCTTCGGTATTGAGTGTTGTCTTCTCTGGTGATAAGTCTTGAGTTTCTGTAGTTTATTAAATGGTTGTGTGAATTACGGTGTTGTACACAGGCATTTCTTGTATCGTCAGACCTGCTTGCGCATTGGTGTTCTGAAATACGTGTTTGGAGGTCTCTTGATGTTTCGCCCACGTATAATTTGCTGCAGTCATTACAAGGGATTATGTATACCCTTGCAGAGGATGGAAGCTTGTCCTGTCCATTACTGGTAATGTCCTTCCTTGATGGTCGTGGTTGTGGAGGTAGATACTTGGAATGAGGTATTGGAAAAGATGTTGGAAACGTGTTTGGCAATGGAGTTGGTGGGGAGGACTATGTATAGCTTCTTGGAAGTGACTTCTCTGGGTGTGTTGAAGATGTTTAATGCCCTTTGTCTGCAGTCTCTGATGAAGTGATGAGGATAGTGAAGTTTGGAAAATACTTGTTCAATTATAGTGCATTCTTCCTCAAGGAACTCATTGCTGCAGATTCTGAGTGCATGCAGGAAAAAGCCTATAATTACACAACGTTTAGTTTTGGTGTCGTGGTGAGAGTAGAAGTGGAGAAGATCGTTTTGGTTGGCGGGTTTTCCAAAGACTTTAAAACCAAGTTTATGGACAGCTTTGCAGAGAAGAACATCAAGGAAAGGAAGTGTGTTGTCGTTCTTCTTCTTCAAGTGTGAACTGGATTGAGGGCTCGACCTGGTTGAGCTTGTCTTGGAGAGGTTGAATGTTAAAGCGTCTGGGAGTTACGAGGAGAATGTCGTCAACATAACGGAGCCAGGTGACAGACGAAGGAATAATGTTGGAGAAACGCTCGGCCTCCAGATGTTCCATGTATAGGTTTGCCAGGATGGCACTGAGTGGTGAACTCATGGGTAGTCCAAAAGTCTGTTGAAAGAGGTGATTCTCGAAAGAGAAACACGTAAAGACAACACATAGTTCAACAAGGTCGATGAAATCGCTGGCTGGAATAGGAATATCAAGTGATTTGTCAATTTTCCTGTGCAAGAGATTGACAGTTTGTGTAGTAGGTACTTTGGTGAATAGGGAAGTTACATCAAGGCTAGAGAGCTTCTTGTTCTTGATGTTGATGTTGCGAATGCGACTGAGAAGATCACCCGAGTGTTTGAGATGTCCTGGACTGATAGTGCCCAAGAGTTTAGACGTGTTTTGCGAAAATTCCTGAGAGTTGGTGGGGAGCACTGCCTATTCCTGAAGATCTTCTCCACTTCTACTCTCACCACGACACCAAAACTAAACGTGGTGTAATTATAGGCTTTTTCCTGCGTGCACTCAGAATCTGCAGCAATGAGTTCCTTGAGGAAGAATGCACTATAATTGAACAAGTATTTTCCAAACTTCACTATCCTCGTCACTTCATCAGAGACTGCAGACGAAGGACATTAAACATCTTCAACACACCCAGAGAAAACACTGCCGAGATGAGATACATAGTCCTCCCCACGAACTCCATTGCCAAACGTTTCCAACATCTTTTCCAATACCTCATTCCAAGTATCTACCTCCACAACCACGGCCATCAAGGACATTACCAGTAATAGACAGGACAAGCTTCCATCCTCTGCAGGGGTATACATAATCCCTTGTAATGACTGCAGCAAATTATACGTGGGCGAAACATCAAGAGACCTCCAAACACGTATTTCAGAACACCAATGCACAAGCAGGTCTGACGATACAAGAAATGCCTGTGTACAACACCGTAATTCACACAACCATTTAATAAACTACAGAAACTCAAGACTTATCACCAGAGAAGTCAACACTCAATACCGAGGAATCCTGGAATCATCACTTATCTCCATATCCGACAATTTCAACCAGAACAATGGCTTCTATAACATAGCTGAACCACTTGCCAAGAAACTTCTTCATCGCTATCCCACATAAGAACATAGGAATGGAGGAACACTGCAGAAGGTCTGCTCACAAACTTATCCAATCTCCCTTCCAAGCTACCCAAGATTTTAGACTCCATAACTCCACTCGGTAGATCATTAGATGCAGCATTCTCAACCTGACTTCAACATTCTGAACCTGACTATAAATACTCGCGTACCTTCCACCCCAGGTAGATCTGTTTGTGACTTGAAAAAGCCCACTGTGTGAGCAAAACGTTGTCGATAAAGGATCACATTATACTGCACGTGTTTATATTTTCATTGTTTCGGTATTTTATATCATTTATTTCCAACTCCTTACCTTAATGTGATCCTGACAATTATTATTTCTTTAATTATCACACTAGCCGATTCCCACCAAGGCAGGGTGGCCCGAAAAAGAAAAACTTTCACCATCATTCACTTCATCACTGTCTTGGCAGAAGGGTGCTTTACACTACAGTTTTTAAACTGCAACATTAACACCCCTCCTTCAGAGTGCAGGCACTGTACTTCCCATCTCCAGGACTCAAATCCGGCCTGCCGGTTTCCCTGAACCCCTTCATAAATGTTACTCTGCTCACAGTATCACTAAATGCAACTAGCTTCATTTCTTCCATAATTTTTTTTTGAATTGCCAAATACTGTACTTTTAATACTGTATAATATAAGTATTCTTATTCTCATGTAACTTGCTAGGATTTTATCTGTCCAGGTAATCTGAGTCATTCTCATAATCAGTTTTATTATGAATATCACTAATGTCTTACATACTTACATGTACAATACTATCTCATCATGTTCTGTAATAATACAAGTAACCAGTTTCACTCTCATTGTAATCTTCATTAGAATTTTATTTTGAATTAACAGAATAATCTTAGCTTAATTTATGTGCTATGATTTTATGTTTCACATACATTTGAAAAATATTCATGTAATTTATTTTATCATGAAAAACATTACTGTATTATATACACGAGAAATAGGATTTTGTTCGGATTTTTAACCCCGGAGGGTTAGCCATCCAGGATAACCTAAGAAAATCAGTGCGTCATCAAGGGACTGTCTGTCTTATTTCCATTGGGGTCCTCAATCTTGTCCCCCAGGATGCAACTCACACCAGCTGACCAACACTCAGGTACCTATTGCATGCTTGGTGAATGGGACAACAGGTGTAAGGAAACCCATGCAGAGTTTCCACCCTTGCCAGGGATTGAACCACTGACACCCAGTGTGCAAATCCAGAGCGTTGCCTACCAGGCCACGGGCCACCTTCTAGATGTAAGTTAGGCTTGAGCTTGCCCCATACGCTCTGCATAACTAAATGGTTTACCATGTGAGAGATGCAACATCGTGCAATTCTGTACGAACAATGAATCAGGGGGAAATAAATTGGTTGATTTTTCACCTAGCAGTAACTAGGTACCTGGGTGTTAACCGGCTGTTGTGGATCGCATCCTGGAGGACACGATTAAAGGACCCCATTATTATTATCAAAACCAAGCACTAAACCCACTGGGGTCATTACAGCTAAAGGACCCCAATCTTCTCAGGCAAGCAGTCCCAGCCTCCAGGTGTTAATGTCCCCCACATCAGGAGCCCTACACTAGCACCTCGGGGGATGGGAGACCTAGTGACAAAATAAATTACCTGGAAACCCAGAACATGAGTAATGAGTTCCTTGGTGAGGGCGTCAAACTTGCCCTGGCCAGCCATCACCCACTGATGATTGTGATTGACGTTGATAACAGCAGTGTAGCACTAGGATCTACCTCGCCGCCATCACCTAGGACCAGCCTTCACCCTCAGATAATATCACAGTAGCACCTGTGTGCTCCAGCAGCACCTATGAGCTCTAACGACCCATTCAAACACCTTTGTTTTGTTCCAATACTTCAGCCACCTACGAGCAGCACAGCTCTCGCAAACACATCAAAAATAAATATACCTTAGATTCTTATCCATAACTATACAGTTCTAGCGTTATAATAATTACAGACTTCACAAGAATGAGAAAGTTGTGAATATCATTAATTTAAAAATGTTCACGAGCAGTAATATTAAATACATTTACCCTTCACAAAATGTAAATCACACATTCTAAACTTTATTAATTAACAATGGTTATAATTATGACCATAAATTTTAAAGGGGTGAACTAGTAAGCCAGCTGAAGGCCTCGGTCAGATGACCAGACGCTCCAACAGCGGGTCATCATATGATTGCCCATGGCTAACCAGCACCATTCTGAAATCCATTGACAAGAAACACCAATATGAAAAGCAATATAAACAGGGCTTAATACACAAAGATATTCTTAAACACTATTCATCAGTTCTCACCAAAGTAATAAAGAAAGCCAAACAACTATACTACTCCAGTAGATTCACAGACACTAGAGGAGATATAAAAAAAGACCTGGAAAACACTCTCTCAGATTCAGATTCTAGGGACCCACAAACTGAAAAAAAACAAGAATATTGGCCTAACTAAACCTAATGAAACACCACTACATCCCACTGACACAGCTAACAAAATAAACGACTTCTTCTCAACCATAGGAAAATAAGGAATATCCACTAGGAATTTTTATTGACCTAAGAAAAGCTTTTGACACAGTAGACCACGACATCCTACTCCACAAACTTGATCATTACGGTATAAGAGGCCATGCGCTTGCTTATTTTAAATCTTACATTACTAATAGGTATCAGTACGTCACCATTAAAGACACAGCATCAGCAACACGGCCACTTGATACTGGAATTCCGCAGGGAAGTGTCCTTGGTCCCCTGCTCTTCCTCATATACATCAATGACCTTCCGAACGTATCCCAACACCTGAAACCCATTCTCTTTGCTGATGACACGACTTATGTCATCTCTCACCCTAATCTTGCCACCCTCAACACCATTGTGAATGAGGAGCTGATTAAAATATCGACTTGGATGACAGCCAATAAACTTACACTTAACACTGACAAAACCTACTATATTATGTTTGGTAGCAGAGCAGGAGATGCACAAATTAACATTAAGATTGACAACACTCTAATTACCAGAAATAATGGGGGCAAATTCCTAGGCTTATACCTTGACAACAACCTGAATTTCAGCACCCATATCCAGCATATAACCAAAAAAGTATCCAAAACGGTTGGGATCCTCTCCAAGATACGATACTACGTGCCGCAAAATGCCCTTCTCACACTATACCACTCACTTATTTATCCATACCTCACCTATGCTATTTGTGCTTGGGGATCAACTGCAGCAACACACCTAAAGCCAATAATAACCCAACAAAAAGCTGCAGTAAGAATAATCACTAAGTCCCATCCCTGGCAACACACCCCCCCCCCACTCTTCATAGACCTAAACTTACTCCCAGTTCAGTACATCCACACTTACTACTGTGCAATCTACATCTACAGGGCCTTAAACTCTAATATCAACCTTGACCTAAAACGCTTTCTTGATAGTTGTGACAGAACCCACAGGCATAACACCAGACACAAACATCTCTACGACATTCCCCGTGTCCGACTAAACCTTTACAAAAATTCAATGTATGTCAAAGGCCCTAAAATCTGGAATACCCCACCTGAGAACTCTAGAACTGCAGACACATTCATCACCTTCAAAACTACCACTAGAAAACATCTTATCTCCCTGATACACCCCGTCAACTAACTACACGAATACCACCTGGTGGTTCACACTTACACTCACTCACTCATTTGACCATAAACAGAAATATTAATCTCAATCTTAAAATAATGAATCCTATGATACTCCAATACTGAAACTATGTACTGTGCCAAAACAAAAGCATTCACATTGCTAAACTCATAAACTAGTATTTAGTCACTTAGCCATAATACCAACTTACCTCATAATTTGTAACATTTTACAATTAAGAATAAAACTAAGTCTGCCCGAAATGCCTAGCCATGCTAAGCGTTCTAGTGGTACACTCTGTAATCACAATTTTACTACATGTAAACCACACAATATCCAAATTTCTGTAAACTCAGCATTGTAATCCTTATATTCAAATTCAAATTCAAATTCAAAGTTTATTCTCTATAAGGATTACAATGCTGAGTTTACAGAAATTTGGTTATTGTTTGGTTTACATGTAGTAAAATTGTGATTACAGAGTGTACCACTAGAACGCTTAGCATGGCTAGGCATTTCGGGCATACTTAGTTTTATTCTTAATTGTAAAATATTACAAATTATGAGGTAAGTTGGCATTATGGCTAAGTGACTAAATACTAGTTTATGAGTTTAGCAATGTGAATGCTTTTGTTTTGGCACAGTATATAGTTTCAGTATTGGAGTATCACAGGATTCATTATTTTAAGACTGAGATTAATATTTCTGTTTATGGTCAAATGAGTGAGCGAGTGTAAGTGTGAACCACCAGGTGGTATTCGTGTAGTTAGTTGACGGGGTGTATCAGGGAGATAAGATGTTTTCTAATAAACTTTGAATTTGAATTTGAATTTGAATTTGAATTAGGATCTAATCTCGCCCATAAAACCCACATACCAAAGCCCATGCCGGGGACTACCTAGATGGGAATTTCCCAAATTCCTTCTATCTTGCACCAACTGAGCCCTCGGAAGTCATCTGCTAGAAAAATGACAGGATGGATAATGAGAACCTTCAAAACTAGGGAGGCCAAGCCCATGATGACACTCTTCAGGTCACTTGTTCTATCTAGGCAGGAATATTGCTGCACACTAACAGCACCTTTCAAGGCAGGTGAAATTGCTGACCTAGAAAATGTACAGAGAACCTTCACGGCATGCATAACAGAGATAAAACACCTCAATTACTGGGAGCGCTTGAGGTTCCTGAACCTGTATTCCCTGGAACGCAGGCGGGAGAGATACATGATTATATACACCTGGAAAATCCTAGAGGGACTAGTACCGAACTTGCACACGAAAATCACTCACTACGAAAGCAAAAGACTTGGCAGACGATGCAACATCCCCCCAATGAAAAGCAGGGGTGTCACTAGCACGGTAAGAGACCATACAATAAGTGTCAGGGGCCCGAGACTGTTCAACTGCCTCCCAGCATACATAAGGGGGATTACCAACAGACCCCTGGGAGTCTTCAAGCTGGCACTGCACAAGCACCTAAAGTCGGTTCCTGACCAGCCAGGCTGTGGCTCGTACGTTGGTTTGCATGCAGCCAGCAGCAACAGCCTGGTTGATCAGGCTCTGATCCACCAGGAGGCCTGGTCACGGACCGGGCCGCGGGGGCGTTGACCCCCGGAACTCTCTCCAGGTAAACTCCAGGTAAAAACAACTCAGGGAATCTCTCTAATGTCCCACCATTACTGTACAAGCGAGCGGCCCATTTCCTTTCGCATGCTATTTCATTACTTTTTAACAAGTCACTAGAAACTAGCACCTTCCTGAAACTACTCAAGATGGCAAGGGTTACACCAATACATAAAGGTGGTGACCCTACAGACTTAAACAACTATAGGCCAATATCAAACTTACCATTGCTATCCAAAATCTTTGAGAAACTCGTGCACAGGAGACTGTATTCATTTATAACAGCACAAAACATACTCAACCCCTGCCAATTTGGATTTAGGAAAAATAAAAGCACTCCAAACCAACAGATACAGATACTAATGCCGGAAAAAAAATCCCCCCCCAGTACCAACAATACCACCAGTCCGATAACATTCTTCTTTGCAAATATACAGGGTCTAAAGCCAGCAACAAACAACAAAATACCTTTCATCCGTGGACTGCTTGCAGAGGCAAAGGCAATGTTCGCGGCTTTCACTGAGACCCACATAAAGGATCACTTGGACAACGAAATATGGATCCCAGGTTACAACCTATACAGATGTGACAGAGTGAACAGGCAAAAGGGGGGGGTTGGCCTGTACATTGCAGAGTCACTTGTTTGCACAGAACTGCTAAATGCCTCAAATGATGTAGTGGAAGTTTTAGCAGTAAATGTCGAGAACCAAAACCTAGTCATTGTGATAGTCTACAAGCCTCTGGATGCAACATCCCAGCAATTCCAGGAACAGCTGTTAAAAATTGACCACTGTCTGGAAAACCTTCCAGCTCCTGCACCCAACATCTTGCTCCTGGGGGATTTCAACTTAAGGCACCTAAAATGGAGGAATATAGCAAATAATATTGTTGCAGTAATAACACCAGGAGGCAGCTCTGATGAAAACTCACACTCACGCGAGCTTTTAAATCTCTGCACAAAATTCAATTTAAACCAGCAAATAATAGAGCCTACTAGACTGGAGAATACACTAGACCTCATCTTCACTAACAATGATGATCTGATAAGAAATATCACCATATCAAAAACAATATACTCAGATCACAACATAATTGAGGTTCAGTCATGTATGCGCGGAGCCCCAGACCGATATAATGAAATTAGTCACGAGGGAGCATTCACCAAATTCAACTTCAATAACAAAAACATAAAGTGGGACCAAGTAAACCAAGTCCTAACCGATATAAGCTGGGAAGATATACTAAGCAACACAGACCCCAACTTATGCCTAGAACAGATTAACTCGGTAGCACTCGATGTATGCACAAGGCTTATTCCTCTAAGAAAAAGGAGGAGTAGATGCAAAACAGAAAGAGACAGGCGCTCCCTTTACAGGCGACGGAAAAGAATAACAGAGCGGCTAAAAGAGGTCAATATATCTGAAATGCGTAGGGAGACACTGGTCAGAGAAATAGCAAGCATCGAACTTAAGCTAAAAGAATCCTTTAGGAGTCAGGAATCGCGGGAAGAACTAAAAGCCATAAATGAAATCGAAAGAAACCCAAAGTATTTCTTCTCCTATGCCAAATCAAAATCGAGAACAACGTCCAGTATTGGGCTCCTACTTAAACAAGATGGGTCCTACACAGATGACAACAAGGAAATGAGTGAGCTACTCAAGTCCCAATATGACTCAGTTTTTAGCAAGCCGCTAACCAGACTGAGAGTCGAAGATCAAAATGAATTTTTTATGAGAGAGCCACAAAATTTGATTAACACAAGCCTATCCGATGTTATCCTGACGCCAAATGACTTCGAACAGGCGATAAATGACATGCCCATGCACTCTGCCCCAGGGCCAGACTCATGGAACTCTGTGTTCATCAAGAACTGCAAGAAGCCCCTATCACGAGCCTTTTCCATCCTATGGAGAGGGAGCATGGACACGGGGGTCGTCCCACAGTTACTAAAAACAACAGACATAGCCCCACTCCACAAAGGGGGCAGTAAAGCAACAGCAAAGAACTACAGACCAATAGCACTAACATCCCATATCATAAAAATCTTTGAAAGGGTCCTAAGAAGCAAGATCACCACGCATCTAGAAACCCATCAGTTACACAACCCAGGGCAACATGGGTTTAGAACAGGTCGCTCCTGTCTGTCTCAACTATTGGACCACTACGACAAGGTCCTAAATGCACTAGAAGACAAAAAGAATGCAGATGTAATATATACAGACTTTGCAAAAGCCTTCAACAAGTGTGACCATGGCGTAATAGCGCACAAAATGCGTGCTAAAGGAATAACAGGAAAAGTCGGTCAATGGATCTATAATTTCCTCACTAACAGAACACAGAGAGTAGTCGTCAACAGAGTAAAGTCCGAGGCAGCTACGGTGAAAAGCTCTGTTCCACAAGGCATAGTACTCGCTCCCATCTTGTTCCTCATCCTTATATCCGGACATAGACAAGGATGTCAGCCACAGCACCGTGTCTTCCTTTGCAGATGACACCCGAATCTGCATGACAGTGTCTTCCATTGCAGACACTGCAAAGCTCCAGGCAGACATCAACCAAATCTTTCAGTGGGCTGCAGAAAACAATATGAAGTTCAACGATGAGAAATTTCAATTACTCAGATATGGTAAACATGAGGAAATTAAATCTTCATCAGAGTACAAAACAAATTCTGGCCACAAAATAGAGCGAAACACCAACGTCAAAGACCTGGGAGTGATCATGTCGGAGGATCTCACCTTCAAGGACCATAACATTGTATCAATCACATCTGCTAGAAAAATGACAGGATGGATAATGAGAACCTTCAAAACTAGGGAGGCCAAGCCCATGATGACACTCTTCAGGTCACTTGTTCTATCTAGGCTGGAATATTGCTGCACACTAACAGCACCTTTCAAGGCAGGTGAAATTGCTGACCTAGAAAATGTACAGAGAACTTTCACGGCGCGCATAACGGAGATAAAACACCTCAATTATTGGGAGCGCTTGAGGTTCCTAAACCTGTATTCCCTGGAACGCAGGAGGGAGAGATACATGATTATATACACCTGGAAAATCCTAGAGGGACTAGTACCGAACTTGCACACGAAAATCACCCACTACGAAAGCAAAAGACTTGGCAGACGATGCACCATCCCCCCAATGAAAAGCAGGGGTGTCACTAGCACGTTAAGAGACCATACAATAAGTGTCAGGGGCCCGAGACTGTTCAACTGCCTCCCAGCACACATAAGGGGGATTACCAACAGACCCCTGGCAGTCTTCAAGCTGGCACTGGACAAGCACCTAAAGTCAGTTCCGGATCAGCCGGGCTGTGGCTCGTATGTTGGTTTGCGTGCAGCCAGCAGCAACAGCCTGGTTGATCAGGCTCTGATCCACCAGGAGGCCTGGTCTCAGACCGGGCCGCGGGGGCGTTGACCCCCGGAACTCTCTCCAGGTAAACTCCAGGTAAACTAATGATTCAATCATAAAAATGCTAGATCTGCTTTACACAGCATTGGAAAATAAGGAATATCCACTAGGAATTTTTATTGACCTAAGAAAAGCTTTTGACACAGTAGACCATGACATCCAACTCCACAAACTTGACCATTACGGTATAGGAGGCCATGCGCTTGCTTATTTCAAATCTTACCTTACTAATAGGTATCAGTATGTTACCATTAAAGACACAGCATCAACAACACAGCCACTTGATACTGGAGTTCCGCAGGGAAGTGTCCTTGGTCCCCTGCTCAGTCGTCAGTGGTCAGTCGTCACGTGAGGTCACAGACCCTGAGCTGCTTTGGGGATTAGTGTGGACGGTTACAAAGCATGGCTTGCTTCTGCAGTGTTTTAAAAATTGAGGTTGGAGAGTTGAAGGAGGAGGTCTTGCTTCTCCAGGAGGAGATTAGGAGGCTGAAGGTCCACCTCAATGGGTCTGGGAGAGAGTGTGAGGTGGCTGGAGTTGTGGGGAATGAGGCTTCAAGTGAGGTGCAGTCTGTCTCTCGCTGTGAGGAGGCCGTAGTTGGGGAGGTAGCAACGGCTACCAGCAGTGAGGTGCAGTCCAGCACCTGCTACAAGTGGCGAGTGGTTCACAGTAATGGAAGGCGCATCAGAGTAAGGAAAGTTAAGAGTGAAGATCTGAAGGTAGGAAATCGCTTCTCTGTTCTTCAGGATGAATGTACTTCAGTGGCCAGTGAAGGTAAGGGTACTACTGCCCCTGCTAATGGAGGTAAGCGCATTCTTGTGGTTGGTGACTCTCAGGTAAGATATATTGACCGTGCTTTTTGTAATAGGAATAAGAAGATGAGAGATAGAGTGTGCTTCCCTGGAGCTGGTGTTGGGGACATTGTCAACAGGCTGGATAATATCATGTCAGGTAATGGGAACAAGCCCATTATCTGTCTCAGTGCTGGTGGAAATGATATTGGGAAGGGTAGGAGAGAAGAGCTGATAGATAAGTACAGGTCAGCTATAGATTTCATTAAGTCTAAGGGAGGGATCCCAATCATATGTAGCATCTTGCCTAGAAGGGGAGTAGGAAATGAATGGTTGTCTAGGGCAATTGGTGTAAATTGCTGGCTAGACAGATACTGCAAGGAACTTGCAATCCCATTCATTGACAACTGGAACAACTTTTATGGCAAACATGATATGTATGCAAGGGATGGGGTACATCTCTCTGGGGCTGGGGTGGTAGCACTTGCAGACTCGATTGAGAAGGCCATTGGTGAAATGCCTATGATTTTAAACTGATGGAAGATAGAGGTATGGGTGTGTGTGGGAAACAAGCAGGTTGCAACACTTGGGTTGGAAACAGTAAATGTATAAAAGGCATTCAGCATGAAGTTATAAATAAAGACAATAGATCAGGTCAGCAAACAAAGGGGGACAGCAGAGGGCAGCAAGGGACTAGCTCCCTTAAGGTTTACTATACTAATAGCAGGAGTGTAAGAAATAAGATAGATGAGCTAAGATTAATTGCAAGTGCAGGAAACATAGATATTATTGCTATAACAGAGACCTGGCTCAATCTGAAAGATAGAGAGATGCCCTCTGAATGTCACATACAAGGCTATAAATTATTCCACACTGACAGGGTCAACAGGAAAGGTGGTGGAGTAGCGATGTATGTCAGAGACAATTTAAATTGTTGTGTTAGACAAGATATTAAATTAGAAGCGTCAGCCACTGAATCTGTTTGGTTACAGCTTCTCGAGGGCCGAGAAAAACTAATTTTGGGTGTGATTTACAGGGCCCCAAATCTTGATAGGGAGTGCAGTAAACTTCTATGGGACGAAATTCGTAAGGCATCTACATACGAAAATGTTGTGCTAATGGGAGATTTCAACTATAGACAGATTGACTGGAGCAATTTGACAGGAAATTTAGAGTCAGGTGACTTTCTTGATACGATCCAGGATTGTTTTTTAAAACAGTTTGTGACAGAGCCAACTAGGGGAAATAACCTCCTTGACTTGGTTCTTGCCAGTAGGGAAACACTAATTAATAATCTTGAGGTTAATGATGAGCTTGGGGAAAGTGATCACAAATCACTCAGTTTTAATATATCATGGAATTCCCCTAATAATGGCAATCAAGTCTCCGTCCCTGACTTTCGCTTGGCTGATTTCATAGGACTGAAAAATTACTTAGGTGGGCTGAACTGGAATGACCTGACTAAGGGTCAGGTAGGTGGTGATGGTTGCCGATATGATGCTTTCCAGGGCATAGTTCTAGCTGCTCAGTCAAATTATGTTCCAAATAGGGAAATCAGATCAAACAAAAATGATCCTAAATGGATGAACAATAGATTAAAATATCTGATTGGTCAAAAGAGAGGCATATATAGGCAAATCAAAAGAGGAGAGGGGCAATTGAGAAATCGATATATTCAGTTAAAGAGAGAAATAAAAAAGGGAATTAGAAAAGCAAAAAGAAATTATGAGGTTAAAGTTGCAAGAGAATCGAAGACTAACCCAAAAGGATTCTTTCAGGTATACAGAAGTAAGATCAGGGACAAGATAGGCCCACTCAAAAGTTCCTCGGGTCAGCTCACTGACAGTGATAAGGAAATGTGTAGAATTTTTAACACATACTTCCTCTCAGTTTTTACACAGGAGGATACCAGCGATATTCCAGTAATGATAAATTATGTAGAACAGGACGATAATAAACTGTGCACTATTAGGGTCACAAGTGACATGGTCCTTAGGCAAATAGATAAATTAAAACCTAACAAATCCCCAGGCCCTGATGAACTGTATGCAAGGGTTCTAAAGGAATGTAAAGAGGAGCTTAGCACACCTTTGGCTAATCTTTTCAACATATCACTACAAACTGGCATGGTGCCAGATAAGTGGAAAATGGCAAATGTGATACCTATTTTCAAAACAGGTGACAGGTCCTTAGCTTCGAACTATAGACCAATAAGCCTAACCTCCATAGTGGGAAAATTTATGGAATCAATAATTGCCGAGGCAGTTCGTAGCCACCTTGAAAAGCATAAATTAATCAACGAATCTCAGCATGGTTTTACAAAGGGGCGTTCCTGCCTTACGAATTTATTAACTTTTTTCACTAAGGTATTTGAGGAGGTAGATCATGGTAATGAATATGATATTGTGTATATGGACTTCAGTAAGGCTTTTGACAGGGTCCCACATCAGAGACTATTGAGGAAAATTAAAGCACATGGAATAGGAGGAGAAATTTTTTCCTGGATAGAGGCATGGTTGACAAATAGGCAGCAGAGAGTTTGCATAAATGGGGAGAAATCAGAGTGGGGAAGTGTCACGAGCGGTGTTCCACAGGGGTCAGTGTTGGGCCCCCTGCTGTTCACAATCTACATAAACGACATAGATGAGGGCATAAAGAGCGACATCGGCAAGTTTGCCGATGACACCAAAATAGGCCGTCGAATTCATTCTGACGAGGACATTCGAGCACTCCAGGAAGATTTGAATAGACTGATGCAGTGGTCGGAGAAGTGGCAGATGCAGTTTAATATAGACAAATGCAAAGTTCTAAATGTTGGACAGGACAATAACCATGCCACATATAAACTAAATAATGTAGATCTTAATATTACGGATTGCGAAAAAGATTTAGGAGTTCTGGTTAGCAGTAATCTGAAACCAAGACAACAGTGCATAAGTGTTCGCAATAAAGCTAATAGAATCCTTGGCTTCATATCAAGAAGCATAAATAATAGGAGTCCTCAGGTTGTTCTTCAACTCTATACATCCTTGGTTAGGCCTCATTTAGATTATGCTGCACAGTTTTGGTCACCTTATTACAGAATGGATATAAATTCTCTGGAAAATGTACAAAGGAGGATGACAAAGTTGATCCCATGTATCAGAAACCTTCCCTATGAGGATAGACTAAGGGCCCTGAATCTGCACTCTCTAGAAAGACGTAGAATTAGGGGGGATATGATTGAGGTGTATAAATGGAAGACAGGAATAAATAAAGGGGATGTAAATAGTGTGCTGAAAATATCTAGCCTAGACAGGACTCGCAGCAATGGTTTTAAGTTGGAAAAATTCAGATTCAGGAAGGATATAGGAAAGTACTGGTTTGGTAATAGAGTTGTGGATGAGTGGAACAAACTCCCAAGTACCGTTATAGAGGCCAGAACGTTGTGTAGCTTTAAAAATAGGTTGGATAAATACATGAGTGGATGTGGGTGGGTGTGAGTTAGACCTGATAGCTTGTGCTACCAGGTCGGTTGCCGTGTTCCTCCCTTAAGTCAATGTGACCTGACCTGACTAGGTTGGGTGCATTGGCTTAAGCCGGTAGGAGACTTGGACCTGCCTCGCATGGGCCAGTAGGCCTTCTGCAGTGTTCCTTCGTTCTTATGTTCTTATGTTCTTAATACTGGATGTTGTTCTCGACTTTGATTTGGCATAGGAGAGGAAATACTTTGGGTTTCTTTCGATTTCATTTATGGCTTTTAGTTCTTCCCGCGTTTCCTGACTCCTATAAGATTCCTTTAGCTTAAGTTCGATGTTTGCTATTTCTCTGACCAGTGTCTCCCTACGCATTTCAGATAGATTGACCTCTTTTAGCAGCTTCGCTTCTTCGCTTCTGATGACCAGAGCTTTGGTAAGATGGGTAAGGATGGAAATATTGGAAAAGGGTTGGAGGGGGAAGAGAGGTAGGATATAAAAGGTAAGTGGCCCAACCACTTTGGTGCAATTTAAAAAGTGTATGTGAATTGATAAGATATTCTTTAAGAGGTATAATACTAACCCATCAGAGTTACATAGATATAATAGGTATATAACTACATGACTCTGAATTGGTAGTAGTTATACAAGTTGCAATTGCTTTTTTTTTTTTTTTTTTTTTTTTTTTTTTTTTTTTTTTTTTTTTTTTTTTTTTCGCGATTGCACAACGGATATTTATACGACAAAAAAGGCAATAATTTTCTGGCCAGTTTATAAGTTCGTGACAATAGCTTCTTAATGGTGGTGTCCAACAATAGTCAATAGCATAATTTTACATTAAAAAGTTATTTAAGATGTCTCCCTAATTGGGGGCGATGATTTTCTCAGTATACATAGAAGGGTTCTGGTGGTATCCAATCTTCTTCATCAGGTAAGTTGCTCAAAATCATGGGTCGAGGGTAATCATCTTTATGAATAAAACGACGAACCCTCTGTGGGAGAGTCATTCTTTGAGTCCTGTGAGGTGGAGTATTGATGGTGTAATCGGTGGTATTTATCACTTGTATAGGATGTTCTCTATCTGGCATGTATAGTTCTTGCATTGTATAAAGATGTTTCTTTTTTAGGGTGTCAAGGCGTACATTTATGGCAGTAATATCTTGTTGTGTGTGTAAATCTGCCATTTTAACTCTGTCTCTCCTCCTGGTATCGGTAATAAAGCGAAGAGCTCTATTCTGGACCCTTTGTAACCGTAGCATGTTGGTCTTTGTTGTTAATGACATTGGGACACAAGGGTATTCGAGTATAGGTCTTATTATCATTCTTTTAGCCGCTCTGTTATTCTTTTCCGTCGCCTGTAAAGAGAGCGCCTGTCTCTTTCTATTTTACATCTACTCCTTTTTCTTAGAGGAATAAGTCTTGTGCATACATCGAGTGCCACCAAGTTAATCTGTTCTAGGCATAAGTTGGGGTCTGTGTTGCTTAGTATATCTTCCCAGCTTATATCGGTTAGGACTTGGTTTACTTGGTCCCACTTTATGTTTTTATTGAAGTTGAATTTGGTGAATGCTCCCTCGTGACTAATCTCATTTTGTCGGTCTGGGGCTCTGCGCATACATGTCTGAACCTCAATTATGTTGTGATCTGAGTATATTGTTTTTGATATGGTGACATTTCTTATCAGATCATCATTGTTAGTGAAGATGAGGTCTAGTGTATTCTCCATTCTAGTAGGCTCTATTATTTGCTGGTTTAAATTGAATTTTGTGCAGAGATTTAAAAGCTCGTGTGAGTGTGAGTTTTCATCAGAGCTGCCTCCTGGTGTTATTACTGCAACAATATTAGTTGCTATATTCCTCCATTTTAGGTGCCTTAAGTTGAAATCCCCTAGGAGCAAGATGTTGGGTGCAGGAGCTGGAAGATTTTCCAGACAGTGGTCAAGTTTTAACAGCTGTTCCTGGAATTGCTGGGATGTTGCATCCGGAGGCTTGTAGACTACCACAATGACTAGGTTTTGGTTCTCGACCTTTACTGCTAAAACTTCCACTACATCATTTGAGGCATTAAGCAGTTCTGTGCAAACAAGTGACTCTGCAATGTACAGGCCAACCCCCCCCCCCTTTTGCCTGTTCACTCTGTCACATCTGTATAGGTTGTAACCTGGGATCCATATTTCGTTGTCTAAGTGATCCTTTATGTGGGTCTCAGTGAAAGCCGCGAACATTGCCTTTGCCTCTGCAAGCAGTCCACGGATGAAAGGTATTTTGTTGTTTGTTGCTGGCTTTAGACCCTGTATATTTGCAAAGAAGAATGTCATCGGACTGGTGGTATTGTTGGTACTGGGGGGGATTTTTTTTCCGGCATTAGTATCTGTATCTGTTGGTTTGGAGTGGAGGCCATCGACTGTGGTTCCACTCCAGGAATGACTGGATTTGGTGTACAATTTCTGCCATTTCCTGCCAGTTTTTTTTCCTTCCTGGCACTAAAAAACCTCTCCCTCTTGAGTGGCTGCTGTTGATGAGATCGTTGCTTTCTAGGTGTTCCACCACTCTTCTCCTGATAATCTTCTCCATGATTTTGCATACTATACATGTCAGTGACACTGGTCTGTAGTTTAATGCTTCATGTCTGTCTCCTTTTTTAAAGATTGGGACTACATTTGCTGTCTTCCATGCCTCAGGCAATCTCCCTGTTTCGATAGATGTATTGAATATTGTTGTTAGGGGTACACATAGCGCCTCTGCTCCCTCTCTCAATACCCATGGGGAGATGTTATCTGACCCCATTGCCTTTGAGGTATCTAGCTCACTCAGAAGCCTCTTCACTTCTTCCTCGGTTGTGTGCACTGTGTCCAGCACATGGTGATGTGCTCCACCTCTCCGTCTTTCTGGAGCTCCTTCTGTCTCCTCTGTGAACACTTCTTTGAATCTCTTGTTGAGTTCCTCACATACTTCACGGTCATTTCTTGTTGTCTCTCCTCCTTCCTTCCTTAGCCTGATTACCTGGTCCTTGACTGTTGTTTTCCTCCTGATGTGGCTGTACAACAGTTTCTGGTCAGATTTGGCTTTCGCTGCTATGTCGTTTTCATATTGTCTTTGGGCCTCCCTTCTTATCTGTGCATATTCGTTTCTGGCTCTATGACTGCTCTCCTTATTCTCCTGGGTCCTTTGCCTTCTATATTTCTTCCATTCCCTAGCACACTTGGTTTTTGCCTCCCTGCACCTTTGGGTAAACCATGGGCTCATCCTGGCTTTTTCATTATTCCTGTTACCCTTGGGTACAAACCTCTCCTCAGCCTCCTTGCATTTGTTGCTACATATTCCATCATCTCATTAACTGGCTTCCCTGCCAGTTCTCTGTCCCACTGAACCCCGTTCAGGAAGTTCCTCATTCCTGTGTAGTCCCCTTTCTTGTAGGTTGGCTTCATTCGTCCTGGCCTTCCTGCTTCTCCCTCCACTTGTAGCTCTACTGTGTATTCGAAGCTTAAAACCACATGGTCACTGGCCCCAAGGGGTCTTTCATATGTGATGTCCTCGATATCTGCACTACTCAAGGTGAATACTAAGTCCAGCCTTGCTGGTTCATCCTCTCCTCTCTCTCTTGTAGTGTCCCTTACGTGTTGGCACATGAAGTTTTCCAGTACCACCTCGATCATCTTAGCCCTCCATGTATCTTGGCCCCCATGTGGGTCCAAGTTCTCCCAATCGATCTCCTTGTGGTTAAAGTCACCCATGATCAGGAGCTTTGCCCTGCATGCATGAGTGTGTGTGTGCGTGTGTGTGTGTGTGTGTGTGTGTGTGTGTGTGTGTGCGTGTGTGTGTGTGTGCGTGTGTGGGTATGTGTGTGTGTGTGTGTGGGTGTGTGTGTGTGGATGTGTGTGAGGGTGTGTGTGTGGGTGTGTGTGAGGGTGTGTGTGTGTGGGTGTTGGTGTGTGTACTCACCTAGTTGTACTCACCTAGTTGAGGTTGCGGGGGTCGAGTCCGAGCTCCTGGCCCCGCCTCTTCACTGATCGCTACTAGGTCACTCTCCCTGAGCCGTGAGCTTTATCATACCTCTGCTTAAAGCTATGTATGGATCCTGCCTCCACTACATCACTTCCCAAACTATTCCACTTACTGACTACTCTGTGGCTGAAGAAATACTTCCTAACATCCCTGTGATTCATCTGTGTCTTCAGCTTCCAACTGTGTCCCCTTGTTACTGTGTCCAATCTCTGGAACATCCTGTCTTTGTCCACCTTGTCAATTCCTCTCAGTATTTTGTATGTCGTTGTCATGTCCCCCCTATCTCTCCTGTCCTCCAGTGTCGTCAGGTTGATTTCCCTTAACCTCTCCTCGTAGGACATACCTCTTAGCTCTGGGACTAGTCTTGTTGCAAACCTTTGCACTTTCTCTAGTTTCTTTACGTGCTTGGCTAGGTGTGTGTGTGTGGGTGTTTGTTTGTTACCATTTTGTCCTAGGCACATGTCGATTAGACACTAGGCCTGTTGTATATGCGTGTGCGTGTGTGTGTGTGTGTGTGTTTGTGTGTGTGTGTGTAGGTGTGTGTGTGTGTAGGTGTGTGTGTGTCTAGAGGTGTGTGTGTGTGTGTGTGTGTGTGTGTGTGTGTGTGTGTGCGTGTGTGCGTGCGTGCGTGCGTGCGTGTGGACCAAAGATGAGTGGTAGCGTACGGTACGAGAGAGAGAACTAGTGGTGGGGGGGAGGGGCGGTCGGGGCGTGCCTTTATTAAAACAAAGGCGGGCGTAGGTGATGTTTCTGGGTACTTCCTCATCTCATCTCCTTTTCCTCTTTGTCTTATCTTTGTCTTTTTCGCTATTTTTTTTCATCGTTGTCCAGTTCTTCCTCTTCCTTCTCAATTTATCTCCTAATCTCCTCCTCCTCCTGTTTTTGTTGTTGGTGTTGCTTATCACACAGACACAGACGGAACAAGCCGTGGGCTTGGCTTCTGAGTGGGAGGAGGTGGGGTATGTGCTGACGGGGTGATGGAGTAGGGGGAGGATGAGGACGAGAAGGGAAGGAGGACTGTGGAAATAAATACCTAGTTTAATTTGCGAGTGTTGAACTTCAGCTCTTGGACCCGTCTTTTAACTCCCAAGTAGCGTTATTGAAGCCAAAAATTACCTTGAGTAGTTTTAAAAATAGGTAAGACCAATACATAAGTAGGTGTGGGTTTGTGTGAGTTGGACCTGACTGGCTTGAGCCAGTGAGTCTGATGTATGTATAATGTTCGCCAAGGCCGTAGTCCTGGCACGGGTCTCAATCTTGCGATGACCTGTCTGATGCATTGCTCCTTCCTTCTTAAGTGGATGTGACTTGGACCTGACTAGCTTAGGCCAGTAGGTGACTTGGACCTGATAATATCCATATTGTATTACTACTACAACAAATAATACTACTACTACTACCACTAGTATTACACCTCACTCTAAGCCTATATATACCCTGTGTGTCCATATACTGGTTGTAACGGCTTGACAAAGCTCCTGGAGAGCGAAACGTTCCCACAATATAATGTCACATTAGTTGCACTTGCGTCCTTTTACCTAACATAGTAGTAACATTCACTACACAACACTATAGTACCATTCACTACAGAACTCTGTAGTAACATTCACTACAGAACTCTGTAGTAACATTCACTACACAACACTATAGTACCATTCACTACACAACACTGTGGTAACATTCACTACAGAACTCTGTAGTAACATTCACTACACAACACTGTAGTAACATTCACTACACAACACTGTAGTAACATTCACTACAACACTGTAGTAACATTCACTACACAACACTGTAGTAACATTCACTACACAACACTGTAGTAACATTCACTACAGAACTCTGTAGTAACATTCACTACACAACACTGTAGTAACATTCACTACACAACACTATAGTACCATTCACTACACAACACTGTAGTAACATTCACTACACAACACTGTAGTAACATTCACTACACAACACTGTAGTAACATTCACTACACAACACTGTAGTAACATTCACTACACAACACTGTAGTAACATTCACTACACAACACTGTGGTAACATTCACTACACAACTATGTGGTAACATTCACTACACAACACTGTAGTAACATTCACTACACAACACTGTAGTAACATTCACTACACAACACTGTAGTAACATTCACTACACAACACTGTAGTAACATTCACTACACAACACTGTGGTAACATTCACTACACAACACTGTGGTAACATTCACTACACAACACTGTAGTAACATTCACTACACAACACTGTGGTAACATTCACTACACAACACTGTGGTAACATTCACTACACAACACTGTAGTAACATTCACTACACAACACTGTAGTAACATTCACTACACAACACTGTAGTAACATTCACTACACAACACTGTAGTAACATTCACTACAACACTGTAGTAACATTCACTACACAACACTGTAGTAACATTCACTACACAACACTGTAGTAACATTCACTACACAACACTGTAGTAACATTCACTACACAACACTGTAGTAACATTCACTACACAACACTGTAGTAACATTCACTACACAACACTGTAGTAACATTCACTACACAACACTGTAGTAACATTCACTACAACACTGTAGTAACATTCACTACAACACTGTAGTAACATTCACTACACAACACTGTAGTAACATTCACTACACAACACTGTAGTAACATTCACTACAACACTGTAGTAACATTCACTACAACACTGTAGTAACATTCACTACAACACTGTAGTAACATTTACTTCACAACACTGTAGTAACATTCACTACACAACACTGTAGTAACATTCACTACACAACACTGTAGTAACATTCACTACAACACTGTAGTAACATTCACTACGCAACACTATAGTACCATTCACTACAGAACTCTGTAGTAACATTCACTACACAACACTGTAGTAACATTCACTACACAACACTGTAGTAACATTCACTACAACACTGTAGTAACATTCACTACACAACACTGTAGTAACATTCACTACAACACTGTAGTAACATTCACTACAACACTGTAGTAACATTCACTACAACACTGTAGTAACATTCACTACGCAACACTATAGTACCATTCACTACAGAACTCTGTAGTAACATTCACTACACAACACTGTAGTAACATTCACTACACAACACTGTAGTAACATTCACTACAACACTGTAGTAACATTCACTACACAACACTGTAGTAACATTCACTACAACACTGTAGTAACATTCACTACACAACACTGTAGTAACATTCACTACACAACACTGTAGTAACATTCACTACACAACACTGTAGTAACATTCACTACACAACACTGTAGTAACATTCACTACACAACACTGTAGTAACATTCACTACACAACACTGTAGTAACATTCACTACAACACTGTAGTAACATTCACTACACAACACTGTAGTAACATTCACTACACAACACTGTAGTAACATTCACTACAACACTGTAGTAACATTCACTACACAACACTGTAGTAACATTCACTACACAACACTGTAGTAACATTCACTACACAACACTGTAGTAACATTCACTACACAACACTGTAGTAACATTCACTACACAACACTGTAGTAACATTCACTACACAACACTGTAGTAACATTCACTACACAACACTGTAGTAACATTCACTACACAACACTGTAGTAACATTCACTACAACACTGTAGTAACATTCACTACACAACACTGTAGTAACATTCACTACAACACTGTAGTAACATTCACTACACAACACTGTAGTAACATTCACTACACAACACTGTAGTAACATTCACTACAACACTGTAGTAACATTCACTACACAACACTGTAGTAACATTCACTACAACACTGTAGTAACATTCACTACACAACACTGTAGTAACATTCACTACACAACACTGTAGTAACATTCACTACACAACACTGTAGTAACATTTACTTCACAACTTAACTGTAGTAACATTCACTACAACACTGTAGTAACATTTACTTCACAACTTAACTGATTTTCACTACACCAATAATTTTCACTGTTCGATCCTAACTAATTTTCACTAGCAAACCATATATATTAGTGGAAGTTATTAGGTGTGTCTGCATTGTTATTGTGTAAGTTATAATTGAGCAGTGGCAAGTGTTCATTATAATTTAGTTATATACTCTTATCAAAAGTTTGTAATCAAAGATTCAGAAAATGAGTTACTCTAGGAAGCGATGGTGGGTTTGGGTTGCTGAGGTCGTCTTCCTGCTGGTCGTCCTTACTGACTTAGCTTTCCTTATATGGAAAATACAACCTGGATCAACCATTGGATGACAGTCAAAAAGACTCCACTGTTATTAAAACCAAGAATAAATTCTTTAAGTTCCTTGAAGACAGCGATAAATTTATACCTATAGAGAACGTAATATTTGGAAATGAATTAACAGTAGATGAAACAAAGAAAGTTCAGGCTTCGTTGGAAACTTGTGGTATTATACTTTCCTCCGCAGTCGTGATATGGATATTTGGCTTTGTTGCTCCGAAGTTAAGTTTTGTCTTGATGCAAATCTGGGCTTTGTATGCTGGTTTTTGGGGTGATAATTATATACGTAAAGCCATGATGGTCCTGCAGTACATTCAGGTTCGCCTGCCACTTTACTCCCTCTAATCCTTGGAGCCAGAAGATCCGGTATGGTCTGAGGGACCATTATTCTGGTGGTGGGAAGTAAAGGTGGCTTTGATCTACGCCGCTTGTGCATGTTCACTGTATTGTTACTGTCGTAGGAGTCTTGACTCCAGTACTCCACGAGACGTGGAGAGTGGCGTTACTCACGATAATGAGGAACTTAGTGTGATACCTCAAGACATGGAGTGCCCCCGTGCACAGGATGGTGACAGGACCCGTTACTTCAACACCAGGGCCCTGCTGAACCTGCTTTTACAATATCGACGATTCGTTGCCCACCTGTTAACGCGCTTAAGTAGAAGTCAGGCTCCTAACAACCTTACACTACAACCCTCTATATTACCAGACCAATTGGGACATCAGTCCTCATTACCAGACCAGTTGGGACATCAGTCCGCATTACCAGACCAGTTGGGACATCACTCTACATTACTACAAGCTTTCGCCTCCCCAGTGCCCACTGAAGCTCCACCTGCCAACTCAGCTCTCCAAATGGTGTGAAGAGCTTCGCCGAGTGCCCACTGAAGCTCCACCTGCCAACCCAGCTCTCACAAGGTGTGAAGAGCTTCACCCAGTATAAACGTTTTATTTTATTTGTATGACGCAGACTGAGGAATATTCAACATTATTTTTTTATGAGACTTTTTTTGAGGAATTTTGGCAGCGAACTTTTTATTTTAAATTATGAGGAATATTATTAAGAATGAACTTTTTATTTTATATTATGAGGAATATTATTAAGAATGAACTTTTTATTTTATATTATGAGGAATATTATTAAGAATGAACTTTTTATTTTATATTGGATTGGCGGAATTATTTTAATTTTGTGAATCATTTCAAGAATATTGACAACGACTTGATGTTATTTTAAATATTGTGATAACTGAGAAGAATATTTTGTCTTGCTGAGTGAACATTGAGGAAGATGTGGAATATAACAGTTTTTATCTTGACCTGTTGTAGATAATATTGTAGATAGTGATATTATAGATAATATTGTAGATAGTAATAATATTATTGATGATGATAATATAGTGTTATGTGAGTGTGGAAGAAACACAAGACCAGAGAGTCATACTGTATGACCCATGAGAGACTTGACGATTGTGCTTAATAATAATGCTCAGTGGAGAGTGTTGCGAACTTTGGAGAAGATTCATTACATAACCAGTATGGCAAAGTCTGAGTTAGTTTCTTCAGGAGACATTGCTTAAGAACTGTGAAGTGACCCTGGATGGTGTACTGTGACAGTATAGTGAGAAAGTGTACATTATAATGGAGACCTAAGTAGGGTAAATTATTGTCTCGAGTGTGTGTGTGTGTGTGTGTGTGTGTGTGTGTGTGTGTGTGTGTGTGTGTGTGTGTGTGTGTGTGTGTGTGTGTGTGTGTGTGTGTGTGTGTGTGTCTGTGTGTGCGTGTGTGTGTGTGTGTGTGTGTGTGTGTGTGTGTGTGTGTGTGTGTGTGTGTGTGTGTGTGTGTGTGTGTGTGTGTGTGTGTGTGTGTGTGTGTGTGTGTGTGTGTGTGTGTGTGGTGTGTGTGTGACTCAACAATCAATATTTGCACCAATAACTCATTACAGTTGTGACCGGGTGTGGAAGTGTGAATTGCTCATTACTCTATAATTTGTTCATGATTGTAGCCATGTATAAACGTAAGTAATCATTCTACAGAATTCATTACCTTTGTAACTTGTGAGCTCATTACCTTTGTACCTAGTTCAGCTATCAAAACTTTGGGGGCCCAGTCCCTGGACCCATTACGTACCTCTGTAATCTGTAAATACCTTTGTAACTTGTTATGATTGTGATCAGACCTACCTGGAGTTCATTACCTTTGTAAATTGTGAGTTCATTACCTTTGTAAATTGTGAGTTCATTACCTTTGTAAATTGTGAGTTCATTACCTCTGTAACTTGCTCAGCTATCAAAACTTTGGAGTCCAGTCCCTGGACCAATTATGTACCTCTGTAATCTTTTGACTACCGCCCACAGGATGGGTATGGGGTGCATAATAAACATATTAAACTAACTCTTGAGTGGCTGTGGCTACCCAGGTTTTCCCATGGCCTGGATGTTTTGTATCTTTTTGTCCCCTTTAGATGGTGTGCCTGGCAATTTAAGTTATAGCACAGTCTTTCCTGTACTGAAGAGGTACACATTTCAGGGTGAAAAAGCTTACAGGAAGGGAGTTTGCATTTTCCTGTTGTCATATGGGCACGGCATTTTCTAGGGTGATCATAGTTGCACGTCCCATCTGTTTTTCCAGATTTCCCATGTCTGCAGATACCAAGTGCATAGTATGTGCACAGGCTTGGTTTCCGTTTGACTTACCTCATAATTTGAAATATTTTAAAATTAAGAATTAAACTAAGTCTGCCCGAAATGCCTAGCCATGCTAGGCGTTCTAGTGGTACACTGTAATCATTATTTAACTACATGTAAACCACACAACAACCAAATTCTGTAAATTCAACATTGTAATCTTTATAGAGAATAAACTTTGAATTTGAATTTGAATTTGAATGATTAAGACCTGCGTCAGGAATCGCTTGTCCTGTTTCCTGACGACCTTTACCATGGCCTGGTGGCTAAAGCTCTTGCTTCACACGGCGAGGTCCGGGTTTGATCCTTATACCAGTTGTCTATGTTCACCCATCAGTAAAATGGGAGCCTGGGAGTTAGCCGACTGGTATGGGTCGCATCCTGGGACAAAATGACAAAACATACTCAACCCCTGCCAATGTGAAAATTTGTCTGTACTGCCTCCAAGTGAGTCACCTACCCTGGCAAGCTCTGTTGACACCGAGCTCTGAGGTCGGTACCTCAGCCTCACAAGTGGCTTATAGGACTGATTTATATAAATGACTGATGTTGCAAGAAATCTCGCCTGCATGTACGTTTAAAGGACTAACTTACTTGGTGATGTGAAGTCTATTCTGGTCTTCAACCTCCCTAAGCTTAGCCCCTTTGGACTTCCCCTCAGAAACCACGTGCAACCGGGAGCCTTAGTTCCTGCAATATTCAGTCGATATTAGTGACCTGCCTGCACCTCAGAAATTCCTGTATTCAAGAGGGTGTGTATCCCCAGAAACGGACACTAGCTTCTAGGTAGACAAGAGACAAAATCACGTACTTGTCATGAACTGCCGGCTGCACAAAGGCCACAGCTCAACTCACTCGCAATTTTCCCCAGACGCTGGCCAGGATCCTAAGAAAAAAGGGAGGCCTTGTCTTACTGTATGTGCCTGACGGAGGAGGTCATCTACGGTACATCGAGGTGCCTCCACCAGATTTCCCCAGGTCTCATATGTGAAGACACGTGGGGGGCGCCGCCTGCTGATCACGGCACGTGTTGCTCAGATGGTGTCTAGTCTAAGAAGAAAGCACGGCGGTCTCAAAACCCAGTGCCCCATCATTCAAACTTGGGCTGCCAGTTCTCCATGGCTAACTTAACCTAGTGTTTGCCTACATTATCGGCCTATTACTACCTATGTTAAGGTCTTAGGTCTACATTATTATTATCTACAGTTGCCTCAATAATCCTAATATTAGTGTACTAACAGTATAAACTACCTACTTCTTCCCTGAAGGGTAAATCTATAAATTAAGTACCTTCCAACCACCTTTGTCAACCTGGGTGAGTGTGTTTGTGTTTTTGGGTGGGTGTAAGGGCCCTCGAACAGTGTGTTTTTCCCCCATTGGGACTTCTCGGACCGAATAAGTTCCAACAGCCAATTTGGATTCAGGAAAAATAAAAGCACTAATGATGCAATTATAAAAATGCTAGACCTGCTTTACACAGCATTGGAAAATAAGGAATATCCGCTAGGAATTTTTATTGACCTAAGAAAAGCGTTTGACACAGAAGACCATGGCATCCTACTCCACAAACTTGATCACTATGGTATAAGAGGCCATGCGCTTGCATATTTTAAATCCTAACTTTCTAATAGGTATCAGTATGTCACCATTAAAGACACAGCCTCATCAATACGGCCACTTGATACTGGAGTTCTGTAGGAAAGTGTCCTTGGACTCCTGCTCTTCCTCATTTACATCAATGATCTTCCAAACATATTACCTGGAGTTTACCTGGAGAGAGTTCCGGGGATCAACGCCCCCGCGGCCCGGTCTGTGACCAGGCCTCCTGGTGGATCAGAGCCTGATCAACCAGGCTGTTACTGCTGGCTGCACGCAAACCAACGTACGAGCCACAGCCCGGCTGGTCAGGAACCGACTTTAGGTGCTTGTCCAGTGCCAGCTTGAAGACTGCCAGGGGTCTGTTGGTAATCCCCCTTATGTATGCTGGGAGGCAGTTGAACAGTCTCGGGCCCCTGACACTTATTGTATGGTCTCTTAACATGCTAGTGACACCCCTGCTTTTCATTGGGGGGATGTTGCATCGTCTGCCAAGTCTTTTGCCTTCGTAGTGAGTGATTTTCGTGTGCAAGTTCGGTACTAGTCCCTCTAGGATTTTCCAGGTGTATATAATCATGTATCTCTCCTGCCTGCGTTCCAGGGAATACAGTTTTAGGAACCTCAAGCGCTCCCAGTAATTGAGGTGTTTTATCTCCGTTATGCGCGCCATGAAGGTTCACTGTACATTTTCTAGGTCAGCAATTTCACCTGCCTTGAAAGGTGCTGTTAGTGTGCACCAATATTCCAGCCTTGATAGAACAAGTGACCTGAAGAGTGTCATAATGGGCTTGGCCTCCCTAGTTTTGAAGGTTCTCATTATCCATCCTGTCATTTTTCTAGCAGATGCGATTGATACAATGTTATGGTCCTTGAAGGTGAGATCCTCCGACATGATCACTCCCAGGTCTTTGACGTTGGTGTTTCGCTCTATTTTGTGGCCAGAATTTGTTTTGTACTCTGATGAAGATTTAATTTCCTCGTGTTTACCATGTCTGAGTAATTGAAATTTCTCATCGTTGAACTTCATATTGTTTTCTGCAGCCCACTGAAAGATTTGGTTGATGTGCGCCTGGAGCCTTGCAGTGTCTGCAATGGAAGACACTGTCATGCAGATTCGGGTGTCATCTGCAAAGGAAGACACGGTGCTGTGGCTGACATCCTTGTCTATGTCAGATATGAGGATGAGGAACAAGATGGGAGCGAGTACTGTGCCTTGTGGAACAGAGCTTTTCACCGTAGCTGCCTCGGACTTTACTCTGTTGACGACTACTCTCGGTGTTCTGTTAGTGAAGAAATTATAGATCCATCGACCGACTTTTCCTGTTATTCCTTTAGCACGCATTTTGTGCGCTATTACGCCATGGTCACACTTGTCGAAGGATTTTGCAAAGTCTGTATATATTACATCTGCATTCTTTTTGTCTTCTAGTGCATTTAGGACCTTGTCATAGTGATCCAATAGTTGAGACAGACAGGAGCGACCTGTTCTAAACCCATGTTGCCCTGGGTTGTGTAACTGATGGGTTTCTAGATGGGTGGTGATCTTGCTTGTTAGGACCTTTCAAAGATTTTTATGATATGGGATGTTAGTGCTATCAGTCTGTAGTTCTTTGCTGTTGCTTTACTGCCCCCTTTGTGGAGTGGGGCTATGTCTGTTGTTTTTAGTAACTGTGGGACGACCCCCGTGTCCATGCTCCCTCTCCATAGGATGGAAAAGGCTCGTGATAGGGGCTTCTTGCAGTTCTTGAAGAACATGGAGTTCCACGAGTCTGGCCCTGGGGCAGAGTGCATGGGCATGTCATTTATCAACTGTTCGAAGTCATTTGGCGTCAGGATAATATCGGATAGGCTTGTGTTAACCAAATTTTGTGGCTCTCTCATAAAAAATTCATTTTGATCTTCGACTCTCAGTCTGGTTAGCGGCTTGCTAAAAACTGAGTCATATTGGGACTTGAGTAGCTCACTCATTTCCTTGCTGTCATCTGTGTAGGACCCATCTTGTTTAAGTAGGGGCCCAATACTGGACGTTGTTCTCGACTTTGATTTGGCATAGGAGAAGAAATACTTTGGGTTTCTTTCGATTTCATTTATGTCTTTTAGTTCTTCCCGCGATTCCTAACTCCTATAAGATTCCTTTAGCTTAATTTCGATGCTTGCTATTTCTCTGACCAGTGTCTTCCTACGCATTTCAGATATATTGACCTCTTTTAGCCGCTCTGTTATTCTTTTCCGTCGCCTGTAAAGGGAGCGCCTGTCTCTTTCTATTTTACATCTACTCCTCCTTTTTCTTAGAGGAATAAGCCTTGTGCATACATCGAGTGCCACCAAGTTAATCTGTTCTAGGCATAAGTTGGGGTCTGTGTTGCTTAGTATATCTTCCCAGCTTATATCGGTTAGGACTTGGTTTACTTGGTCCCACTTTATGTTTTTGTTATTGAAGTTGAATTTGGTGAATGCTCCCTCGTGACTAGTCTCATTATGTCGGTCTGTGGCTCTGCGCATACATGTCTGAACCTCAATTATGTTGTGATCTGAGTATATTGTTTTTGATATGGTGACATTTCTTATCAGATCATCATTGTTAGTGAAGATGAGGTCTAGTGTATTATCCATTCTAGTAGGCTCTATTATTTGCTGGTTTAAATTGAATTTTGTGCAGAGATTTAAAAGCTCGTGTGAGTGTGAGTTTTCATCAGAGCTGCCTCCTGGTATTATTACTGCAACAATATTATTTGCTATATTCCTCCATTTTAGGTGCCTTAAGTTGAAATCCCCTAGGAGCAAGATGTTGGGTGCAGGAGCTGGAAGATTTTCCAGACAGTGGTCAATTTTTAACAGCTGTTCCTGGAATTGCTGGGATGTTGCATCCGGAGGCTTGTAGACTACCACAATGACTAGGTTTTGGTTCTCGACCTTTACTGCTAAAACTTCCACTACATCATTTGAGGCATTAAGCAGTTCTGTGCAAACAAGTGACTCTGCAATGTACAGGCCAACCCCCCCTTTTGCCTGTTCATTCTGTCACATCTGTATAGGTTGTAACCTGGGATCCATATTTTGTTGTCCAAGTGATCCTTTATGTGGGTCTCAGTGAAAGCCGCGAACATTGCCTTTGCCTCTGCAAGCAGTTCACGGATGAAAGGTATTTTGTTGTTTGTTGCTGGCTTTAGACCCTGTATATTTGCAAAGAAGAATGTCATCGGACTGGTGGTATTGTTGGTATTGGGGGGGGATTTTTTCCGGCATTAGTATCTGTATCTGTTGGTTTGGAGTGGAGGCCATCGACTGTGGTTCCACTCCAGGAATGACTGGATTTGGTGTACAATTTCTGCCATTTCCTGCCAGTTTTTTTTCCTTCCTGGCACTAAAAAACCTCTCCCTCTTGAGTGGCTGTGGCTACCCAGGCTTTCCCATGGCCTTGATGTTTTGTATCTTTTTGTCCCCTTTAGATGGTGTGCCTGGCAATTTAAGTTATAGCACAATCTTTCCTGTACTGAAGAGGTACACATTTCAGGGTGAAAAAGCTTACAGGAAGGGAGTTTGCATTTTCCTGTTGTCATATGGGCATGGCATTTTCTAGGGTGGTCAGAGTTGCACGTCCCGTCTGTTTTTCCAGATTTCCCATGTCTGCAGATACCAAGTGCATAGTATGTGCACAGGCTTGATTTCCGTTTGCCTTGGGTTTCTGTGACTGTATTCCCTGTTGGTGCATGTTTCCCTGTCTTATTCCTATCCTCCCTAGCACCAACAATGGAGCTCCCACCAGTTGTTTTTGGTAATATATCCTCACTATTGCTAGTGGAGTCCTCTTGTTTGCTATTTCCTGTTGTATTTCTAGTTTGCAATATTGGTTTTATCTTATCATTGACTACACTGGTTTCCCCACTACGGCTCCTGTACCCTATGAGGTCATTTATATGTATTCCTTCCTGCATATAATTCCCGACTACCTGGACAAAATCTCCAGCTTCACCATTACTGTTTTCCAGGACAGCACCTCCAGCTTCACCATTACTGTCTCCCAGGACAGCACCTCCAGCTTCACCATTACTGTCTCCCAGGACAGCACCTCCAGCTTCACCATTACTGTCTCCCAGGACAGCACTATCAGCCCCACATTTACTGACTACCAGGACATCACCTCCAGCCTTACAGTTTCTGACTACATGGCCAGTATCAAGGGCAGTACCATTCAGCCCAGACTTTTTATGTTCCCATCTGTTGTAGAAAGCTTCCAGGTTGTCTATGAAAGCACCTTTGATGTTATCCTCTTTTGATACCCTTGTGATTTTAGTCCACAGATTTTCCTCATTTGGGCATACCCAAAAACACTTCTCTGTTTTAATACTGCTTGTAGCTAGTTCTTGGATACCTGCACAAGGGGCGTGACACAAATTTCCACAAAAATGACAATTTATCCATGTGGAAGCCCGTTTGTTTGATTGACTGCAGACTATACAGAGCTTCATAATGATTTGAATGGTTGATTTACTGTAATTCTACTAGCAACCTCTTGAGTACTCTATTAATAACCTCCTTAAATGAAGCTCTAGCTATTTGTATTTCTATTTCTAACTGTACTTGTATATTGGACAGCTTACCGTGTACGTTCCTAATTTATATTTATTGTTTGTGTTTGATAAGGGCGCCTACAACCCCATCCGTTTACAGTCTGCTTTATTGTCCAACGAATCCCAACACCTGAAACCCATTCTCTTTGCTGACAACATGACTTATGTCATCTCCCACCCTAATCTTGCCACCCTCAACACCATTGTTAACGAGGAGCTGCTCAAAATATCGACTTGGATGACAGCCAATAAACTTACACTTAACACTGGCAAAACCTACTATATTATGTTTGGTAGCAGAGCAGGTGTTGAGCAACTTAAAATTAAGATCGACAACACCAATTACCAGACATAATGAGGGCAAATTCCTTGGCCTATACCTCGACAACAACCTAAATTTCAGCACTCATACCTGGAGTTTACCTGGAGAGAGTTCTGGGGGTCAACGCCCCCGCGGCCCGGTCTGTGACCAGGCCTCCTGGTGGATCAGAGCCTGATCAACCAGGCTGTTACTGCTGGCTGCACGCAAACCAACGTACGAGCCACAGCCCGGCTGATCAGGAACCGACTTTATGTGCTTGTCCAGTGCCAGCTTGAAGACTGCCAGGGGTCTGTTGGTAATCCCCCTTATGTATGCTGGGAGGCAGTTGAACAGTCTCGGGCCCCTGACACTTATTGTATGGTCTCTTAACGTGCTAGTGACACCCCTGCTTTTCACTGGGGGGATGTTGCATCGTCTTCCAAGTCTTTTGCTTTCGTAGTGAGTGATTTTCGTGTGCAAGTTCGGTACTAGTCCCTCTAGGATTTTCCTGGTGTATATAATCATGTATCTCTCCCGCCTGCGTTCCAGGGAATACAGGTTCAGGAACCTCAAGCGCTCCCAGTAATTGCGGTGTTTTATCTCCATTATTCGTGTCGTGAAGGCTCTCTGTACATTTTCTAGGTCAGCAATTTCACCTGCCTTGAAAGGTGCTGTTAGTGTGCACCAATATTCCAGCCTAGATAAAACAAGTGACCTGAAGAGTGTCATCATGAGCTTGGCATCCCTAGTTTTGAAGGTTCTCATTATCCATCCTGTCATTTTTCTAGCAGATGCGATCGATACAATGTTATGGTCCTTGAAGGTGAGATCCTCCGACATGATCACTCCCAGGTCTTTGACGTTGGTGTTTCGCTCTATTTTGTGGCCAGAATTTGTTTTGTACTCTGATGAAGATTTAATTTCCTCGTGTTTACCATGTCTGAGTAATTGAAATTTCTCATCGTTGAACTTCATATTGTTTTCTGCAGCCCACTGAAAGATTTGGTTGATGTCCGCCTGGAGCCTTGCAGTGTCTGCAATGGAAGACACTGTCATGCAGATTCGGGTGTCATCTGCAAAGGAAGACACGGTGCTGTGGCTGACATCCTTGTCTATGTCAGATATGAGGATGAGGAACAAGATGGGAGCGAGTACTGTGCCTTGTGGAACAGAGCTTTTCACCGTGCCTGCCTTGGACTTTACTCTGTTGACTACTATTCTCTGTGTTCTGTTAGTGAAGAAATTATAGATCCATCGACCGACTTTTCCTGTTATTCCTTTAGCACGCATTTTGTGCGCTATTACGCCATGGTCACACTTGTCGAAGGATTTTGCAAAGTCTGTATATATTACATCTGCATTCTTTTTGTCTTCTAGTGCATTTAGGACCTTGTCGTAGTGATCCAATAGTTGAGACAGACAGGAGCGACCTGTTCTAAACCCATGTTGCCCTGGGTTGTGTAACTGATGAGTTTCTAGATGGGTGGTGATCTTGCTTCTTAGGACTCTTTCAAAGATTTTTATGATATGGGATGTTAGTGCTATCGGTCTGTAGTTCTTTGCTGTTGCTTTACTGCCCCCTTTGTGGAGTGGGGCTATGTCTGTTGTTTTTAGTAACTGTGGGACGACCCCCGTGTCCATGCTCCCTCTCCATAGGATGGTAAAGGCTCGTGATAGGGGCTTCTTGCAGTTCTTGATGAACACGGAGTTCCATGAGTCTGGCCCTGGGGCAGAGTGCATGGGCATGTCATTTATCGCCTGTTCGAAGTCATTTGGCGTCAGGATAACATCGGATAGGCTTGTGTTAACTAAATTTTGTGGCTCTCTCATAAAAAAATCACTTTGATCTTCGACTCTCAGTCTGGTTAGCGGCTTGCTAAAAACTGAGTCATATTGGGACTTGAGTAGCTCACTCATTTCCTTGCTGTCATCTGTGTAGGACCCATCTTGTTTAAGTAGGGGCCCAGTTCTGGACGTTGTTCTCGACTTTGATTTGGCATAGGAGAAGAAATACTTTGGGTTTCTTTCGATTTCATTTATGGCTTTTAGTTCTTCCCGCGATTCCTGACTCCTATAAGATTCCTTTAGCTTAAGTTCGATGCTTGCTAATTCTCTGACCAGTGTCTGCCTACGCATTTCAGATATATTGACCTCTTTTAGCCGCTCTGTTATTCTTTTCCGTCGCCTGTAAAGGGAGCGCCTGTCTCTTTCTATTTTACATCTACTCCTCCTTTTTCTTAGAGGAATAAGCCTTGTGCATACATCGAGTGCCACCAAGTTAATCTGTTCTAGGCATAAGTTGGGGTCTGTGTTGCTTAGTATATCTTCCCAGCTTATATCGGTTAGGACTTGATTTACTTGGTCCCACTTTATGTTTTTGTTATTGAAGTTGAATTTGGTGAATGCTCCCTCGTGACTAGTCTCATTATGTCGGTCTGGGGCTCCACGCATACATGTCTGAACCTCAATTGTGTTGTGATCTGAGTATATTGTTTTTGATATGGTGACATTTCTTATCAGATCATCATTGTTAGTGAAGATGAGGTCTAGTGTATTCTCCAGTCTAGTAGGCTCTATTATTTGCTGGTTTAAATTGAATTTTGTGCAGAGATTTAAAAGCTCGTGTGAGTGTGAGTTTTCATCAGAGCTGCCTCCTGGTGTTATTACTTCAACAATATTATTTGCTATATTCTTCCATTTTAGGTGCTTTAAGTTGAAATCCCCCAGGAGCAAGATGTTGGGTGCAGGAGCTGGAAGATTTTCCAGACAGTGGTCAATTTTTAACAGCTGTTCCTGGAATTGCTGGGATGTTGTATCCGGAGGCTTGTAGACTACCACAATGACTAGGTTTTGGTTCTCGACCTTTACTGCTAAAACTTCCACTACATCATTTGAGGCATTAAGCAGTTCTGTGCAAACAAGTGACTCTGCAATGTACAGGCCAACCCCCCCTTTTGCCTGTTCACTTTGTCACATCTGTATAGGTTGTAACCTGGGATCCATATTTCGTTGTCCAAGTGATCCTTTATGTGGGTCTCAGTGAAAGCCGCGAACATTGCCTTTGCCTCTGCAAGCAGTCCACGGATGAAAGGCATTTTGTTGTTTGTTGCTGGCTTTTGACCCTGTATATTTGCAAAGAAGAATGTCATCGGACTGGTGGTATTGTTGGTACTGGGGGGGGGGATTTTTTTTCCGGCATTAGTATCTGTATCTGTTGGTTTGGAGTGGAGGCCATCGACTGTGGTTCCACTCCAGGAATGACTGGATTTGGTGTACGATTTCTGCCATTTCCTGCCAGTTTTTTTTCCTTCCTGGCACTAAAAATCCTCTCCCTCTTGAGTGGCTGTGGCTACCCAGGTTTTCCCATGGCCTGGATGTTTTGTATCTTATTGTCCTCTTTAGATGGTGTGCCTGGCAATTTGAGTTATAGCACAGTCTTTCTTGTACTGAAGAGGTACACATTTCAGGGTGAAAAAGCTTACAGGAAGGGAGTTTGCATTTTCCTGTTGTCATATGGGCATGGCATTTTCTAGGGTGGTCATAGATGCACGTCCCGTATGTTTTTCCAGATTTCCCATGTCTGCAGATACCAAGTGCATAGTATGTGCACAGGCTTGGTTTCCGTTTGCCTTGGGTTTCTGTGACTGTATTCCCTGTTGGTACATGTTTCCCTGTCTTATTCCTATCCTCCCTAGCACCAGCAATGGAGCTCCCACCAGTTGTTTTTGGTAATATATCCTCACTATTGCTAGTGGAGTCCTCTTGTTTGCTATTTCCTGTTGTATTTCTAGTTTGCAATATTGGTTTTATCTTATCTTTAACTACACTTGTTTCCCCACTACGGCTCCTGTACCCTATGAGGTCATTTATATGTATTCCTTCCTGCGTATAATTCCCGACTACCTGGACAAAATCTCCAGCTTCACCATTACTGTCTCCCAGGACAACACCTCCAGCTTCACCATTACTGTCTCTCAGGACAGCACTATCAGCCCCACATTTACTGACTACCAGGACATCACCTCCAGCCTTACAGTTTCTGACTACATGGCCAGTATCAAGGGCAGTACCATTCAGCCCAGACTTTTTATGTTTCCATCTGTTTTAGAAAGCTTCCAGGTTGTCTATGAAAGCAGCTTTGATGTTATCCTCTTTTAATACCCTTGTGATTTTAGTCCACAGATTTATCTCATTTGGGCATACCCAAAAACACTTCCCTGTTTTAATACTGCTTGTAGCTAGTTCTTGGATATCTGCACAAGGGGCGTGACACCAATTTCCACAAAAATGACAATTTATCCATGTGGAAGCCCGTTTGTTTGAATGACTGCAGACTACACAGAGCTTCTTAATGATTTGAATGGTTGATTTACTGTAATTGTACTAGCAACCTCTTGTATACTCTATTAATAACCTCCTTAAATGAAGCTCTAGCTATTTGTATTTCTATTTCTAACTGTATTTGTATATTGGACAGCTTACCGTGTACGTTCCTGATTTATATTTATTGTTTGTGTTTGATAAGGGCGCCTACAACCCCATCCGTTTACAGTCTGCTTTATTGTCCAACGAAACCGTTTGTAACCAGTCAAGGGTTCGGACCAGTCGAGGGTTCGGACCAGTCGATCTGATCTGATCAGTGAGTCACTTATTTAAAACATACTGGTCGGTGATTTGGGTTAACACATGAAGGATCTACTTGAAATTATCTACCCGAGTAATATGTGATTTGATTGATACAAAAGTATAACTTGCGTGTTGAAGAACTGGTGATTTCTGGCAGCTCCTACAATGACGAACGGTCAAAGTTTATTCTCTATAAGGATTACAATGCTGAGTTTACAGAAATTTGGTTATTGTTTGGTTTACATGTAGTAAAATTGTGATTACAGAGTGTACCACTAGAACGCTTAGCATGGCTAGGCATTTCGGGCATACTTAGTTTTATTCTTAATTGTAAAATATTACAAATTATGAGGTAAGTTGGTCTTATGGCTAAGTGACTAAATACTAGTTTATGAGTTTAGCAATGTGAATGCTTTTGTTTTGGCACAATATATAGTTTCAGTATTGGAGTATCACAGGATTCATTATTTTAAGACTGAGATTAATATTTCTGTTTATGGTCAAATGAGTGAGCGAGTGTAAGTGTGAACCACCAGGTGGTATTCGTGTAGTTAGTTGACGGGGTGTATCAGGGAGATAAGATGTTTTCTAATGGTAGTTTTGAAGGTGATGAATGTGTCTGCAGTTCTAGAGTTCTCAGGTAGGGTATTCCAGATTTTGGGGCCTTTGACATACATTGAATTTTTGTAAAGGTTTAGTCGGACACGGGGAATGTCGTAGAGATGCTTGTGTCTGGTGTTATGCCTGTGGGTTCTGTCACAACTATCAAGAAAGCGTTTTAGGTCAAGGTTGATATTAGAGTTTAAGGCCCTGTAGATATAGATTGCACAGTAGTAAGTGTGGATGTACTGAACTGGTAGTAAGTTTATATCTTTGAATAGTGGGGGGGTGTGCTGCCAGGGATGGGATTTAGTGATTATTCTTACTGCAGCTTTTTGTTGGGTTATTATTGGCTTTAGGTGTGTTGCTGCAGTTGATTCCCAAGCACAAATAGCATAGGTGAGGTATGGATAAATAAGTGAGTGGTATAGTGTGAGAAGGGCATTTTGCGGCACGTAGTATCGTATCTTGGAGAGGATCCCAACCGTTTTGGATACTTTTTTGGCTATATGCTGGATATGGGTGCTGAAATTCAGGTTGTTGTCAAGGTATAAGCCTAGGAATTTTCCCCCATTATTTCTGGTAATTAGAGTGTTGTCAATCTTAATGTTAATTTGTGCATCTCCTGCTCTGGTCGAGCCTCAACCCTTGTTTATCAATCGCTGTATCTAGCTTTTCTAGTTTTTTTCGTCTCCACCACAATAAATGCTATATTATCACTATAGTTGACTGGTGGAAATTTTGAAGGAAGGGCGCTTTTTCTGTAGTAATAATTGCTTCTTGTTGTGTATATTGCGACCGCTGGTAACTACAGGTTATATGAAATTCACAGTATACGTCTGGTATTTCAAGAAAAAAGAAACTAATGAAAGTCACTCCACTCCACTACCATTATAATACTGGTTAGTTGCTACTACAACACTGTATTCTGCTATTCACTGGTATCACTAGATTATATGCGAGTACACTAGCAGGCCAGGAAGATTATTAAAACAGCTGACCACTGTTGTAAGATTCTGGCGACTTCTGGCACCTGCCTCTATAGGCTTATCACTTCATTTACAAATTCACCTGTTTTCAAATGACACTTTAGCCTTTATCATCTATATACTAGGGAGCCACTGTAGTATACACTATACACTATGTATACACAATGTTATCAGGGAGACTTTCTTTCCTCTGACAAAGAAAAGTTCTATTATTATTATTTTGCACACGGAACACAGGCCTATGATTCCCCTCTGGCAGTAAACTCTGCTAGGTAGTGCACACTAATTCTCCTTTTTTGACTCAGTATACAATGTTTTCCGCCCAAGATTGGTTCCAGGCGCTAGAGGGATGTATCGTATAGGATTGATGGCACAAATTAAAGTTCTAGCACATAAGAGCGACCGTGTAAACACGAGAAAACCCGGAGCACAACGAGGCACGCTGACACGCTGACACGCTGTAGTGTCCCTTTATGTTATGTTCTTAATGGATGCTTCAACAAGACGGTGTGTGTGAAGGCTAGAAGAAGGGTAGACAGTTTTGGCAGATGACCACTCAATAGGATGACTGTGATGTCTAACATGACAGAAAAGAGCATTGTATGTGTCGGTAAGTTTAACACTTCTTTTGTGTTCTTTGAGTCTGTCAGAAAGAGCATGGCCAGTTTCTCCAAAGTAATGGAGAGGACAAGAGGATCAGGAAATGAAATATACTTCGGAAGCATCAGTAGCAGCAGGAGAGGTACGAACTAGATTATTGTGAAGGGTGTTAGTTCGGCGAAAAGTAAGTTTGATGTTTTAGGAGCGGAAACAGCTGTTGAGATTTGAGAGACTGGAAAAATAAGGAAGGCAGAGAACAGATTTCACAGAAGTAGAGTTTGGGAGAGAAGGAAGTCCATTTGTCATGTGAAAAGGCAGAGTTTATGAAATCGGAAAGGTTGCCAAGACGAGAGAGCGAATTGCAAAGAGTGGAAATTTCCAAGTCAAGGAACTGAGGGGTCACAAATGCGGAGGCACGGGGAAAGAGCAACAAAAATACTGTCTGTCTCTTGTGCCTTTTCTTCCAATACTTCTACCTACTATTACTTCTGCTACTACTACTACTTTCCCTACCAGCTTCCCTCTACTACTACTTCCTTCTTGCTTCCTCCTCTCTTTGTCCCGTCCTTCCTCTCATATATATACTGGCTCCCTGACCTTCATGCCTTTAAACACAGCAGAGAATCTCCTGAGTCGATTAACCGTGTTCTTATCATAGGGCTACCCCCGCCATAGGGCTTAAACGGCACTCCGCCTAACCTGAAGAAGATTCACTGTACTCTTGTCATAGGGCTGCCCCTGCCATCGGGCTGTAAACGGTACTATACTTGACACGAAGAAGGCTCGCCGCGCCCTTGTCATAGGGTTGTAAGCGGTGCTCCACATGACCTGAAGAAGACTCACCATGCCCTTGTTATAGGGATGCCCCAGCCATAGGGCTGTATATAAAGTTAGGAACCATTAACCTAATCTTGTAAAACCCTAAGTAAAAAATAAAGAGCAGGAGAGAGAGTGAGAGAGAACGTTCTAGTGTAAGGATGTCAAAGAAAACATATGAGCCAGGACGTGATATAGCAGAGACTGTGAAGCTTAGCTTTAATGTAAAGAATAAACGCTTTTGGTGGTGCGGAAGATGGAATAGAAAGTGTACTGTGGCTCATTTGGAAGCACCCTCAGCTCACATACTGAGAATCCATGGTACGATCTCCTGCACTGCTGGGAGTAAGTTTATTTAAGTACAGATACATATAAATACAGTTACACGAATTATCATACAAAAGTAACATATGTGTAAATTACCTAGGATATCTCAAAAAAAAAAAGGTTAGACCAAGTGCCCAACTACTTTTGATTGTCATTGTTGTATTCAACGACCATTCTACCTCATATTCAATTCAATTCAAATTCAATTCAAAGTTTATTCTCTATAAGGATTACAATGCTGAGTTTACAGAATTTGGTTATTGTGTGTTTTACATGTAGTTAAATAATGAATACATAGTGTACCACTAGAACACCTAGCATGGCTAGGCATTTCGGGTAGACTTAGTTTAATTCTTAATTTTAAAATATTACAAATTATGAGGTAAGTTGGTATTATGGCTAAGTGACTAAATACTAGTTTGTGAGTTTAGCAATGTGAATGCTTTTGTTTTGCCACAGTACATAGTTTCAGCATTGGAGTATCACAGGATTCATTATTTTAAGACTGAGGTTAATATTTCTGTTTATGGTCAAATGGGTGAGTGAGTGTAAGTGCGAACCACCAGTTGGTATTCGTGTAGTTAGTTGATGGGGTGTACCAGGGAGATAAGATGTTTTCTAATGGTAGTTTTGAAGGTGATGAATGTGTCTGCAGTTCTAGAGTTCTCAGGTAGGGTGTTCCAGATTTTAGGGCCTTTGACATACATTGAATTTTTGTAAAGGTTTAGTCGGACACGGGGAATGTCGTAGAGATGTTTGTGTCTGGTGTTATGCCTGTGGGTTCTGTCACAACTGTCAAGAAAGCATTTTAGGTCAAGGTTGATATTGGAGTTTAAGGTCCTGTAGATGTAGATTGCACAGTAGTAAGTGTGGATGTACTGAACAGGGAGTAAGTTTAGACCTAAGAAGAGTGGGGGGGTATGTTGCCAGGGATGGGATTTAGTGATTATTCTTACTGCAGCTTTTTGTTGGGTTATTATTGGCTTTAGGTGTGTTGCTGCAGTTGATCCCCAAGCACAGATAGCATAGGTGAGGTATAGATATATAAGTGAATGGTATAGTGTGAGAAGGGCATTTTGCGGCACGTAGTTTAATATCTACAGAATCTATCTCCTTTTTTACAACTTACCACATCACTGTTCTATTTTATTTTATTATAAACTAACCATAACTTGTCCTCAATAATTCTACCTCACTTTAAGAAATACTCAATTGCCCAATTTTATTCTAAAATCCCTATTATTGCTCAATTTTGCTTTAAACTATACTGACCAAACTTATTGTAAACTTCTTTTATTGACCATTTTTATTCTATACTTTTTTAAACCAGTATTTTCAACTACAACTTTTATATTACCCTGTCTACCATCTTACTAGCATATTATAACCAAGTCATTACCATTTTTATTTTTATCATTTTTTTTATTATTCTTTTGCTACCTTAACTTGTGTATTTTATCCTGTCAATTTAAATCTAGTTATACTCTAATTCTTGTAAACAACTTACATAAGACATTAGTGCAATTACAATTGAGAGTCTTGTGCCTTTTTTATATTATTAGATTAAACTCAGTTGTACTATAGCTCATTCTAGATCAATACATAGTACCAAATTCATTATATTAGACCATATTGCAATTACTAGTGAGAGACTGGTGCTATTTTTAATTTGTATTTTTATATTATTAGATTAAACCTAGTTGTACTATAGCTCATTCTAGCTCAAAACATAGACTCCACAAAAGTCATTATATTAGACCTTAGTGCAATTACAAGTGAGAGTCTTGTTCTATTTTTAATTTGTATTTTTATATTACTAGTTTATACCTAGTTGTACTTTAGTTCATTCCAGCACAACACATAGACAACATCAACTTCATTATGTGTAGTAGTGACTATACTCTACATGACCAAAATACTTCATTGCTATATACTTGTCCAAACTTCCCACCACTACAGATATCAGTACTAGAACTCAACACACAACTCAGGATATAAATAACCATAATTTAAACCTAGAAGATGATTGATCACGTTGACCCTGATCTAAACCTCCATAATCTGACACAGTATCACAAGCCAGCACTATCCTAAACAATGCTAAAAGTCTATCAGTACTTAACTACAACATCAGGTCCTTAAGCAAACACTATGATGACCTCCTGGCACCCCTTGAATCACTAAAGACACCCTTCTCCTGCATTATTCTTACTGAGACCTGGCTTAAGCAGGACACGATAGATATCTACCCTCTACCAGGATACACAGCAATTCACAACTGCAGACCAAACCAAGTTGGGGGTGGTATTGCAATCTATTACTCTAACCAATTATCTTGTATTAGCACCACTTGCTTTAGTGATGAATATGGGGAATACATTTTTGCTAATTTTACTGTAAAAAACCTTAAGACACCTATAACAATCGGTGCCATTTACCGGATATCTCACACAAACATCCCAAATTTTAGTGAGAAATTAAAGTCACTAATAACAAACAGACAAATGAATAAGCACCACCTTCTCTTAGCTGGAGACTTCAACATCAACCTTGGCCTACTAGATGATCAGCCTGTAACTGATTTCATCAACAATATGAACAACACACTTCTCATACCAACAATAACTAAACCAACCAGGCTCACTGAAACAAGTGCAACCATAATAGACCACATATGGACCAATGTACTAGCCCCCCTTAAATCAGGGATAATCACAGATAGCACTACAGACCACTACCCTACCTTCCTCTTGACAAACATTAGTAAACCACCACTTGAATACAACAAAGTTTCATTTAGACTCCATGATGAGGCCTCAATAAGGAAGTTCACAGCTGACCTAGAGACTGTTGACTGGCCTACAGAATTCTCAAAGGCCAATGGTATTGATGACTGGACAGACATTTTTCTTAACAAATTACTTAGACTATACAACAAACATTGTCCTATGAAAACGAAACAGATCACAAACAAACGGCTTGGTTGCCCATGGCTAACCAGCACCATTCTGAAATCCATTGATAAGACACACCAATATGAAAAACAATATAGACAGGGCTTAATACACAAAGATATTCTTAAACACTATTCATCAGTTCTCACCAAAGTAATAAAGAAAGCCAAACAAAACAACTATACTACTCCAGTAGATTCACAGACACTAGATGAGATATAAAAAAGACCTGGAAAACACTCTCTCAGATTCTAGAGACCCACAGACTGAAAAAAACCAAGAATATTGTCCTAACTAAACCTAATGAAACACCACTACATCCCACTGACACAGCTAACAAGATAAACGACTTCTTCTCAACCATAGGATCTAATCTCGCCAATAAAATCCCACATACCAATGCCCATGCCGGGGACTACCTAGATGGGAATTTCCCAAATTCTGGTGGCCTGGTGGTTAACGCTCTCGCTTCACACGGTGAGGGCCTGGGTTCGATTCCCAGCCAGAGTAGAAACATTGGACGTGTTTCTTTCCACCTGTTGTCTATGTTCCCCATCAGTAAAATGGGTACCTGGGTGTTAGTCGACTGGTGTGGGTCGCATCCTGGGACACTGACCTAAGGAGGCCTGGTCACAGACCGGGCCGCGGGGGCGTTGACCCCCGGAACTCTCTCCAGGTAAACTCCAGGTATCTTGCACCAACTGAGCCCATGGAAGTCACCGAGATTATAAAGTCACTTAAAAATAACTCAGGGAATCTGTCTCATGTCCCACCATTACTGTACAAGCGAGCGCCCATGTCCTTTCGCATGCTATTTCATTACTTTTTAACAAGTCAATAGAAACTAGCACCTTCCCGAAACTACTCAAGATGGCAAGGGTTACACCAATACATAAAGGTGGTGACCCTACAGACTTAAACAACTATAGGCCAATATCAAACTTACCATTGCTATCCAAAATCTTTGAGAAACTCGTGCACAGGAGACTATATTCATTTATAACGGCACAAAACATACTCAACCCCTACCAATTTGGATTCAGGAAAAATAAAAGCACTAATGATGCAATCATAAAAATGCTAGATCTGCTTTACACAGCATTGGAAAACAAGGAATATCCACTAGGAATTTTTATTGACCTAGAAAAGCTTTTGACACAGTAGACCACGACATCCTACTCCACAAACTTGACCATTACGGTATAAGAGGCCATGCGCTTGCTTATTTCAAATCTTACCTTACTAATAGGTATCAGTATGTCACCATTAAAGACACAGCATCAACAACACGGCCACTTGATACTGGAGTTCCGCAGGGAAGTGTCCTTGGTCCCCTGCTCTTCCTCATATACATCAATGGTCTTCCAAACGTATCCCAACGCCTGAAACCCATTCTCTTCGCTGACGACACGACTTATGTCATCTCTCACCCTAATCTTGCCACCCTCAACACCATTGTTAACGAGGAGCTGATCAAAATATCGACTTGGATGACAGCCAATAAACTTATGCTTAACACTGGCAAAACCTACTATATTATGTTTGGTAGCATAGCAGGAGATGCACAAATTAACATTAAGATCGACAACACTCTAATTACCAGACATAATGAGGGCAAATTCCTAGGCCTATACCTTGACAACAACCTGAATTTCAGCACCCATATCCAACACATAACCAAAAAAGTATCCAAAACGGTTGGGATCCTCTCCAAGATACGATACTACGTGCCACAAAATACCCTTCTCACACTATACCACTCACTTATTTATCCATACCTCACCTATGCTATTTGTGCTTGGGGATCAACTGCAGCAACACACCTAAAGCCAATAATAACCCAACAAAAAGCTGCAGTAAGAATAATCACTAAATCCGATCCCTGGCAACACCTCCCCCCACTCTTCATAGATCTATACTTATTCCCTGTTCAGTGTATCCACACTTACTACTGTGCAATCTACATCTACAGGACCTTAAACTCCAATATCAACCTTGTCCTAAAATGCTTTCTTGATAGTTGTGACAGAACCCACAGGCATAACACCAGACACAAACATCTCTACGACATTCCCCATGTCCGACTAAACCTTTACAAAAATTCAATGTATGTCAAAGGCCCTAAAATCTGGAACACCCTACCTGAGAACTCTAGAACTGCAGACACATTCATCACCTTCAAAACTACCATTAGAAAACATCTTATCTCCCTGATACACCCCGTCAACTAACTACACGAATACCAACTGGTGGTTCACACTTACACTCACTCACCCATTTGACCATAAACAGAAATATTAATCTCAATCTTAAAATAATGAATCCTGTGATACTCCAGTACTGAAACTATGTACTGTGCCAAAACGAAAGCATTCACATTGCTAAACTCACAAACTAGTATTTAGTCACTTAGCCATAATACCAACTTACCTCATAATTTGTAATATTTTAAAATTAAGAATTAAACTAAGTCTGCCCGAAATGCCTAGCCATGCTAGGTGTTCTAGTGGTACACTCTGTAATTATTATTTTACTACATGTAAACCACACAATAACCAAATTCTGTAAACTCAGCATTGTAATCCTTATAGAGAACAAACTTTGAATTGAATTGAATTGAAGTGATTTATTTCCATTGGGGGTCCTCGAAATATTATTGCTCCCGCCAGGAAACACTGGGCATGTATCCTTATACTTTGTTGAAAATGGTATAAAATACCGAAAAGTTGAAGATTAAAACACATGTGCAACAGTAAGATCCAAGGTTGATGGACTGATTACATCACCTTTATTTCACTGCTACCGCTGCCTTTGTATTTGACTGAAGAGGCCTACTGTATAGGCGAAACGTCTCAACATTAAAGATACCCACCTGTTACACATGTCTTAATCTTCATTCTTACACATGTGCCCCGATGCTGTGGGTGGCATCCCCAGGGTTAATAGGATATCTTAGGTAGGAATGGATTTTGAAATGAGCTGAGATAGGATAACAGCTCTTAGCCTGTAATTTTAAGAGTTAAAAATGAATGAAAATCATATGTTACTATGAGTGGTTGAAGTCCCTTGATTTGTACTCCCTGGAATGCAGACGAGAAAGATACATGATAATGTACACTTGGAAAATCCTAGAGGGATTAGTCCCAAACCTGCACACGAAAATCATCCCCTACGAAAGTAAAAGACTTGGCAGGAGATGCAACATTTCCCCAATGAAAAGCAGGAGCGCCACGAGTACGCAAGGAGACAACACAGTGTAAGGCGCCCAAGACCGTTCATCTGCCTCCCAGCATAAGAACATAAGAACATAAGAACGAAGGAACACTGCAGAAGGCCTACTGGCCCATGCGAGGCAGGTCCAAGTCCCTACCGGCTTAAGCCAATGCACCCAACCTAGTCAGGTCAGGTCACACTGACTTAAGGGAGGAACACGGCAACCGACCTGTTAGCACAAGCTATCAGGTCTAACTCACACCCACCCACATCTACTCATGTATTTATCCAACCTATTTTTAAAGCTACACAACGTTCTGGCCTCTATAACGGTACTTGGGAGTTTGTTCCACTCATCCACAACTCTATTACCAAACCAGTACTTTCCTATATCCCTCCTGAATCTGAATTTTTCCAACTTAAAACCATTGCTGCGAGTCCTGTCTAGGCTAGATATTTTCAGCACACTATTTACATCCCCTTTATTTATTCCTGTCTTCCACTTATAAACCTCAATCATATCCCCCCTAATTCTACGTCTTTCTAGAGAGTGCAGTTTCAGGGCCCTTAGTCTATCCTCATAGGGAAGGTTTCTGATACATGGGATCATCTTTGTCATCCTCCTTTGTACATTTTCCAGAGAATTTATATCCATTCTGTAATACGGTGACCAAAACTGTGCAGCATAATCTAAATGAGGCCTAACCAAGGATGTATAGAGTTGAAGAACAACCTGAGGACTCCTATTATTTATGCTTCTTGATATGAAGCCAAGGATTCTATTAGCTTTATTGCGAACACTTATGCACTGTTGTCTTGGTTTCAGATTACTGCTAACCAGAACTCCTAAATCTTTTTCGCAATCCGTAATATTAAGATCTACATTATTTAGTTTATATGTGGCATGGTTATTGTCCTGTCCAACATTTAGAACTTTGCATTTGTCTATATTAAACTGCATCTGCCACTTCTCCGACCACTGCATCAGTCTATTCAAATCTTCCTGGAGTGCTCGAATGTCCTCGTCAGAATGAATTCGACGGCCTATTTTGGTGTCATCGGCAAACTTGCCGATGTCGCTCTTTATGCCCTCATCTATGTCGTTTATGTAGATTGTGAACAGCAGGGGGCCCAACACTGACCCCTGTGGAACACCGCTCGTGACGCTTCCCCACTCTGATTTCTCCCCATTTATGCAAACTCTCTGCTGCCTATTTGTCAACCATGCCTCTATCCAGGAAAAAATTTCTCCTCCTATTCCATGTGCTTTAATTTTCCTCAATAGTCTCTGATGTGGGACCCTGTCAAAAGCCTTACTGAAGTCCATATACACAATATCATATTCGTTACCATGATCTACCTCCTCAAATACCTTAGTGAAAAAAGTTAATAAATTCGTAAGGCAGGAACGTCCCTTTGTAAAACCATGCTGAGATTCGTTGATTAATTTATGCTTTTCAAGGTGGCTACGAACTGCCTCGGCAATTATTGATTCCATAAATTTTCCCACTATGGAGGTTAGGCTTATTGGTCTATAGTTCGAAGCTAAGGACCTGTCACCTGTTTTGAAAATAGGTATCACATTTGCCATTTTCCACTTATCTGGCACCATGCCAGTTTGTAGTGATATGTTGAAAAGATTAGCCAAAGGTGTGCTAAGCTCCTCTTTACATTCCTTTAGAACCCTTGCATACAGTTCATCAGGGCCTGGGGATTTGTTAGGTTTTAATTTATCTATTTGCCTAAGGACCATGTCACTTGTGACCCTAATAGTGCACAGTTTATTATCGTCCTGTTCTACATAATTTATCATTACTGGAATATCACTGGTATCCTCCTGTGTAAAAACTGAGAGGAAGTATGTGTTAAAAATTCTACACATTTCCTTATCACTGTCAGTGAGCTGACCCGAGGAACTTTTGAGTGGGCCTATCTTGTCCCTGATCTTACTTCTGTATACCTGAAAGAATCCTTTTGGGTTAGTCTTCGATTCTCTTGCAACTTTAACCTCATAATCTCTTTTTGCTTTTCTAATTCCCTTTTTTATTTCTCTCTTTAACTGAATATATCGATTTCTTAATTGCCCCTCTCCTCTTTTGATTTGCCTATATATGCCTCTCTTTTGACCAATCAGATATTTTAATCTATTGTTCATCCATTTAGGATCATTTTTGTTTGATCTGATTTCCCTATTTGGAACATAATTTGACTGAGCAGCTAGAACTATGCCCTGGAAAGCATCATATCGGCAACCATCACCACCTACCTGACCCCTAGTCAGGTCATTCCAGTTCAGCCCACCTAAGTAATTTTTCAGTCCTATGAAATCAGCCAAGCGAAAGTCAGGGACGGAGACTTGATTGCCATTATTAGGGGAATTCCATGATATGTTAAAACTGAGTGATTTGTGATCACTCTCCCCAAGCTCATCATTAACCTCAAGATTATTAATTAGTGTTTCCCTACTGGCAAGAACCAAGTCAAGGAGGTTATTTCCCCTAGTTGGCTCTGTCACAAACTGTTTTAAAAAACAATCCTGGATCGTATCAAGAAAGTCACCCGACTCTAAATTTCCTGTCAAATTGCTCCAGTCAATCTGTCTATAGTTGAAGTCTCCCATTAGCACAACATTTTCGTATGTAGATGCCTTACGAATTTCGTCCCATAGAAGTTTACTGCACTCCCTATCAAGATTTGGGGCCCTGTAAATCACACCCAAAATTAGTTTTTCTCGGCCCTCGAGAAGCTGTAACCAAACAGATTCAGTGGCTGACGCTTCTAATTTAATATCTTGTCTAACACAACAATTTAAATTGTCTCTGACATACATCGCTACTCCACCACCTTTCCTGTTGACCCTGTCAGTGTGGAATAATTTATAGCCTTGTATGTGACATTCAGATGGCATCTCTCTATCTTTCAGATTGAGCCAGGTCTCTGTTATAGCAATAATATCTATGTTTCCTGCACTTGCAATTAATCTTAGCTCATCTATCTTATTTCTAACACTCCTGCTATTAGTATAGTAAACCTTAAGGGAGCTAGTCCCTTGCTGCCCTCTGCTGTCCCCCTTTGTTTTCTGACCTGTTCTATTGTCTTTATTTATAACTTCATGCTGAATGCCTTTTATACATTTACTGTTTCCAACCCTAGTGTTGCAACCTGCTTGTTTCCCACACACACCCATACCTCTATCTTCCATCAGTTTAAAATCATAGGCATTTCACCAATGGCCTTCTCAATCGAGTCTGCAAGTGCTACCACCCCTGCCCCAGAGAGATGAACCCCATCCCTTGCATACATATCATGTTTGCCATAAAAGTTGTTCCAGTTGTCAATGAATGGGATTGCAAGTTCCTTGCAGTATCTGTCTAGCCAGCAATTTACACCAATTGCCCTAGACAACCATTCATTTCCTACTCCCCTTCTAGGCAAGATGCTACATATGATTGGGATCCCTCCCTTAGACTTAATGAAATCTATAGCTGACCTGTACTTATCTAGCAGCTCTTCTCTCCTACCCTTCCCAATATCATTTCCACCAGCACTGAGACAGATAATGGGCTTGTTCCCATTACCTGACATGATATTATCCAGTCTGTTGACAATGTCCCCAACACCAGCTCCAGGGAAGCACACTCTATCTCTCATCTTCTTATTCCTATTACAAAAAGCACGGTCAACATATCTTACCTGAGAGTCACCAACCACAAGAATGCGCTTACCTTCATTAGCAGGGGCAGTAGTACCCTTACCTTCACTGGCCACTGAAGTACATTCATCCTGGAGAACAGAGAAGCGATTTCCTACCTTCAGATCTTCACTCTTAACTTTCCTTACTCTGATGCGCCTCCCATTACTGTGAACAACTCGCCACTTGTAGCAGGTGCTGGGCTGCACCTCACTGCTGGTACCCGTTGCTACCTCCCCACCTACAGCCTCCTCACAGTGAGAGACAGACTGCACCTCACTGCTAGAAGCCTCATTCCCCACATCTCCAACCACCTCACACACTCTCCCAGGCCCATTGAGGTGGACCTTCAGCCTCCTAATCTCCTCCTGGAGAAGCAAGACCTCCTCCTTCAACTCTCCAAACTCAGTTTTTAAGACACTGCAGAAGCAAGCCATGCTTTGTAACCGTCCACGCTAATCCCCAAAGCAGCTCAGGGTCTGTGACCTCACGTGACGACTGACCACTGAGGTTCGTATGTTAGTTTGCATGCGGCCAGCAGTAACAGCCTGGTTGATCAGGCCTGGCACCTTATTTAGTATAACAGGGTGATAAATTTGAGGCAGTTGTTATTTTGAACAAAAATTACTCTAACGCTCATGCACTGTTAAATAACAATCCTCCTGAGGAGCATAATTGTTCTTCCAGATATCTGGAAGTCAGTTTATTCTAATATATTTATTATGCACCCGATAGGTCCATACCCTTCCTGTGGGCGGTAGTCAAAAAGATTACAGAGGTATGTAATGGGTCCAGGAGTTGTACTAATCCAAACACAAAATACAATGTACAGGAATCCAGGAGGTTTCAGTAAGGGCAAACCTTAGCACGGTTCATCTTACATAAATTGGTCATCGAGAGGATCGATGGGCCTTCTGCTGTTCTCCTATCTCACAGTTCACTCCACACAGTGACCTGATTGACCTGACCACTCACTTGTAGGTGGCATGGTAGGCAACGCTTTCGCTTCGCACTCTAAGTGTCAGTGTTTCGATCCCCGGCAAGGGTGGGAACATCAGGCGTGTTTCCTTACACATGTCCCATTCACCTAGCATGCAAGTAGGTACCTGGGTGTTAGTCGACTGGTGTGAGTCGCATCCTGGGGGACAAGATCGAGGACCCCAATGAAAATATGACAGTTCCTCAATGACACACTGCCTTTCTTGGGTTATCCTGGGTAGCTGATCCTCCGGGGTTGAAAATCCGAACAAAATCTTATGACCTCACTACACCTATATAAATTTGCTTGTTTTACGTTCCTGTGTATTGAACCTGACCCCAGGCTAAAAGCCTTGGTAAACCTCCTCTTTGCAATTGTGTCTTTATCGACACTTTCATTCCTTACCACAATTATTTTTTTACACAAATCTATTTCACAGGGTAAGAGCTGTTATCCTACCTCAGCTCATTTTAAAGCCCAACCCTATCTACCACGCTCCAAGGACGCCACCCACTGACACCTAGGTACTCTCCGCTAACGAACAGGGGCAGCAGATGTAGGGCAACATTCCCAGTGTTGTTTTGCCAGAGTGTTTCCCCTGAGAGTGTTCTCTTGTCAGAGTGCTTCCCCTGAGAGTGTTATCTCGTCAGAGTGTTTCCCCTGAGAGTGCTCCTCTTGCCAGAGTGTTTCCCCTGAGAGTGTTCTCTTACCAGAGTGTTTCCCCTGAGAGTGTTCCTCTTGCCAGAGTGTTTCCCCTGAGAGTGTTCTCTTACCAGAGTGTTTCCCCTGAGAGTGTTCCTCTTGCCAGAGTGTTTCCCCTGAGAGTGGTCCTCTTGCCAGAGTGTTTCCCCTGAGAGTGTTCTCTTACCAGAGTGTTTCTCCTGAGAGTGCTCCTCTTGCAAGTGTTTCCTCTGATAGTGTTCTCTTGCCAGAGTGTTTCCCCTGAGAGTGCTCTCTTACCAGAGTGTTTCCCCTGAGAGTGTTCCTCTTGCCAGAGTGTGCTCCTCAACAGTGGTCAGAATGTGTTCTTCCAGAGTGGTGAGAGTGTGTTCCTCCAGAGTGGTGAGAGGGTGTTCCTCCAAAGCGGTGAGAGTGTGTTCCTCCAGAGTGGTGAGAGCATGTTCCTCTAGAGTGGTCAGAGTGTGTTCCTCCAGAGTGGAAAGAGTGTGTTCCTCCAGAGTCGTCAAAGTGTGTTTCTCCAGAGTGGTCAGAGTGTGTTCCTCAAGAGTGGTGAGAGTGTGTTCCTCCAGAGTGGTCAGAGTGCGTTCCTCCAGAGTGGTCAGAGTGTGTTCCTTCAGAGTGGTGAGTGTGTGTTCCTCCAGAGTGGTCAGGGTGTCTTCCTCAAGAGTGGTCAGGGTGTGTTCCCCAAGAGTGGCCAGAGTGTGTTCCTCCAGAGTGATCAGAGTGTGTTCATCCAGAGTGGTCAGAGTGTGTTCCTCCAGAGTGGTCAGAGTGTCTTCCTCAAGAGTGGTCAGAGTGTGTTCATCCAGAGTGGTCAGAGTGTGTTCCTCCAGAGTGGTCAGAGTGTGTTCCTCAAGATTGGTCAGAGTGAGTTCCCCAAGAGTGATCAGAGTGTGTTCATCCAGAGTGGTCAGAGTGTGTTCCTCCAGAGTGGTCAGAGTGTCTTCCTCAAGAGTGGTCAGAGTGTGTTCATCCAGAGTGGTCAGAGTGTTCCTCCAGAGTGGTCAGAGTGTGTTCCTCAAGATTGGTCAGAGTGAGTTCCCCAAGAGTGATCAGAGTGTGTTCATCCAGAGTGGTCAGAGTGTGTTCCTCCAGAGTGGTCAGAGTGTCTTCCTCAAGAGTGGTCAGAGTGTGTTCATCCAGAGTGGTCAGAGTGTGTTCCTCCAGAGTGGTCAGAGTGTGTTCCTCAAGAGTGGTTAAAGTATGTTCCTCAAGAGTGGTCAGGGTGTGTTCCTCCAGAGTGGTCAGAGTGTGTTCATCCAGAGTGGTCAGAGTGTGCTCATCAAGAGTGGTCAGAGTGTGTTCCCCAAGAGTGGTCAGAGTGTGTTCCTAAAGAATGGTTAGAGTATGTTCCTCAAGAGTGGTCAGAGTGTCCTCCTCAAGAGTGGTCTGAGTGTGTTCCTCCAGAGTGATCAGAGTGTGTTCCTCAAGAGTGGTCAGAGTGTGTTACTCCAGAGTGGTCAGAGTGTATTCCTCCAGAGTGGTCAGAGTGTGTTCGTCAAGAGTGGTCAGAGTGTGCTCCTCCAGAGTGGTCAGAGTGTGTTCCTCTAGAGTGGTGAGATTGTATTCCTCCAGAGTGGTCAGAGTGTGTTCCTCAAGAGTGGTCAGAGTGTGTTCCTCAAGAGTGGTCAGAGTGTGTTCCTCAAGAGTGGTCAGAGTGTGTTCATCCAGAATGGTCAGAGTGTGTTCCTCAAGAGTGGTCAGAGTGTCTTCCTCAAGAGAGGTCAGAGTGTGTTCCTCAAGAGTGGTCAGAGTGTGTTCCTCCAGAGTGGTCAGAGTATGTTCCTCAAGAGTGGTCAGAGTGTGTTCCTCCAGAATGGTCAGAGTGTGTTCCTCCAGAGTGGTCAGAGTGTGTTCCTCAAGAGTGGTCAGAGTTTGTTCCTCCAGAGTGGTCAGTGTGTGTTCGTCAAGTGTGGTCAGAGTGTGTTCCTCTAGAATGGTCAGAGTGTGTTCCTCCAGAGTGGTCAGAGTGTGTTCCTCAAGAGTGGTCAGAGTTTGTTCCTCCAGAGTGGTCAGAGTGTCTTCCTCAAGAGTGGTCAGAGTTTCTTCCTCCAGAGTGGTCAGAGTGTGTTCTTCCAGAGTGGTCAGAGTATGTTCCTCAAGAGTGGTCAGAGTGTCTTCCTCAAGAGTGGTCAGAGTGTGTTCCTTAAGAGTGGTCAGAGTGTGTTTCCCCAGAGTGCTCAGAGTGTGTTCCACAAAAGTGGTGAGTGTGTTCCTCCAGAGAGATCAGAGTGTGTTCCTCCAGAATGGTCAGAGTGTGTTCCTACAGAGTGATCAGGGTGTATTCTACCAGAGTGGTCAGAGTGTGTTCCTCCAGAATGGTCAGAGTGTGTTTCTCCAGAGTGGTCAGAGTGTGTTCACCAAGAGTGGTCAGAGTGTGTTCCTCAAGAGTGGTTAGAGTGCATTCCTCAAGAGTGGTCAGAGTGTGTTCCTCAAGAGTGGTCAGAGTATGTTCCTCTAGAGTGGTCAGAGTGTGTTCCTCAAGAGTGGTCAGAGTGTGTTCCTCCAGAGTGGTTAGAGTGCATTCCTCAAGAGTGGTCAGCGTGTGTTCCTCAAGAGCGGTCAGAGTTTGTTCCTCCAAAGTGGTCAGAGTATGTTCCTCTAGAGTGGTCAGAGTATGTTCCTCAAGAGTGGTCAGAGTGTGTTCCTCAAGAGTGATCAGAGTGTGTTCTTCCAGAGTAGTCAGAGTATGTTCCTCAAGAGTGGTCAGAATGTGTTCCTCTAGAGTGGTCAGAGTGTGTTCGTCAAGAGTGGTCAGAGTGTGTTCCTCCAGAGTGGTCACAGCGTGTTCTTCCAGAGTGGTCAGAGTGTGCTCCTCCAGAGTGGTCAGAGTGTGTTCCTCCAGAGTAGTCAGAGTGTGTTACTCCAGAGTGGTCACAGTGTGTTCCTCCAGAATGGTCATAGTGTGCTTCTCCAGAGTGTGTTCCTCCAGAGTAGTCAGAGTGTGTTCCTCCAGAGTGGTCAGAGTGTGTTCCTCAAGAGTGATGAGTGTGTGTTCCTCCAGAGTGGTGAATGTGTGTTCCTCCAGATTGGTCAGAGTGTGTTCCTCCAGAGTGGGCAGGGTGTGTTCCTCCAGAGTGGTCGGAGTGTGGTTCTCCAGAGTGGTGGGCGTGTGTTCCTCCAGAGTGGTCAGAGTGTGTTTCTCCAGAGTGGTCAGAGTGTGTTCCTCCATAGTGGTAAGAGTGTGTTCCTCCAGGGTGGTGAGTGTGTGTTCCTCCAGAGTGGTCAGGGTGTGTTCCTCTAGAGTGGTCAGGGAGTGTTCCTCCAGAGTGGTCAGAGTGTGTTCCTCCCGAGTGGCCATAGTGTGTTCCTCAAGAGTGGTGAGTGTGTTCCTCCAGAATGGTCAGAGTGTGTTCCTCCAGAATGGTCACAGTGTGTTCTTCCAGAGTGATCAGAGTGCGTTCCTCCAGAGTGATCAGAGTGTGTTCTTCCAGAGTGGTCAGAATGTGTTCCTCCAGAGTGGTCAGAGTGTGTTCTTCCAGAGTGGTCAGAGTGTGTTCCTCCAGAGTGGTCACAGTGTGTTCTTCCAAAGTGGTCAGAATGTGTTCTTCCAGAATGGTCAGAGTGTGCTCCTCCAGAGTGGTCAGAGTGTGTTCCTCCAGAGTAGTCAGAGTGTGTTCCTCCAGAGTGGTCAGAGTGTGTTCCTCAAGAGTGATGAGTGTGTGTTCCTCCAGAGTGGTGAATGTGTGTTCCTCCAGATTGGTCAGAGTGTGTTCCTCCAGAGTGGGCAGGGTGTGTTCCTCCAGAGTGGTCGGAGTGTGTTCCTCCCGAGTGGCCATAGTGTGTTCCTCAAGAGTGGTGAGTGTGTTCCTCCAGAATGGTCAGAGTGTGTTCCTCCAGAATGGTCACAGTGTGTTCTTCCAGAGTGATCAGAGTGTGTTCCTCCAGAGTGATCAGAGTGTGTTCTTCCAGAGTGGTCAGAGTGTGTTCCTCCAGAGTGGTCAGAGTGTGTTCTTCCAGAGTGGTCAGAGTGTGTTCCTCCAGAGTGGTCACAGTGTGTTCTTCCAAAGTGGTCAGAATGTGTTCTTCCAGAATGGTCAGAGTGTGCTCCTCCAGAGTGGTCAGAGTGTGTTCCTCCAGAGTAGTCAGAGTGTGTTCCTCCAGAGTGGTCAGAGTGTGTTCCTCAAGAGTGATGAGTGTGTGTTCCTCCAGAGTGGTGAATGTGTGTTCCTCCAGATTGGTCAGAGTGTGTTCCTCCAGAGTGGGCAGGGTGTGTTCCTCCAGAGTGGTCGGAGTGTGTTCCTCCCGAGTGGCCATAGTGTGTTCCTCAAGAGTGGTGAGTGTGTTCCTCCAGAATGGTCAGAGTGTGTTCCTCCAGAATGGTCACAGTGTGTTCTTCCAGAGTGATCAGAGTGTGTTCCTCCAGAGTGATCAGAGTGTGTTCTTCCAGAGTGGTCAGAGTGTGTTCCTCCAGAGTGGTCAGAGTGTGTTCTTCCAGAGTGGTCAGAGTGTGTTCCTCCAGAGTGGTCACAGTGTGTTCTTCCAAAGTGGTCAGAATGTGTTCTTCCAGAATGGTCAGAGTGTGCTCCTCCAGAGTGGTCAGCGTGTGTTCCTCCAGAGTAGTCAGAGTGTGTTCCTCCAGAGTGGTCAGAGTGTGTTCCTCAAGAGTGATGAGTGTGTGTTCCTCCAGAGTGATGAATGTGTGTTCCTCCAGATTGGTCAGAGTGTGTTCCTCTAGAGTGGTCAGGGAGTGTTCCTCCAGAGTGGTCAGAGTGTGTTCCTCCCGAGTGGCCATAGTGTGTTCCTCAAGAGTGGTGAGTGTGTTCCTCCAGAATGGTCAAAGTGTGTTCCTCCAGAATGGTCACAGTGTGTTCTTCCAGAGTGGTCAGAGTGTGTTCCTCCAGAGTGATCACAGTGTGTTCTTCCAGAGTGATCAGAGTGTGTTCCTCCAGAGTGATCAGAGTGTGTTCTTCCAGAGTGGTCAGAGTGTGTTCCTGCAGAGTGGTCAGAGTGTGTTCCTCCAGAGTAGACAGAGTGTGTTCCTCCAGAGTGGTCAGAGTGTGTTCCTCAAGAGTGATGAGTGTGTGTTCCTCCAGAGTGGTGAGTGTGTGTTCCTACAAAATGGTCAGAGTGTGTTCCTCCAGAGTGGTCAGAGTGTGTTCCTCCAGAGTGGGCAGGGTGTGTTCCTCCAGAGTGGTCGGAGTGTGTTCCTCCAGAGTGGTGGGCGTGTGTTCCTCCAGAGTGGTCAGAGTGTGTTTCTCCAGAGTGGTCAAAGTGTGTTCCTCCATAGTGGTAAGAGTGTGTTCCTCCAGGGTGGCGAGTGTGTGTTCCTCCAGAATGGTTAGGGTGTGTTCCTCTAGAGTGGTCAGAGAGTGTTCCTCCAGAGTAGTCAGAGTGTGTTCCTCAAGAGTGGCCAGAGTGTGTTCCTCAAGAGTGGTGAGTGTGTTCCTCCAGAATGGTCAGAGTGTGTTCCTCCAGAATGGCCAGAGTGTGTTCTTCCAGAGTGATCAGAGTGTGTTCCTCCAGAGTGATCAGAGTGTGTTCTTCCAGAGTGGTCAGAGTGTGTTCCTCCAGAGTGGTCAAAGTGTGTTCCTCCAGAAGGGTCAGAGTGTGCTCCTCCAGAGTGGTCAGAGTGTGTTCCTCCAGAGTGGTCAGAGTGTGTTCTTCCAGAGTGATCAGAGTGTGTTCCTCCAGAGTGGTCAGTGTGTGTTTTTCCAGAGTGATCAGAGTGTGTTCCTCCAGAGTGGTCAGAGTGTGTTCCTCCAGAGTGGTCAGAGTGTGTTCCTCCAGAGTGATCAGAGTGTGTTCTTCCAGAGTGGTCAGAGTGTGTTCTTCCAGAGTGGTCAGAGTGTGTTCCTCCAGAGTGATCAGAGTGTGTTCCTCCAGAGTGGTCAGAGTGTGTTCCTCCAGAGTGGATAGAGTGTGTTCTTCCAGAGTGATCAGAGTGTATTCCTCCAGAGTGGTCAGATTGTGTTCTTCCAGAATGGTCAGTGTGTTCCTCAATAGTGGTCAGAATGTGTTCCTCTAGAGTGGTCAGAGTGTGTTCCTCAAGAGTGGTCAGAGTATGTTCCTCCAGAGTGGTCAGAGTGTGTTCCTCAAGAGTGGTGAGTGTGTTCCTCCAGAGTGGTCAGAGTGTGTTACTCCATAATGGTCAGAGTGTGTTCTTCCAAAGTGGTCAGAATGTGTTCCTCCAGAATGGTCAGAGTGTGTTCCTCCAGAGTGGTCAGAGTGTGTTCCTCCAGAGTAGTCAGAGTGTGTTCCTCCAGAGTGGTCAGAATGTGTTCCTCCAGAATGGTCAGAGTGTGTTCCTCAAGAGTGGTCAGAGTGTGTTCCTCCAGAGTGGTCAGAATGTGTTCCTCCAGAATGGTCAGAGTGTGTTCCTCAAGAGTGGTCAGAGTGTGTTCCTCCAGAGTGGTCAGAATGTGTTCCTCCAGAGTGGTCAGAGTGTGTTCCTCCAGAGTGGTCAGAGTGTGTTCCTCCAGAGTAGTCAGAGTGTGTTCCTCCAGAGTGGTCAGAATGTGTTCCTCCAGAATGGTCAGAGTGTGTTCCTCAAGAGTGGTCAGGGTGTGTTCATCAAGAGTGGTCAGAGTGTCTTCCTCAAGAGTGGTCAGAGTGTCTTCCTCAAGAGTGGTCAGAGTTTGTTCCTCCAGAGTGGTCAGAGTGTGTTCTTCCAGAGAGGTCAGAGTATGTTCCTCAAGAGTGGTCAGAGTGTCTTCCTCAAGAGTGGTCAGAGTGTGTCCTTAAGAGTGGTCAGAGTGTGTTCCCCCAGAGTGCTCAGAGTGTGTTCCACGAAAGTGGTGAGTGTGTTCCTCCAGAGAGATCAGAGTGTGTTCCTCCAGAATGGTCAGAGTGTGTTCCTACAGAGTGATCAGGATGTATTCTTCCAGAGTGGTCAGAGTGTGTTCCTCCAGAATGGTCAGAGTGTGTTTCTCCAGAGTGGTCAGAGTATGTTCCTCTAGAGTGGTCAGAGTATGTTCCTCAAGAGTGGTCAGAGTGTGTTCCTCAAGAGTGATCAGTGTGTTCCTCAAGAGTGGTCAGAGTATGTTCCTCAAGAGTGGTCAGAGTGTGTTCCTAAAGAGTGGTCACAGTGTGTTCTTCCAGACTGGTCAGAGTGTGCTCCTCCAGAGTGGTCAGAGTGTGTTCCTCCAGAGTAGCCAGAGTGTGTTCCTCCAGAGTGGTCAGAGTGTGTTCCTCCAGAATGGTCAGAGTGTGCTCCTCCAGAGTGTTCAGAGTGTGTTCCTCCAGAGTAGTCAGAGTGTGTTCCTCCAGAGTGGTCAGAGTGTGTTCCTCAAGAGTGATGAGTGTGTGTTCCTCCAGAGTGGTGAGTGTGTGTTCCTCCAGATTGGTCAGAATGTGTTCCTCCAGAGTGGTCAGAGTGTGTTCCTCCAGAGTGGGCAGGGTGTGTTCCTCCAGAGTGGCGAGCGTGTGTTCCTCCAGAGTGGTCAGAGTCTGTTTCTCCAGAGTGGTCAGAGTGTGTTCCTCCATAGTGGTAAGAGTGTGTTCCTCCACTGTGGTGAGTGTGTGTTCCTCCAGAGTGGTCAGGGTGTGTTCCTCTAGAGTGGTCAGAGAGTGTTCCTCCAGATTGGTCAGAGTGTGTTCCTCCAGAGTGGCCAGAGTGTGTTCCTCAAGAGTGGTGAGTGTGTTCCTCCAGAATGGTCAGAGTGTGTTCCTCCAGAATGGTCAGTGTGTTCTTCCAGAGTGATCAGAGTGTGTTCCTCCAGAGTGATCAGGGTGTGTTCTTCCAGAGTGGTCAGAGTGTGTTCCTCCAGAGTGGTCAGAGTGTGTTCCTCAAGAGTGATGAGTGTGTGTTCCTCCAGAGTGGTGAGTGTGTGTTCCTCCAGATTGGTCAGAATGTGTTCCTCCAGAGTGGTCAGAGTGTGTTCCTCCAGAGTGGGCAGGGTGTGTTCCTCCAGAGTGGCGAGCGTGTGTTCCTCCAGAGTGGTCAGAGTCTGTTTCTCCAGAGTGGTCAGAGTGTGTTCCTCCATAGTGGTAAGAGTGTGTTCCTCCACTGTGGTGAGTGTGTGTTCCTCCAGAGTGGTCAGGGTGTGTTCCTCTAGAGTGGTCAGAGAGTGTTCCTCCAGATTGGTCAGAGTGTGTTCCTCCAGAGTGGCCAGAGTGTGTTCCTCAAGAGTGGTGAGTGTGTTCCTCCAGAATGGTCAGAGTGTGTTCCTCCAGAATGGTCAGTGTGTTCTTCCAGAGTGATCAGAGTGTGTTCCTCCAGAGTGATCAGGGTGTGTTCTTCCAGAGTGGTCAGAGTGTGTTCCTCCAGAGTGGTCAGAGTGTGTTCCTCCAGAAGGGTCAGAGTGTGTTCCTCCAGAGTGGTCAGAGTGTGTTCCTCCAGAGTGATCAGAGTGTGTTCCTCCAGAGTGGTCAGAGTGTGTTCCTCCAGAGTGGTCAGAGTGTGTTCCTCCAGAGTGGTCAGAGTGTGTTCTTCCAGAGTGATCAGAGTGTGTTCCTCCAAAGTGGTCAGAGAGTGTGTGATGTAGTTCAGGTGGGCTTGTGACGTCTCTTGGGAGACCTAATTTAACCAATTATATGGTCACACCTTGCCTTGGCAAACGTCTGTCAGCCACGCCTTCGTCTGAGGTCTTTTGTTCATGGCGGCGTCAGACCTAGGCGTCAGGTCGTGCACGTGGTTGAGGGGTGTGCTTGGACCACCATATAAGCCCAAGGAAGAGCATGATCGGGAGATTTGTGCTGTGCTCTGGCCTGGGTGCAGAGCTCCTGAGCAGAGACTTCGAGCGGAGCTGCTGCTGGGGTGCAGGGCTCAGGAGAAGGCTGCTGAAGTCTCTGGAGGAGACTGTTGGAGGCATTGAGCAGAGTACTGGCTTGGCGCAGTACTCGTGCTGTGTAGGTCTTGGGTCCTGTGGCTTAGTTCCTGTGATGAACTGCCCTCTGAACTATATTGTAAGTTATATTCATTTTGGTCAAGTTGATTGTGTTCCCTGTCTCACTGTTTATACATACCATCACATTTATCTAAACCACAATAATGTTCTCCTGTTCCCAAATATGTTATTGTACAAAGACTTCATAATAAACTGTGTTTGAGTAGAATAGTAATAATCACTGTCCCCGTTATTTATTCATTAGTTTATTTCAGTTAAAGTAGTGAGAGGGTGAGTAGTGTGGAGTGGTGGGTAGAGTAATGAGAGGTGAAGTTGTAGTCACCAGTGACCTCACATTACCTACTGACCTCCGCACTCATCCCTCCTACTGCCTCGCCTGTCCCCTACCTACTGACTCCCTCCTCTTACCCCCATATTCCCCTAATAATTACCGCCCTACATGACATGGTGTCTAAGCGGTGGTGGTTCTTATTATTTTTATAGTAGGAACCAGTCCCATGTGCCTTATTTTTGACTGCTCGGTTATACTTATGTTATGCTACCATTTTTTTTCTTGTGTGTGTAAAGTTAAAGTAAATATCAGTGTGATATTATAATCCAAGTGACCTTAACTGACCTTTTTTCAGACGGTGGGTCTGAGTAATTGTTTGGGTGTAATATTATATTTGGTGGAGTTGGTTGTTGGTTTGAGATAAATGGTGGAGAATATCAGTGTTTGGGTGAGACTTTTGGGGGAAGCAATTACTGGCCGAAATTGAATATTTACAGATGAATGAGAAGTCACCCAGCCCGCCTTGGAAGACTAACCGACAACTGTCACCCATTGAAGAGTTGCCTATGATTGCTGTCCACCTGATGTGCCCAGCCACCCAGCTGATATGCCCAGTCACCCAGCTGATGTGCCCAAGTAGATGTATTGCTGACCTGGTCTGTCATCCAGTGTAGTGGGTGTCTGCGTCACCCAACCTCTGTGACCATCACCCGCGGACCGCCAGTTACCCGCAGTTGCCAGGGATGGGTGACCGTACCTGCTGTTGATGACCTGAAGTGACCTCACCTCACCTCGAGCAACTGCCAATAGCCTGCCACTGCTGATGTCGGCTGCTGTGATGTTGTCTGGAATGCTGTGGCCGTGCTGCGATGCTGTAGCCATGCTGCGATGCTGTGGCCGTGCTGTGTGCTGCTGTGATACGGCCATGCTGTGATGATGGCTATGCTGTGGCCGTGCTGTGATGCTGTGATGCTGGGACCGTGCTGCGATGCTGTGGCCATGCTGTGTGCTGCTGTGATACGGCCGTGCTGTGATGATGGATATGCTGTGACCGTGCTGTGATGCTGCGATGCTGCCTAGCTCAAGAGGAGGAGATGGCGGTGATGCTGCAGTGGTGTGTGAGGGATTCTGGCTGGTGTGCCAGGACAGGAGAATCTACTGTGAAGGAGTTGCCATATTCGGAGATGTGGAAGGACGTGAGCCGCGGAGATGGACTCCAGCTGCTGGGACCAGCCTGCTTTCAAGAGCGGCATGGAGGTGTATTCTGCCTTGCTGGTCGACCTGTACGACCGGTATGCGGGGATGTCCTGCCAGCCATGAGAGACAATTGATAGTGTGAGATGTCCCCAGCCTACTTTGACTTGCCAGAAGCATTAGTGTTACCTGTGTGAAATAAGGTGACCTTGAATACGGTCCAGTGATTATGGCCGCCTTGTATTATGAGGCCAGTGAAACCTAGTAATGGCATAGGATAATGGAGGGTCTTAGCTGCAATCCCTGCCCTATCTCGATTTTCAGATGTTGTAGTGTGCATGTGAAGTGTGCCGAAAATGCGACCTTGGTGGTCGTGAAGTGGTCCAGTTGCAGTTACTTGAAAGAATGCAACCCGTTGGAGCAGTTTTCCACGCCATAGAAGCCTAGAGAGGTTTGGCCCAATGGTTAACGTGCGAGGGTGACTAGCATTGGCTAGTGTATTTCTAGTAGAAGTAGGGAAGGCACTGGAGCCCGATATTTAGGTTTAAGGAGAAATGACGGGTAAGGAGGCTTTGCACCAAAGAGCAACTGTTATGTTGGCCAACTGCGAGGTGTACTGATTACGCTGCCTTGTGGTAGATGAGAAGGTTGAGGGAAATATATGTAATTGAGTAATTTTGTATTATGTATAATTTTGTCTTTGTATTGTAATAAATTTAAGGGGTTAGGATTAAAATAGTCTAATAACTTAGGACAAATTGTCCTAGTTCTCAGATATTTTAAATTGGGGGAGAAAGGGGGATGTGATGTAGTTCAGCTGGGCTTGTGACGTCTCTTGGGAGACCTAATTTAACCAATTATATGGTCACACCTGGCCTTGGCAAACGTCTGTCAGCCACGCCCATGTCTGAGGTCTTTTGTTCTTGACGGCGTCAGACCTAAGCGTCAGGTCGTACACGTGGTTGTGGGGTGTGCTTGGACCACCATATAAGCCCAAGGAAGAGCATGATCGGGAGATTCGTGCGGAGCTCTGGCCTGGGTGCAGAGCTCCTGAGCAGAGACTTCAAGCGGAGCTGCTGCTGGGGTGCAGGGCTCGGGAGAAGGCTGCTGAAGTCTCTGGAGGAGACTGTTGGAGGCATTGGGCAGAGTACTGGCTTGGCACAGTACTCATGCTGTGTAGGTCTTGGGACCTGTGGCTTAGTTCCTGTGATGAACTGCCCTCTGAACTATATTGTAAGTTATATTCATTTTGGTCAAGTTGATTGTATTCCCTGTCTCACTGTTTATACATACCATCACATTTATCTAAACCACAATAATGTTCTCCTGTTCCCAAATATGTTATTGTACAAAGACTTCATAATAAACTGTGTTTGAGTAGAATAGTAATAATCACTGTCCCCGTTATTTATTCATTAGTTTATTTCAGTTAAAGTAGTGAGAGGGTGAGTAGTGTGGAGTGGTGGGTAGAGTAATGAGAGGTGAAGTTGTAGTCACCAGTGACCTCACATTACCTACCGACCTCCGCACTCATCCCTCCTACTGCCTCGCCTGTCCCCTACCTACTGACTCCTTCCTCTTACCCCCATATTCCCCTAATCATTACCCCCCTACATGACAAGTGTTCCTCCAGAGTTGTCAGAGTGTGTTCCTCAAGAGTGGTCAGAGTGTGTTCCTCCAGAGTGGTCAGAGTGTGTTCCTCCAGAGTGGTCAGAGTGTGTTTCTCCAGAGTGGTGAGTGTGTTCCTCCAGAGTGGTCAGAGTGTGTTCCTCCAGAGTGGTGAGTGTATGTTCCTCCAGAGTGGTCAGAGTGTGTTCCTCTAGAGTGGTCAGAGTGTGTTCCTCCAGAGTGGTCAGAGTGTGTTCCTCCAGTGTGGTGAGTGTGTGTTCCTCCAGAGTGGCCGGAGTGTGTTTCTCCAGAGTGGCCGGAGTGTGTTCCTCCAGAGTGGCCGGAGTGTGTTCCTCCAGTGTGGTGAGTGTGTGTTCCTCCAGAGTGGCCGGAGTGTGTTTCTCCAGAGTGGTCAGAGTGTGTTCCTCCAGAGTGGCCGGAGTGTGTTCCTCCAGAGTGGCCGGAGTGTGTTCCTCCAGAGTGGCCGGAGTGTGTTCCTCCAGAGTGATGTGTGTGTGTTCCTCCAGAGTGGTCAGAGTTCTTCGAAGAGTTACGTTTAACTGAAATGTTTGCAAATAGTTGGATGCATCTCTTCCGGGTGGCTTATAATAGCATCGGTGGAGCAACATTCAGCATTAATAATTGAGTGTTAAAGAGGAACCTCAGTTGTTCCCATCACAACACATTATCATCTCTTTCATGACCAAGTAAACGCGCCACTCTAATTCCTAGAACAACTTTTATTTTAGATTTTTCTTGCTTTTGTTGTTTTGCACTTAGATCGCGCGATTTTTGTTTAAAAGTTCAATCATGCCACTTTGATTATTTTTTTTCTTAATAGGATATAACGAGAGCTTTATAGAAGTAGAATTTTAATCCAAAGTAGTTCACCATTTAATTTTTTCTCGCATACATTACCTCCCAGCACAGACACACACACACACACCGACATTTCAATAAGGAATCGTTCAGGACCCTGTACACCGTGTACGTTAGGCCCATATTGGAGTATGCAGCATCAGTTTGGAACCCACACCTAGCCAAGCACGTAAGGAAACTAGAGAAAGTGCAAAGATTTGCAACAAGACTTGTCCCGGAGCTAAGGGTCATGTCCTACGAGGAGAGGTTAAGGGAAATCGACCTGACGAAACTGGAAGATAGGAGAGACAGGGGGGACATGATAACGACGTACAAAATACTGAGAGGAATTGACAAGTTGGACAGAGACAGGATGTTCCAGAGATGGGACACAGTAACAAGGGGTCACAGTTGGAAGCTGAAGACTCAGATGAATCACAGGGATGTTAGGAAGTATTTCTTCAGTCACAGAGTTGTCAGGAAGTGGAATAGTCTGGGAAGTGATGTAGTGGAGGCAGGATCCATGCATAGCTTTAAGAAGAGGTATGATAAAGCTCACGGAGCAAGAAGAGTGACCTAGTAGCGACCAGTGAAGAGGCGGTGCCAGGAGCTGTGAATCGACCTCTGCAGCCACAACTAGGTGAGTACATACACACTCACACACACTTTCCTTCAAGGAAAAAGAGCCAACACCTTGATACTGGTGAGAGGCCCTTGATTCAAAGAGTGTTGACTTTTGCTCTACTTCCTCTAATCAAATCTGACTCCTTCACATTCTCTGGGGATGTGTGACTCCTCCGTGGTTGCATCCAACGAAAGATTATATTTTTATATATTCACAGGGAGGCGCTAAACCCCCAAGGACCCCGCAACACCCGGGGAATAGCAGATAATGTGATTCATCTGGAGATGAAGAAAATTTGTTTAAATTTCTAGCATTACGAGTCATTCTCCAGCATCAAGGCGTCTCTCCTGAAGGGAAATCATGAAAAAGAATATTCCGTTTACTACACTGTGATATGTATTGGTGTGTCAGTAGCAGGCAGAGTGGGACGCCTCGGTACTGCCTCCTCTCCATCACAAGACCAACAGCCTGGGTGATGATTTCCCCGAGGTCTGGCCCGCACTGCACACCTGAATGCGTCCTTCCTGAGGATTAGCTATCATTCTTCTAAGCGATTCCTAAGTCTTCGCAACTGTTTTCTAAAGCAGACAGTGGATGACGTGCTTGTGGACTGTAGTGGTTTTGAGTGTGTGTATGTGTGTGTATGCTCATGTAATTATACTCACCTAATTGTGGTTGCAGGGGTAGATTCATAGCTCCTGGGCCCGACTCTTCACTGGTCGCTACTAGGTGCATTCTCTCCGTATTCCATGAACTTTATCAAACCTTGTTTTAAAGCTATATATTGTTCCTTCCTCCACTACGTCACTTACTAGACGATTCCACTTCTTGACAACTCTGTGACTGAAGAAATACTTCCTAACATTCCTTCGACTCCTCTGAGTCTTCAGCATCCAATTGTGACCCCTTGTTTCTGTGTCCCCTCTCTGGAACATTTTGTCTCTGTCTACTTTGTCAATTCCTCGCAGTATTTTATATGTCGTTATCGTGTATCCCCTAACCCTCCTGTCTTCCAGTGTCGTCAGGCCGATTTCTCTTACCCTTTCTTCGTAGGGCATTTCCCTTAGCACCGAGACTAGTCTTGTTGCAAACCTTTTCACTTTCTCTAATTTCTTGACGTGCTTGGCCAGGTGTGGGTTCCAAACTGGTGCTGCATACTCCAATATGGGCCTGACGTACACGGTGTACTGAGTCTTGAACGATTCTTTATTGAGGTGTCGGAACGCTATTCTCAGGTTTGCCAGGCGCCCGTATGCTGCAGCAGTTATCTGGTTGATGTGCGCCTCAGATGTGCTTGGTATTATACTCGCACCAAGATCCTTATCTTTGAGCGAGGTTTGCAGTCTTTGGCCACCTACACTATACTCTGTCTGTGGTTTTCTTTGCCCTTCCCGATCTTCATGACTTTGCATTTGGCGGGGTTAAATTCAAGGAGCCAGTTTCTGGACCAGGCTTGTAGCTTGTCCAGGTCTCTTTGTAGTTCTGCCTGAACCTCGTCTGATTTAATTCTCCTCAATAACTTCACATCATCTACAAACAGGGATACTTCTGAGTCTATCCCTTCCCTCATGTTATTCACATATACCAAAAACAGCACAGGTCCTAGGACTGACCCCTTTGGAACCCCGTTCGTCACAGGCGCCCACTCTGGGTGTGTTTGTGCATGTATGTATGTGTATTTTTTTCATTTACCTTAAAATATAGGCAACATTGCATTTGGAATAATATTTGATCATATCAGCTACAGTTGGTATACCTTCTTAGGTGTTTATCAAGAGCGAACTTATACACCCACTAAAGATTTATATTGCCTATAATGCCTGCACACCCACGTTTTCTTTCAGCACTTCCCCTTGAACATATTATTATTATACCTACTTATCTCTTTCCCCAATCGCGAAAAGGATAATAATAATTTTTATGTAAAACTATGAGTGTTTAGAGAGAGATATGAAATGCATTGTGCATTCGGATGGTCACCTTGTTAGGTAGGTTATGCCATTTCACTAAACGCTAAATTTATTGCAACAAAGCTCGCAGTTGCAACTTACGTTGCCATAAGTAAGATCATGGGTGAGAAGGCGTACAGCAGAACGAGCTTGAACGGTGAACGGTCGATAGCGGAACTTTAGCTTCATCGCAGGTGCTTCTGGAGATTCCTAACTCACTCTGCAAGGTCTTGCTTGACCTTCCTCTTGCTACACGCGGGTAGTAATCTGTCACCTTTATCACACGCTCTCAGATTTTACTGCCTGTCTTCTTTATTACACGCTCTTAGATCTTACTGCCTGTCTTCTTTATTACACGCTCTTAGATCTTACTCTCTGTCTTCTTTATTACACGCTCTTAGATCTTTCTGTCTGTCTTCTTTATTACACGCTCTTAGATCTTACTGCCTGTCTTCTTTATTACACACTCTTAGATCTTACTGCCTGTCTTCTTTATTACACACTCTTAGATCTTACTGCCTGTCTTCTTTATTACACGCTCTTAGATCTTACTGCCTGTCTTCTTTATTACACACTCTTAGATCTTACTGCATGTCTTCTTTATTACACACTCTTAGATCTTACTGCATGTCTTCTTTATTACACACTCTCAGATCTTACTGCCTGTCTTCTTTATTACACACTCTTAGATCTTACTGCCTGTCTTCTTTATTACACGCTCTTAGATCTTTCTGCCTGTCTTCTTTATTACACGCTCTTAGATCTTACTGCCTGTCTTCTTTATTACACGCTCTTAGATCTTACTGCCTGTCTTCTTTATTACACACTGCTTACTGCCTGTCTTCTTTATTACACGCTCTTAGATCTTACTGCCTGTCTTCTTTATTACACACTCTTAGATCTTACTGCCTGTCTTCTTTATTACACACTCTTAGATCTTACTGCCTGTCTTCTTTATCTTAGATCTTACTGCCTGTCTTCTTTATTACACGCTCTTAGATCTTACTGCCTGTCTTCTTTATTACACGCTCTTAGATCTTACTGCCTGTCTTCTTTATTACACACTCTTAGATCTTACTGCCTGTCTTCTTTATTACACGCTCTTAGATCTTACTGCATGTCTTCTTTATTACACGCTCTTAGATCTTACTGCCTGTCTTCTTTATTACACGCTCTTAGATCTTACTGCATGTCTTCTTTATTACACGCTCTTAGATCTTACTGCCTGTCTTCTTTATTACACGCTCTTAGATCTTACTGCCTGTCTTCTTTATTACACACTCTCAGATCTTACTGCCTGTCTTCTTTATTACACACTCTTAGATCTTACTGCCTGTCTTCTTTATTACACGCTCTTAGATCTTACTGCCTGTCTTCTTTATTACACACTCTCATTACACGCTCTTAGATCTTACTGCCTGTCTTCTTTATTACACAGATCTTACTGCCTGTCTTCTTTATTACACGCTCTTAGATCTTACTGCCTGTCTTCTTTATTACACGCTCTTAGATCTTACTGCCTGTCTTCTTTATTACACGCTCTTAGATCTTACTGCCTGTCTTCTTTATTACACGCTCTTAGATCTTACTGCCTGTCTTCTTTATTACACGCTCTTAGATCTTACTGCCTTCTTTATTACACACTCTTAGTCTTACTGCCTTCTTCTTTATTACACGCTCTTAGATCTTACTGCATGTGTTCTTTATTACACACTCTTAGATCTTACTGCATGTCTTCTTTATTACACACTCTTTGATCTTACTGCCTGTCTTCTTTATTACACGCTCTTAGATCTTACTGCATGTGTTCTTTATTACACACTCTTAGATCTTACTGCCTGTCTTCTTTATTACACACTCTTAGATCTTACTGCCTGTATTCTTTATTACACGCTCTTAGATCTTACTGCTTGTCTTCTTTATTACACACTCTTAGATCTTACTGCCTGTCTTCTTTATTACACGCTCTTAGATCTTACTGCCTGTCTTCTTTATTACATGCTGTTAGATCTTACTGCTTGTCTTCTTTATTACACACTCTTAGATCTTACTGCCTGTCTTCTTTATTACACACTCTTAGATCTTACTGCCTGTCTTCTTTATTACACACTCTTAGATCTTACTGCTTGTCTTCTTTATTACACACTCTTAGATCTTACTGCTTGTCTTCTTTATTACACACTCTTAGATCTTACTGCCTGTCTTCTTTATTACACACTCTTAGATCTTACTGCTTGTCGTCTTTATTACACGCTCTTAGATCTTACTGCCTGTCTTCTTTATTACACACTCTTAGATCTTACTGCTTGTCTTCTTTATTACACACTCTTAGATCTTACTGCCTGTCTTCTTTATTACACACTCTTAGATCTTACTGCATGTCTTCTTTATTACACGCTCTTAGATCTTACTGCATGTCTTCTTTATTACACGCTCTTAGATCTTACTGCTTGTGTTCTTTATTACACACTCTTAGATCTTACTGCCTGTCTTCTTTATTACACGCTCTTAGATCTTACTGCCTGTCTTCTTTATTACACGCTCTTAGATCTTACTGCCTGTCTTCTTTATTACACGCTCTTAGATCTTACTGCCTGTCTTCTTTATTACACGCTCTTAGATCTTACTGCCTGCTCTTATCACTGGCTGCCTTTGCTTTATTACTCGTGCCCACCTCACGTCTCCTCCTGTTTACGTGGTCTTATCTTGGTTTCTTTATTTCAGTTTTTTGCGTCTTGGTTCCTATTACTGGCTCTTACCTTTAGGAACCTTGATTATTGTAACCTACTGGAACCTTTATTACTTACTCATATTTCTTGGAAGCTTTGTTAATTATTCTTACCTATTGTGACCCTTTATTATTTATTCTTTCCTCTCGTGTTCCTTTATTGCTTATTCTTTCCTCCTGTGAACCTCTATTATCCTCACTCTCTTGGCTCCTGGGTTTCGTAAGCTCACCTTCTAAACTCACTAACGTCTATTACTTTCTCAACTTTCTTTTCTCACGAAAATTACTCCTTTGTCTTCCTGTTCCCTCGAACTGTTGTTTCCTACACGTCTTTTGTCTTCAGGTTTCCTCGAGATTTTCAGTATCTCCTAATAAAGCTGAACTAAGTACGTATATTTTCCCATCTTATTCTAAATTTATAATAAACCTTAATGATATATATATATATATATATATATATATATATATATATATATATATATATATATATATATATATATATATATATATATATATATATATATGAATCACGTTTTTCTGTTTAATTGTTTGTAGTTCAATGTTAACAACACACACACACACACACAAACGCAAGCGCTTTCGTGACTTCTCACATTATCAAGGAACTATAAAAATAAAAGGTTGACAGGAAGGCATATGAAGACGAGACTACACCTCGCTTCCCCCCCACAACAACACCTGACTTTTTATGATGATGTAGGTAGGTAGTCAGTGATCCGTGAAACACAGCTCATATTCTACCGAAAAATTTGTGTAATGTACCTTAAATTCTTCCCAGATTTTATTAATTATAAATGAATCCAATTTATATAAACCAAAGGAAATATTCATATTATTTTCAAAACTGCTTTTTATGAAACAAGATTCAATTATATTCCTGTCGACCATGGACTTGCTTGATACAACTTTCTCAACTTTTTGAAAATCAATTGGATGGTTAAAATCTCTCACATGAATAAATAGAGCATTGGAATCTTGTCCAGTTCTAATGCTATATTTATGTTGTTTTAATCTAAGTTCGAGACTTTTACCAGTTTGACCGTAATAAACTTTATCGCAAATTTTACAAGGAATCTTATAGACACATCCGTCAGCATTTTGGGGGGAATTCTTTGTCAATTTTTTTTTTACTGTATCAGGATTTTTAAGTACAACTTTGAAATTGAACATCAAAATGGTATACAATACCGACAGGTTGTTAGGTAAGACACATATGCAACAGTTAGACAACTTTATTCCGAAACGTTTCGCCTACACAGTAGGCTTCTTCAGTCGAATACAGAAAGTAGGCAGGAACAGTTGAGATGTGAAGACGATGTAATCAGTTAATGACTATGGAACTGAACTGCTCCAGGCTGATGGGCTGACAACCTCAAATTCTACGACTTCAAGGGTGATGGACTGATTACATCGTCTTCACATCTCAACTGTTCCTGCCTACTTTCTGTATTCGACTGAAGAAGCCTACTGTGTAGGCGAAACGTTTCGGAATAAAGTTGTCTAACTGTTGCATATGTGTCTTACCTAACAACTTTGAAATTAAAAGTCTTAAGAAGAGAAGGCATATCAACCAAGTTTTCATGGTAAGGGAGAACTAACATATTTTTAGTTGAATAAGGCTGGTTGTTCCTTTTTGGATTGTAAAAAGTATTTCTAGCAATTTTAACAGATTTATCAATTACGTTTCTTGGATATTTTAGATCATTAGCTATTTCATAAATTTTGGATATTTCCTCATCTATGAACTCTGGACTACAAATACGTAAAGCTCTCAAAAACATTGATGAGAAAACCGACAGTTTAACTCTATCTTGATGTGAAGAATAATAGTGTAGGTAGTAGGTTGGTAGACAGCAACCACCCAGGGAGGTACTACCGTCCTGCCAGTGAGTGTAAAACGAAAGCCTGTAATTGTTTTACACGATGGTAGGATTGCTGGTGTCTTTTGTCTGTCTCATAAATATGCAAGATTACAGGTACGTCTTGCTACTTCTACTTACACTTTGGTCACACTACACATACACGTACACGTTTATTTAAACACACTCATCTGAGTTTTCCTTGATTTTATCTTAATAGTTCTTGTTTCTTATTACTTTTCCTTCTATGAGGCCTGGTCACAGACCGGCCTGCGGGGGCGTTGACCCCCGGAACTCTCCCCAGGTAAACTCCAGGTAATAGGAACAGCTATTTGTAGGTTTTCTGTAAACTTTAAATTTAAAATCATTATTACCCTTAATAATTAAAACATCTAGGAAAGGCAATGATTTATTTTCTTCAAACTCAACAGTAAAATTTATAGAATGATCTAAACTATTTAATTTAACAAGGAAATGGTTTATATCTACAGTCTTAGGCATAAAACACAAAATATTATCAAGATATCTATACCATTTAGCTCTATTAGGGAGGATTGTGTTAAGCAACCTTGTTTAAAAAAAATTCCATGTATAGGTTACTAAGAACAGGTGAAAGAGGATTTCCCATTGCCATACCAAACTTCTGAGTATAAAACTCATCATTATATACAATTTTTGCATCAACAATACAAAGTTTAATAAGTTTAATGATAGTAGGAACTGGCAATGGTAAATCGTAATTAACAAGTTCTTCAGATAAAAAAATTAGTAAATCATCAACTACAGCTTTCGTAAACAAGGAAGTAACATCAAAACTAACCATGATAAAATCATTTAAGTCAGTCAAGGTGCTTAATTTATCAACTAAATATTTGTTGTTTTGAACATTACAGTTAAAAATTTCTCTACAGTGGTTGTTGTGTATATTTTGATATCACCTGTTTACTGTGATCTTATTGCATATATATGTATGTATATATATATATATATATATATATATATATATATATATATATATATATATATATATATATATATATATATATATATATATATATATATATATATAGGATGGGGTCCACCTCTGGTGTAAATTGTGGGACCCATAGCCTCGGAGAAGTGGATAAAAAGGCTTCAAGGAAGAATATTTGGATTTCTTCCTGAAGCCATTTGAATATTCCACTTCCCCTACCACCCCATCTTTTAAACTATTTTTTTTTTACCAATAGGAATATTTTATTACATAATATGGCACAGAAGATTTAAGAGATACATTGTTGATATAAAGGTGGCATATACGGTACATGTTGTTACGTGTGTATCACCGATTATAAGGCGAAAATCTCATCCAGCTCCTCAGAGCTGGGGCGCGTGCCCAAAATGCAGCATGCATTACCCCTTTGAACAGCCGCACTGAGCCGCTGGAACAGAAAACTAGCTGCCCTGGGATCCCTAGTTACCCTGATGAGTCTTTTTCCCAGCTCCTTAAGGAAATTAGATGCACTCTTTCCCCATGAGCCAAGGGTCTCTGAGCCTATGGGAACAAACATATAATGATGGGCAAGTTCTCCATATTTTCTAGACTTTTGGGACTCCCTAAAGCTGGCAGCTGCCCCTCCTTCCTCCCTGGTGTATTGGAGATAGGTATCAGCCAAGGTAGATGCACATGTATAGTCCCACACCACCTGCTTCCCATCTGTCCAGGCTTGAAGGGTGATACCATCTGGACGCTTCTGGCTGCCATCAGATCTGCATAGTTGGGGTGGCTCCCTTACTGCTGGGCATCCAGCTGTTGTGAGGCTCCTCTTGATAATGTTATTAACCTCCTCATGTCTTGCAATCTTTCCCTCGGATTTACGGCACACAAGACCATGGTACCCGAATCGGTCTGCTGCTTCACTGCCACAAATACACCTGTGTTCGGCGAGAATAGGGGCGGCAAGTCGAAGGGCAACACCGATGCGGATGGTCTGTGGGTCGAGGCGTGTGCCAAGGCTGGAGTTGGGAACAGCCAACAGAAAGTCCCCAGCATGAGGGGCTCTCACTGCCAGCAGGCGGGCTCTATCCTTCCCTGACACACTCTGAAGCATCGTTGAGGCTATATTTTCCACTATTGGACCATCCCAGACACTAGTTACTACGTTACACAGGTTTGGATGGAAGTGGATCAGACAATGAACTCAACTCAGCCTTTATGACATTTGCAAATTTCATGTACAGATTTTTTTGGCATTTGTAAGCACACTTAAAATTAACACTTGATCTGTGCATGTCATCCTGAGTGGGGATACCAACGACCGTGGGGATACCAACTACAGTGGGGATACCAACGATCATGGGGATACCAACTACCGTGGGGATAAGAATCGAAATTTTGATTTTTTAGACTGTTGCCGAAGCGGCTAATTTTTTTATATATTTTATTCAAAACTTGATGTACAAATATTATACATAGGTAGGTACATATATTAACAAGTAACAGTGGTAGTGGTTATGAGCAATAAATGAACAATGTCACTGCTCAGTCTACTGAGTAACTACAGACATACATAACGACACTATAAGTAACCTAACACAACCTACACACTGCTGCTATGTACACTGCTACACAAGTACAAAGGTTTTTATAAAATAATATAATGGTACAAACACAATATTGTTTGCACTCCAGCCCCCTCCCCCCCCACAAGTGTAAACTGTCCACTTTCACGTGACTACACAAATAAAAAAACTCGTTCACTTAAACATGTATAATAAACACATCTTCCATGGTGGGTGAAATGCTCTTGTTGTCTACAGTGATACAATTCATGCAGGTTATAAAACTTAATATAATTGCATGTTTTCACAATCCATTTAGATCTGTGTGTATTTCTAGACATTTAGTAAGATTCATAGTGACAGTGTCTCGTTCATTACTTAACGTTCTAATACCAAGTACAGTGTTAACCTCAATAATACCATCACTGATACCAGGAACACCAAGCTCCTTCCTCATATTAAGAATCTTGGTAGATTTAGGTCACCCAAGAATAATTCTGAGGGCCTCATTTTCCACTAACTACAAGGGCAGAAGAGAATTTTCTTGACCTAATGTTAACATGGGCGCAGCATAACCAGTTAAGGATTTAAGATAGGCTAAGTACATAGTTCTCATTATTCTCACATTAGCATCATAGTTACCAACCCAGGCAACAGGAAAATCACCTGTTTCCGGTTTTCAGCGACTTGGTATTAATTACACATGTATATGTGATAATTACACACGAATATGTGATAATTACACACGAATATGTGATAATTACACACGAATATGTGATAATTACCCACAAATATGGGATAATTACACACAAATATGGGATAATTACATACAAATATGGGATAATTACACAAATATAGGTTAATAACACACAAATATGGGATAATTACACACAAATATGGGATAATTACATACAAATATGGGATAATTACACAAATATAGGTTAATAACACACAAATATGGGATAATTACACAAATATAGGTTAATTACACAGAAATGTGGGTTAATTACACACTCATGCGTAGTGTCTACATGTAAATGTAAGTTTTACACTTAAATGTAGGTTAGATATATGCAAATATTGGTTAATTATCTGCAGATGTAGGTTAATTACACGCAAATATAGAAAAAAATATATCCGGAAATGTAAGTTAATCGGTTTATTACACCAACAATAGATTAATTTAGACTGAACTGTACTAATCTTACCTGAAGAAAACAAAATACTGTTTTTATTTTTTGTCTGTGACTGGATTGGTCAGGTGTCAGAGATGAGTAACACCTGCGGACACACCTGTTGCATCTGGGCCCTGCGGGATGCCAGACACCTGGGCTTCTCCTGAATGGAAATTTAATGGACTTTAGAGAAATTTATTTTGCTGGCTGAGGATGTTTGGTGAAGCTGGAGGAATGGATGAGTGTACTCACCTGTTTGTTGTTGCAGGGGTCGTATCACAGCCCCTGGCCCAGCATCTTCGCTGGTCGCTACTAGGTCCACTCTCTCCCTGCTCCAAGAGCTTTATCGTACCTCTTCTTATAGCTATGTATGAATCCTGCCTCCACTACGTCACTCTTCAGATTATTCCACTTCCTAACAACTCTATGGCTGAAAAAATACTTCCTAACATCTGTGTGTGTGTGTTTTACTGCTAGTAAAAGGTTTGATTTATGAGGAGGGTAACGCCAGCCCCTTGGATGAAGAGCCCTTCACCAGTCTCAGGTACCTCGCTACCTTTCCTAGAAAGGCATTAACATAAGAACATAAGAAAGGAGGAACACTGCAGGAGGCCTGCTGGCCCATACTAGGCAGGTCCTTTACAATTCATCCCACTAACAAAACATTTGCCCAACCCAATTTTCAATGCCACCCAAGAAATAAGCTCTGATGTGCAAGTCCCTCTCAAATCCAACCCCTCCCACTCATGTACTTATCCAACCTAGATTTGAAACTACCCAAAGTCCCAGCCTCAATAACCCAACTAGGTAGACTGTTCCACTCATCAACTACCCTATTTCCAAACCAATACTTTCCTATGTCCTTTCTAAATCTAAACTTATCTAATTTAAATCCATTACTGCGGGTCCTCTCTTGGAGAGACATCCTCAAAACCTTATTAATATCCCCTTTATTAATACCTATCTTCCACTTATACACTTCGATCAGGTCTCCCCTCATTCTTCGTCTAACAAGTGAATGTAACTTAAGAGTCTTCAATCTTTCTTCATAAGGAAGATTTCTAATGCTATGTATTAATTTAGTCATCCTACGCTGAATGTTTTCTAACGAATTTATGTCCATTTTGTAATACGGAGACCAGAACTGAGCTGCATAATCTAGCTGAGGCCTTACTAATGATGTATAAAGCTGCAGTATGACCTCTGGACTTCTGTTGCTTACACTTCTTGATATAAATCCCAGTAATCTATTTGCCTTATTACGTACGCTTAGGCATTGCTGTCTTGGTTTAAGGTTGCTGCTCACCATAACCCCCAAGTCCTTTTCGCAATCTGTATGGCTAAGTTCTACATCATTTAACTTATAAGTACTAGGGTTATGGGCACTCCCAAGCTTCAGAACCTTGCATTTATCTACATTGAACTGCATCTGCCACTTTTCTGACCAAGAATAGAGTTTGTTTAAATCCTCCTGAAGTTCCATAACATCTACGTTTGAATCAATTATCCTACCTATCTTTGTGTCATCGGCGAATTTGCTCATATCACTAGTAATTCCCTCATCAAGATCATTGATATATATTATAAACAACAACGGGCCCAAGACTGATCCCTGTGGAACGCCACTTGTTACAGATCCCCACTCGGATTTAACCCCATTTATGGACACTCTCTGCTTCCTGTCAGTGAGCCATGACTCGATCCACAAGAGCACTTTTCCCCCAATGCCATGAGCTGCCACTTTCTTTAACAGTCTATGGTGCGGAACTCTATCAAAAGCCTTACTAAAATCTAAGTAAATAATATCAAATTCTTTATTGTGGTCAACAGCCTCAAAAGCTTTACTGAAGAAAGTTAATAAATTAGTTAGACAAGACCGGCCTCTTGTGAATCCATGCTGAGTATCATTAATCAAGCTATGCTTATCGAGATGGCTTCTTATAATCTCAGCTATAACTGACTCTAGTAATTTGCCTACAATTGGGCGGTAATTTGATGGTAACGACTTGTGCTGCAGGATTTTTTTTATACTGCACACACTGACCACATAGACCCATTCTTTCATATGTAGGCCTACCAGCTTTCTCTCACTAGATTTGAAGGTGCTAGAATTTATGCATACTAGTACGTCATGGACACTGGTGCGTAAGCCGTACTAGTACGTCCGAAACTCTGAAAGGGTTAAGAATGAAGATTCCCAATTTCAGTTCAGAGAATCAGCAATGTGCATGTTTTCCAAAATAAGGGAGAAGCATCCAATCTATATTAGGAAATTTCTACACGGGTGGTCCTTGACTTACAATGGTTTGACATTTCAACTTTATATTATGATGGTGCAAAAGGAATCACCTTAGACAAGAAACTTAAGACAATTGCAGTAGAGTCTCCAGCAGTTACTGATCCAAGGTATTTGACTTGATGACTGTCGTGCGTCACGTTCAGTTTTCTTACTAGCTCCAAATCTTCAGTTTTCATAACCCTACAAGCGCTATTTTTTTTATTTTAGGTTAGGTTAGTACGCGATAAGTCTGGCAACGAGGCGGTCGAGCGTAACCAGGAAACGCTGAAGTGTAGATGAGTGTAAACCTTGAACTAAATGGTTATAACTGACCATAACTTTTAAAGGGGTGGTGCAGTAAGCCAGCGGAAGGCCTCAGTCAGATGATCAAAAGTTCCAACGGCTGGTCATCATATGACTAAGACCCTTACCTAACCTAACCCTTGGTATGAGGATGGCTTGCGAGAGTACTTGAGGAGCGCTGTGTTGGCTACACTGGTCTTATCTCAACACATTATGCCCAGCTGGTTATGTTGATGGCACTGACTAGCTGTGTTGCTATTATCAGCACTGTAAAGTGAGAACTCGCAGCACACAGTGTAGAAATTTGAATTTTTAGCATCTTGTTGTTTTGCAGACAAAAGCTAATGTCCCTGATAGCTGACTGTTAACAAGGAACTTATGTGTGAGTAAAATGATCAGTATTTGGTGGGTTCCACCAAAAAAATTTACTTTACCACACAGACCGTCTCCCATCGAGGAAGGGTAACCCAAAATATGCAAACACATTCTCCATCATTCATTCAATAGCTATCTTGCCAGAAGTGCGCAGACAACACAATTCGCATGACCCTCCGAACTGCGACATTCCCATCCCTCCTTCAGAGTGCAGGCACCATACCCCCCGCCTCCAGGACTCCTCTCCCCAGCATCCTATCATTCTTTTCTTTAACAACCCAACCTCGTATTCAGCAACCATGGTGACATCACGCATTCCTGTCAAAAACCTACATTTACTGAAAAACAGTTCTTCTCCTGCGTACTTAACCTGAGCATAAAAGAATTTATTCTGATTATTAACCCGGAGGATTAATAACCGAGGATAATTCAAGAAAGCCAATCACCGTGACTTATTTCCATTGAGGACCTTCGATCCTCTTCTCCATGATGTGTCCTACAACAGTCGGCTAACACCCAGGTATGTGCTGACTACTAAGTGATCAGGACCAACGTGAGCATTGGAAGTGTCCAACGTTTCCGTTCGTCGCGGGTTTGAGGTCGGTCCTTCAGCTGTGAGCCGAATCACTACTAAACGAGCGACAGTTTTGAAAACACAGCATCATTAAACATGGAAACTAGTCGATGTTTGGCTCTGTGATGAACCGTTAATAATTCTTCCCCATAAAAGTTTTATATGTATACGTTACCTTAAGCTGTATATTTTGAAGCATAAACTGAGAATGTAACGCTAGACTCTAAAGTGTTATTCAAGTATAACACTTTAGGAAAGTGTGTTCTTGAGTGTTATCCGAAATGCTGTGTATTTTTGTACAATGATTCCAAAGAGTACCATTAATCTGGAGAAATATTACAATGATCACAACCCTTACTTTCCTGTGGTCACCCAGGTGTGTAGGATCGACCTGGTGTTACTTTACCGTCATTAAGAAGAGTGGGAGGACACATGAGCTGCCTTATCACCTGGTCTGACCGAGGTCGGGTACCAATCTCGGGACCTGACACCCTGTCGTGTCGGGATCAATAGTCGCCTCATACTTGAGAATTTTCAGCTTATCTTCTCAGATGGCTTTTTTTTATAAGGGTTGCGTTCCACCACAATACCCATGATCTTAGTAGTGGTAGAAAAAAAAGATTTTATTTTAACACACAGGCCGTCTTCCACCGAGGAAGGGTAACCCGATATATGCAAACACATTCGCCATAATTCATTCAATAGCTGTCTTGCCAGAAGTGGGCAGACAACACAGTTCACATGACCCTCCGAACTGCAACATTTCCATCCCTCCTTCAGAGTGCAGGCACCATACCCCTCACCTCCAGGACTCAAGTTCGGCTAACTGGGTATCTTGAGAGACCGTACGTAGGTCAGTCATACGAAATAGCAGATACCCTCTCACAGTACATATATTGTCTATGTCTGGTCAATACATACAGTACTGGAACTCAAGTCTCAATGAACGCCATTCCGCAAACACTATAGAATTTGGTAAAAGGACAGAAGTGCAACTAATGTGACATTTTATTGTGGCAACGTTTCGCTCTCCAGGAGCTTCATAAAGCCGTATGGCTTGATAAAGCTCCTGGAGAGCGAAACGATGCCACAGTAAAATGTCACATTAGTTGCACTTGTGTCCTTTTGCCTAACATATAGTCGGTAATTCTACCAACATGAATACAACTATAGGATTCCTATAATATAATAATGTAGAAAGGTACGAGTATAGCGGTGCTGCCTTTTCTTAATAATGGCGCTGAGAATTTTTTGCTTATGTTTCTATGATCTTATACGTCTGTGTCATGTCTTTCATTTTCCTATTATAAACCTACGAGGACGTTTTCAGTTTTTTTCTTACGTGTAGACACAAGTAGACAGGGATACAGTAAGTGTAATATTATACACAGTATGTGTTATACACAGAATGTGTTATACACAGTTCGTGTTATACACAGTTCGTATTATGCACAGTTCGTTTTATACACAGTTCGTACTCACCTCACCTAGTTGTACTCACCTAGTTGTGGTTGCAGGGGACGAGTCATAGCTCCTGGCCCCGCCTTTTCACTGGCCGCTACTGGGTCACTCTCCCTGCACTATGAGCTTAATCATACCTGTACTGATCCTGCCTCCACTACATCGCTTCCCAGATTATTCCACTTCCTGACAACTCTGTGGCTGAAGAAATACTTCCTAACATCCCTGTGATTCATCTGAGTCATCAACTTCCAACTGTGACTCCTTGTTGCTGTGTCCCATCTCTGGAACATCCTGTCTCTGTCCACCTTGTCAATTCTTCTCAGTATTTTATATGTCGTTATCATGTCCCCCTTATCTCTCTTGTCCTCCAGTGTCGTCAGACCGATTTCCCTTAACCTCTCCTCGTAGGACATACCCCTTAGCACGGGGACTAGTCTTGTTGCAAACCTTTGCACTTTCTCTAGTTTCGTTACGTGCTTGGCTAGGTGTGGGTTCCAAACTGGTGCCGCATACTCCAATATGGGCCTAACGTACACAGTGTATAGGGTCCTGAACAACTCCTTATTAAGATGGTGGAATGCTGTTCTGAGGTTTGCTAGGCGCCCATATGCTGCAGCAGTTATTTGGCTGATGTGCGCTTCAGGTGATGTGCCTGGTGTTATACTCACCCCAAGTTCTTTTTCCTTGAGAGAGTTTTGTAGTCTCTGACCCAGCTAGACTGTACTCCGTCTGCAGTCTTCTTTGCCCTTTCCCAATTTTCATGACTTTGCACTTGGTGGGGTTGAACTCAAGGAGCCAATTGCTGGACCAGGACTGCAGCCTGTCCAGATCCCTTTGTAGCTCTGCCTGGTCTTCGTCCGATTGAATTCTTCTCATCAACTTCACATCATCTGCAAACAGGGACACTTCGGAGTCTTTTCCTTCCGTCCTGTCGTTCACAAATACCACAGTTCGTGTTATACACAGTTCGTGTTATACACAGTTCGTGTTATACACAGTTCGTGTCATACACAGTTCATGTTATACACAGCTCGTGTTATACACAGTTTGTGTTATGTACGGTTCGTGTTATACACAGTTCGTGTTATACACAGTTAGTGTTATATACAGTTCGTGTTATACACAATTCGTGTTATATACAGTTCGTATTATATACAGTTGGTGTTATACACAGTTGATGTTATACACAGTTGGTGTTATACACAGGTGGTATTATACACAGTTGGTGTTATACACAGTTGGTGTTATACACAGTTGGTGTTATACACAGGTGGTATTATACACAGTTGGTGTTATACACAGTTGGTGTTATACACAGTTGGTGTTATACAGAGGTTGTATTATACACAGTTGGTGTTATACACAGTTGGTGTTATACAGAGTTGATGTTATACACAGTTGGTGTTATACACAGGTGGTATTATACACAGTTGGTGTTATACACAGTTGGTGTTATACACAGTTGGTGTTATACATAGTTGGTGTTATACACAGGTGGTATTATACACAGTTGGTGTTATACACAGTTGGTGTTATACACAGTTGGTGTTATACACAGGTGGTATTATACACAGTTGGTGTTATACACAGTTGGTGTTATACACAGGTGGTGTTATACACAGGTTGCATTATACACAGTTGGTGTTATACACAGTTGGTGTTATACATAGTTGGTGTTATACACAGGTTTTATACACAGGTGGTGTTATACACAGGTGGTGTTATACACAGTTGGTGCTTACACAGCTGGTGTTATACACAGTTGGTGTTATACACAGCTGTTGTTATACACAGCTGGTGTTATACACAGTTGGTGTTATACACAGTTGGTGTTATACACAGTTGGTGTTATACACAGCTGGTGTTATACACAGTTGGTGTTATACACAGGTGGTGTTATACACAGGTGATGTTATACACAGTTGGTGTAATACACAGGTGGTGTTATACACAGATGTTGTTATACACAGTTGGTGTTATACACAGTTGGTGTTATACACAGTTGGTGTTATACACAGTTGGTGTTATACACAGCTGGTGTTATACACAGTTGGTGTTATACACAGGTGGTGTTATACACAGGTGGTGTTATACACAGTTGGTGTTATACACAGGTGGTGTTATACACAGTTGGTGTTATACACAGTTGGTGTTATACACAGTTGGTGTTATACATAGTTGGTGTTATACACAGGTGGTATTATACACAGTTGGTGTTATACACAGTTGGTGTTATACACAGTTGGTGTTATACACAGGTGGTATTATACACAGTTGGTGTTATACACAGTTGGTGTTATACACAGGTGGTGTTATACACAGGTTTTATACACAGGTGGTGTTATACACAGGTGGTGTTATACACAGTTGGTGTTATACACAGTTGGTGTTATACATAGTTGGTGTTATACACAGGTTTTATACACAGGTGGTGTTATACACAGGTGGTGTTATACACAGTTGGTGTTATACACAGCTGGTGTTATACACAGTTGGTGTTATACACAGCTGTTGTTATACACAGCTGGTGTTATACACAGTTGGTGTTATACACAGTTGGTGTTATACACAGTTGGTGTTATACACAGGTGGTGTTATACACAGTTGTTGTTATACACAGTTGGTGTTATACACAGATGGCGTTATACACATTTGGTGTTATACACAGTTGGTGTTATACACAGTTGGTGTTATAAACAGGTGGTGTTATACACAGTTGGTGTTATACACAGGTGGTGTTATACACAGTTGGTGTTATACACAGTTGGTGTTATACACAGGTGGTGTTATACACAGTTGGTGTTATACACAGGTGGTGTTATACACAGTTGGTGTTATACACAGGTGGTGTTATACACAGATGGTGTTATACAGAGGTGGTGTTATACACAGTTGGTGTTATACACAGTTGGTGTTATACACAGTTGGTGTTATACGCAGGTGGTGTTATACACAGTTGGTGTTATACACAGTTGGTGTTATACACAGTTGGTGTTATACACAGTTGGTGTTATACACAGTTGGTGTTATACACAGCTGGTGTTATACACAGTTGGTGTGATACACAGCTGGTGTTATACACAGGTGGTGTTATACACAGTGAGTGTTATACACAGGTGGTGTTATACACAGGTGGTGTTATACAAAGGTGGTGTTATACACAGGTGATGTTATACACAGGTGGTGTTATACACAGGTGGCGTTATACACAGATGATGTTATACACAGGTGGTGTTATACACAGTTGGTGTTATACACAGGTGGTGTTATACACAGGTGGTGTTATACACAGGTGATGTTATACACAGGTTGTGTTATACAACGTTGGCGTTATACACAGGTGGTGTTATACACAGGTGGTGTTATACACAGTTGGTGTTATACACAGGTGGTGTTATACACAGTTGGTGTTATACACAGTTGGTGTTATACACAGGTGGTGTTCTACACTGTTGGTGTTATACACAGGTGGTGTTATACACAGTTGGTGTTATACACAGTTGGTGTTATACACAGTTGGTGTTATACACAGTTGGTGTTATACACAGGTGGTGTTATACACAGTTGGTGTTATACACAGGTGGTGTATACACAGTTGGTGTTATACACAGTTGGTGTTATACACAGGTGGTGTTATACACAGGTGGTGTTATACACAGTTGGTGTTATACACAGTTGGTGTTATACTCAGTTGGTGTTATACACAGGTGGTGTTATAAACAGGTGGTGTTATACACAGTTGGTGTTATACACAGGTGGTGTTATACACAGTTGGTGTTATACACAGTTGGTGTTATACACAGGTGGTGTTATACACAGTTGTTGTTATACACAGGTGGTGTTATACACAGTTGGTGTTATACACAGGTGGTGTTATACACAGATGGTGTTATACAGAGGTGGTGTTATACACAGTTGGTGTTATACACAGTTGGTGTTATACACAGTTGGTGTTATACGCAGGTGGTGTTATACACAGTTGGTGTTATACACAGGTGGTGTTATACACAGTTGGTGTTATACACAGTTGGTGTTATACACAGTTGGTGTTATACACAGTTGGTGTTATACACAGCTGGTGTTATACACAGTTGGTGTGATACACAGCTGGTGTTATACACAGGTGGTGTTATACACAGTGAGTGTTATACACAGGTGGTGTTATACACAGGTGGTGTTATACAAAGGTGGTGTTATACACAGGTGATGTTATACACAGGTGGTGTTATACACAGGTGGCGTTATACACAGATGATGTTATACACAGGTGGTGTTATACACAGTTGGTGTTATACACAGGTGGTGTTATACACAGGTGGTGTTATACACAGGTGGTGTTATACACAGTTGGTGTTATACACAGTTGGTGTTACACACAGTTGGTGTTATACGCAGGTGGTGTTATGCACAGGTGGTGTTACACAAAGGTGGTGTTATACACAGGTGGTGTTATACACAGGTGGTGTTATACACAGGTGGTGTTATACACAGATGGTGTTATACACAGTTGGTGTTATACACAGGTGGTGTTATACACAGGTGGTGTTATACACAGGTGGTGTTATACACATGTGGTGTTACACAAAGGTGGTGTTAGTCACAGGTGGTGTTATACACAGGTGGTGTTATACACAGGTGGTGTTATACACAGTTGGAAGCTGAAGACACAGATGAATCACAGGGATGTTAGGAAGTATTTCTTCAGCCACAGAGTAGTCAGTAAGTGGAATAGTTTGGGAAGCGATGTAGTGGAGGCAGGATCTATACATAGCTTTAAGCAGAGGTATGATAAAGCTCACGGCTCAGGGAGAGTGACCTAGTAGCGATCAGTGAAGAGGCGGGGCCAGGAGCTCGGACTCGACCCCCGCAACCTCAACTAGGTGAGAGTACAACTAGGTGAGTACAGGTGGTGTTATACACAGGTGGTGTTATACACAGGTGGTGTTATACACAGGTGGTGTTATACACAGGTGGTGTTATACACAGCTGGTGTTATACACAGCTGGTGTTATAAACAGGTGGTGTTATGCACAGGTGGTGTTATACACAGCTGGTGTTATACACAGTTGGTGTTATACACAGTTGGTGTTATACGCAGGTGGCGTTATACACAGGTGGTGTTATACACAGGTGGTGTTATACAAAGGTGGTGTTATACACAGGTGGTGTTATTCACAGCTGGTGTTATGCACAGGTGGTGTTATACACAGATGGTGTATAACACAGTTGGTGTTATACACTGGTGGTGTTATACACAGGTGGTGTTATTCACAGGTGGTGTTATACAGAGGTGGTGTTATACACAGGTGGTGTTATACACAGCTGGTGTTATACACAGGTGGTGTTATACACAGGTGGTGTTATACACAGGTGGTGTTATACACAGGTGGTGTTATACACAGCTGGTGTTATACACAGCTGGTGTTATACACAGCTGGTGTTATACACAGTTGGTGTTATACACAGCTGGTGTTATACACAGCTGGTGTTATACACAGGTGGTGTTATACACAGGTGGTGTTATACACAGGTGGTGTTATACACAGGTGGTGTTATACACAGGTGGTGTTATACACAGGTGGTGTTATACACAGGTGGTGTTATACACAGCTGATGCTATGCACAGGTGGTGTTATACACAGGTGGTGTTATACACAGGTGGTGTTATACACAGGTGGTGTTATACACAGGTGGTGTTATACACAGGTGGTGTTATACACAGGTGGTGTTATACACAGCTGGTGCTATGCACAGGTGGTGTTATACACAGGTGGTGTTATACACAGGTGGTGTTATACACAGGTGGTGTTATACACAGGTGGTGTTATACACAGGTGGTGTTATACACAGCTGGTGCTATGCACAGGTGGTGTTATACACAGGTGGTGTTATACACAGGTGGTGTTATACACAGGTGGTGTTATACACAGGTGGTGTTATACACAGGTGGTGTTATACACAGGTGGTGTTATACACAGCTGGTGCTATGCACAGGTGGTGTTATACACAGGTGGTGTTATACACAGGTGGTGTTATACACAGGTGGTGTTATACACAGGTGGTGTTATACACAGGTGGTGTTATACACAGCTGGTGCTATGCACAGGTGGTGTTATACACAGGTGGTGTTATACACAGGTGGTGTTATACACAGGTGGTGTTATACACAGGTGGTGTTATACACAGGTGGTGTTATACACAGGTGGTGTTATACACAGTTGGTGTTATACACAGGTGGTGTTATACACAGGTGGTGTTATACACAGGTGGTGTTAGACACAGGTGGTGTTATACACAGGTGGTGTTATACACAGGTGGTGTTATACACAGGTGGTGTTATACACAGCTGGTGTTATACACAGGTGGTGTTATACACAGCTGGTGTTATACACAGGTGGTGTTATACACAGCTGGTGTTATACACAGCTGGTGTTATACACAGGTGGTGTTATACACAGCTGGTGTTATACACAGGTGGTGTTATACACAGCTGGTGTTATACACAGCTGGTGTTATACACAGCTGGTGTTATACACAGCTGGTGTTATACACAGCTGGTGTTATACACCAGATAAAACACTGGAACTTTCATATTCCAGAACCACTTCTGTGTTTATATTACGTCATAACAAATTTATATTTTCCATCTTTCTCTCTCTTTCCTTTTTTTTCTTTGGTAGTCTAATTAATGTTTTTTATTTAATGAGCGGAATTAATCTCTTTTGAAATGTTCAGTGAGATAAATCTCAATTTTTTTGCTGGTGGAATTAATGTATTTTTATATATAAAAGTAATTACGATAATGGATTCCCTACAGAAGTTAGTTGAGTTTGTTCCCCGAGTGATTGTTGACATCATAACTGCCTTCTTACCATATGTTTTTGGGATAAATTAAAGACTATTATAGGCTATAATTCAAGGAATATTTTAAAGAATGGATAGTGGGTGGGAAGCTGCTGTGCTCTCTCTCTGTCTCTCTCTCTCTCTCTCTCTCTCTCTCTCTCTCTCTCTCTCGCTCTCCCTGTGAGTGATGGCAGGCAGCGCTTGTAAGCACAGTTGTCCATTAACTACGTGATACATTGTGAATATTTTTTTTTTTGCAAAGTGACAGTTACTGCAGAGCTGTGAGTACTGCAGCACACACACACACACACACACACACACACACACACACACACACACACACACACACACACACACACACACACACACACACACACACACATACACACACACACACACACACACACACACACACACACACACATACACACACACACACACACACACACACACTCACACACACACACACATGTATATACTTGTATTCAGTAACGTCGTTATTACAATTTTGTCTTTAATCCAGGAAGCACTATTCACTCCTCGCATTAAACAATGGTCTCTCTCTCTCGTGTTCACAAACCTTGAACCGACCTTTATGGGCGAATAATTCCGGTCTCTTTGTATTAAATAATGACGAAGAGAATGACAAAAGATGCCGTTAAACTCTGTTCATCCAACGTTAAAATACAGACGTTCTTTGATGTATGCATCATCGTACGTGTCTGTGTTGCCTCCAACACGACTCCTACAGCGTCAACATAACACAAGAATCTCGTAGTTAATTACTAACAATGTTTATCTTGTCGACAGTCTTCAGCATTATTTCTTCTATTTCTTCTTTCCTTTTTTCTTATTTTTTTACTTCCTTTTCTTTCACTTCTTTTTTTTATTTCTCTTCTTTGGCTATTTCTTCTTCCTCCTCTTCTTCTTCTTCCACCTCCTCTTCTTCTTCCTCTTCTTCTTCATCCTCCTCTTCTTCTTCTTCTTCTTCTTCTTCTTCCTCCTCCGCTTCTTCTTCCTCTTCTTCTTCTTCCTCCTCCTCCTCTTCTTCCTCTTCTTCTTCTTCCTCCTCCTCTTCTTCTTCTTCCTCCTCCTCTTCTTCTTCCTCTTCTTCTTCATCCTCCTCCTCTTCTTCTTCTTCCTCCTCCTCTTCTTCTTCCTCTTCTTCTTCATCCTCCTCTTCTTCTTCCTCTTCTTCTTCTTCCTCCTCCTCTTCTTCTTCCTCTTCTTCTTCTTCCTCCTCCTCTTCTTCTTCTTCCTCCTCCTCTTCTTCTTCCTCTTCTTCTTCTTCCTCCTCCTCTTCTTCTTCTTCCTCCTCCTCTTCTTCGTCTTCTGGATAAAAGCAGTTTACTAAGAGGATTTAATAAGTGTGTTTTCAGATAAGTTGTGTTAGTTTCGGGTTAATTTACGTCCAGTCCTCTTCCCGGTATGAAGGAAACTTATCCGTGTTGTGTTTTGTAGTGATGATACTGGAGGTAAGACTGCAGGCTGGCTGGGTTGTGTACTGGAGGTGTGACTGCAAGTTGGCTGGGTTGTGTACTGGAGGTAAGACTGCAGGCTGGCTGGGTTGTGTACTGGAGGTGTGACTGCAGGCTGGCTGGGTTGTGTGCTGGAGGTAAGACTGCAGGCTGGCTGGGTTGTGTACTGGAGGTGTGACTGCAAGTTGGCTGGGTTGTGTACTGGAGGTAAGACTGCAGGCTGGCTGGGTTGTGTACTGGAGGTGTGACTGCAAGTTGGCTGGGTTGTGTACTGGAGGTAAGACTGCAGGATGGCTGGGTTGTGTACTGGAGGTGTGACTGCAAGTTGGCTGGGTTGTGTACTGGAGGTAAGACTGCAGGCTGGCTGGGTTGTGTACTGGAGGTGTGACTGCAAGTTGGCTGGGTTGTGTACTGGAGGTAAGACTGCAGGATGGCTGGGTTGTGTACTGGAGGTGTGACTGCAGGCTGGCTGGGTTGTGTGCTGGAGGTAAGACTGCAGGCTGGGTGGGTTGTGTGCTGGAGGTAAGACTGTAGGCTGGCTGGGTTGTGTACTGGAGGTGTGACTGCAAGTTGGCTGGGTTGTGTACTGGAGGTAAGACTGCAGGCTGGCTGGGTTGTGTACTGGAGGTATGACTGCAAGTTGGCTGGGTTGTGTACTGGAGGTAAGACTGCAGGATGGCTGGGTTGTGTACTGGAGGTGTGACTGCAGGCTGGCTGGGTTGTGTGCTGGAGGTAAGACTGCAGGCTGGCTGGGTTGTGTGCTGGAGGTAAGACTGTAGGCTGGCTGGGTTGTGTACTGGAGGTGTGACTGCAGGCTGGCTGGGTTGTGTGCTGGAGGTAAGACTGTAGGCTGGCTGGGTTGTGTACTGGAGGTGTGACTGCAAGTTGGCTGGGTTGTGTACTGGAGGTAAGACTGCAGGCTGGCTGGGTTGTGTACTGGAGGTGTGACTGCAAGTTGGCTGGGTTGTGTACTGGAGGTAAGACTGCAGGATGGCTGGGTTGTGTACTGGAGGTGTGACTGCAGGCTGGCTGGGTTGTGTGCTGGAGGTAAGACTGCAGGCTGGCTGGGTTGTGTGCTGGAGGTAAGACTGTAGGCTGGCTGGGTTGTGTACTGGAGGTGTGACTGCAGGCTGGCTGGGTTGTGTGCTGGAGGTAAGACTGCAGGCTGGCTGGGTTGTGTGCTGGAGGTAAGACTGCAGGCTGGCTGGGTTGTGTACAGGAGATAAGACTGCAGGCTGGCTGGGTTGTGTGCTGGAGGTAAGACTGCAGGCTGGCTGGGTCGTGTACTGGAGGTGTGACTGCAGGCTGGCTGGGTTGTGTACTAGAGGTGCGTAAAACTGCAGGCTAGATGGGTTGTGTACTGGAGGAAAGACTGCAGGCTGGCTGGATTGCGTATTGGAGGTGAATAAGACTGCAAACTGGCTGAGTTGTGTACTGGAGGTAAGACTGCAGGCTGGCTGGGTCGCGCACTGGAGGTGAATAAGACTGCAGGCTGGCTGAGTTGTGTACCGGAGGTAAGACTGCAGGCTGGATGGGTCGTGTACTGGAGGTAAGACTGCAGGCTGGCTGGGTTGTGTACTGAAGGTAAGACTGCAGGCTGGCTGGGTTGTGTACAGGAGATAAGACTGCAGGCTGGCTTTGTTGTGTACTGAAGGTAAGACTGCAGGCTGGCTGGGTCGTATACTGGAAGTAAGATTGCAGGCTGGATGGGTCGTGTACTGGAGGTAAGACTGCAGGCTGGCTGGGTTGTGTACTGGAGGTAAGACTGCAGGTTGGCTGGGTCGTGTACTGGAGGTAAGACTGCAGGCCGGCTGGGTTGTGTACTGAAGGTAAGACTGCAGGCTGGCTGGGTTGTGTACTGAAGGTAAGACTGCAGGCTGGCTGGGTTGTGTACAGGAGATAAGACAGGAGGCTGGCTTTGTTGTGTACTGAAGGTAAGGCTGCAGGCTGGCTGGGTCGTATACTGGAAGTAAGATTGCAGGCTGGATGGGTAGTGTACTGGAGGTAAGACTGCAGGCTGGCTGGGTTGTGTACTGGAGGTAAGACTGCAGGTTGGCTGGGTTGTGTACTGGAGGTAAGACTGCAGGCCGGCTGGGTTGTGTACTGAAGGTAAGATTGCAGGCTGGCTGGTTCATGTACTGGAGGTAAGACTGTAGGCTGGCGGGGTTGTGTACTGGCGGTGAGTAAGACTGCAGGCTGGCTGGGTTGTGTACTGAAGGCAAGACTGTAGGCTGGCTGGTTCATGTACTGGAGGTAAGACTGTAGGCTGGCTAGGTTGTGTACTGGAGGTAAGAGTGCAACCTAGGTGTGTTGTGTACTGGAGGTAAGACTGCAGGCTGGTTGGGTTTTGTACTGGAGGTAAGACTGCATGCTAGCTGGGTCGCGTACTGGAGATGAATAAGACTGCAGGCTGGCTGGATTTTGTACCGGAGATAAGACTGCAGGCTGGCTGGGTCGTGTACTAGAGGTAAGTCTGCAGGCTGGCTGGGTCGCGTACTGGAGATGAATAAGACTGCAGGCTGGCCGAAGTGTGTACCGGAGGTAAGACTGCAGGCTGGCTCGGTTGTGTACTGGAGATAAGACTGCAGGCTGGCTGGGTCGCACACACATACATACATACACACACACAGACACACATATACACACACATACACACACATACACACACACACAGACACACACCACACACACACACATACATACACAGACACACAAAGACACACACAACACACACTCACACACACACACATACACAGACACACACAGACACACACAGACACACCACACACACACACAACATACATACACAGACACACACGCAGACACACACACACACTTACACACACACACACCCACACACACACACACACACACGCACACACACACATACACACACACATATACACACACACACATACACACACACATACACACACACATACACACACACACACACACACACACACGCACACACACACACATACGGGGCCAGGAGCTCGGACTCGACCCCCGCAACCTCAACTAGGTGAGTACACACGCATACACACTCACACAAACACACACACACACATACACAGGCACACACACACACACACACACACACACAAAAGAGCTAGGACTCGACCCCTGCAACCTCAACTAGGTGAGTACACAGACACACACACACACACACACACACACAAGCACACACAGACACACAGACACACAGACACACAGACACACAGACACACACACAGACACACACAGACACACACACACACACACACACACATGGTTATAAACATCACGGGTGAAGGAGTTTCAAAATAGTGATAGAAGGCCTTTGTATGACGACTACGTCATCAGCATCTGGCAACCTGTCACCGCACCGCTGCCAGCACAAGTATTGCTCACCTATTGAGGTTGCATGTTGTTGGGTTCTGGTCTCTGCATCACTGTTAGATACTGGTCACTCACTCCTGCAAGCTATTACCAAAATTAGAGTAGAAATAGCGTAGATAATGTGAAGATAGGGTTGACGAGAGCGTGAGGAGTAAAGCGGTCTAGCGAGGGATAACGTCAGACACTTGTTGAAGATGAGACAAGCTAAATTTTACAACCTAGTTACTTTTTGCATTTTATAAGTAGAATAGATAAGTGTTAGAATTACTATTGGTAAGTTTTAGAATTACTGGTATTACTACTGCTGTGGCGGCACACACACACACACACACACAGCCCGGTGGCCTGGTGGCTAAAGCTCCCGCTTCACACACGGAGGGCCCAGGTTCAATTCCCGGCGGGTGGAAACGTTTCGACACGTTTCCTTACACCTATTGTCCTGTTCACCTAGCAGCAAATAGGTACCTGGGTGTTAGTCGACTGGTGTGGGTCGCATCCTGGGGGACAAGATTAAGGACCCCAATGGAAATAAGTTAGACAGTCCTCGATGACGCACTGACTTTCTTGGGTTATCCTGGGTGGCTAACCCTTCGGGGTTAAAAATCCGAACGAAATCTTATCTTATCTTATCACAGGAACAAGTGGTCAGGCACTTGTAAAAGCTGCAGTACAAACACACACACATACACAGGATTTCACATCTTCCTGTAAACTGACCTGATAACCCTCCCTCTAACATTCCACTATCCACTATCCTCCCATCTCTCTCTCTCTCTCTCAATACCTATCTCTCTCTACCTCTCTCTCTACCTATCTCTCTCTACCTATCTCTCTCTTTACCTATCTCATCTCTCTCTCTCTCCTCTCTCCCCTCTAACATCCCTTCCCTCTAACATCTCTCCCCTCTCTCCCCTCTAACATCTCTCCCCCTCTAACATCTCTTCCCCTCTAACATCTCTCCCCTCTCATTATCTCTCCCCTCTCCCATTTCCCATCTCTCTCTCCCCTCTCTCTCCCCTCCTCCCCTCTCTCTCCCCTCTCTCTCCCCTCTCTCTCTTTCATCTCCCTGCTCTCTCCCCTTTCTCCACTGTCTCTCCCCCTCTCCCCTCTCTTTGCCCCCTCTCTTCCCTCTCTTCTGTCTCTTCTCTCTCTCTCTCTCTCTCTCTCTCTCTCTCTCTCTCTCTCTCCCTTCTACATTTCCCTTTTTTTTTTTTTTTTTTTTTTTACACAGGGTTTGTCAAGGTTAAGGATCCCTAGCTTTATTGACAAGCTATTTACAGGTTAAGGATTCCTAACTTTATTGGCAAGCTAAGAGCTGTTACCTACATCAGCTCATTTGAAAGCATTTTTATTGTTATGAGACATACAAGCAGGGAACAGGATGAAGTTGGAGCCATCTGTGGGCCAGCATTTTCATTTGATCAACTGACTTTATCTCGTTGACATCATTATGCTGTACGAATGTTTTCCATACTCGAGTCATCCTGGGTATGTATGATCTCAGATGGAGTGATGTTCTGGAGAAGAGTACAGCCAGAGTGAAGTTGCTGCTTTCTGCCAGTCTTGTGGCATAAAAGCTTGTTTCACGCTGTCCTCGAAGTGGATCCAAGTGTGGTATTTTGACAACATTGGCCTTGTACATAACAGTAAGGCCACCCACATCCCTCCTATGTTGAAGGCTCTGCTGAAATGACAGATCTATCCAGGATGGATCCAGGCGAGAGATGAGACGTCTTGCTCTGTTCTCTACTCTGTCAAGCAGACGCAGATGAAAGGGGGGCAGGCAAACCAAGAAAGTGGAGCATACTCAAGGTGTGAGCGTACTTGTGCCTCGTACAGGAGCTTGCAACCCCTACTGTCAAGCAGATGCGAGATACGGCGAAGTGCTGTAAGCTTCCTGGCTGCCTTGTTTGCAAGATTTACAACATGGTTCTTCATGGTTAGTTTGGAGTCAAATTTCACCCCAAGGATATCAACTTCTTCTCCAGGTGCCAACACCCTCCCATTCATCCTTACTACTGCACCAGCATTACCATCATGGTGCCTAGAGACGATCATCATTTGCGTTTTCTCAGGTGCAAATGTTACTTGCCATCTATTTCCCCAAGCTGATATAGCTCTCAGCTGGTGATTGATGTAGCTTAGAGCAGCTGGCATTTCTTCTCTTGGATAAGTGAATGTCAGTGTACAGTCGTCTGCATATGCATGTGATTCTGGGATGAGATGAAGAAGGTCATTGAAGTAGACATTCCATAACAATGAATCCAGCACGCTTCCTTGTGGAACACTTGCCCCAATAGGATGTCTTGCTGATTCTGTTCCATTGAGAACTACACTTAGAGATCTACCATGAAGGTAATCACTGAGGAGACATAGCGTAGAGCCTGCAATTCCCAGTGCTTGAAGTTTTGCTAAGAGACCCTGGTGCCACACCCGGTCGAAAGCGCCAGCAATGTCCAGTGCTACCACACAGCTTACTTTGGATTCATCCAGTGACTGGTGCCACTTAGTGGAGAGGTTTAACAACAGATCAGCAGCAGTGTAACCTTTGCTGAAGCCATATTGACGATCACAAAGTAGTGAGTGGTAGTCAGAAAACTCTGTCATTTGTCTTGAGATTATTGTCTCAAGGATCTTACCAGTGATTGACAGGAGTGACACTGGTCTGTAGTTGCTGATTTCTTCTCTGCTCTTCTTTTTGTGAACAGGGACTGCATTTGCCTCTTTCCATAGAGAGGGCCATTTACACTGTACTAGGCAGTGCTGAAAGATGCGAGTTAGAGGTGCTGCTAGCTGGTCTGCACATCTTCTCAACAATCTTGGGCTCAACCTGTCTGGGCCCACAGCCTTTTCTTGGTCAAGCGATTTAAGAAGGAAATGCACCTCCTCCTGCCTTATTGTCACCACGGACAGTTTTGACACAGTTCTTGCAGCTAGCCAAGGAGGGTCCCTTGCTGGATCAGGAACTTGCATTTTGGTAGCAAAGTGTTCAGCAAAGAGGTCTGCCTTCTCTTGACTACTAGTAGAGGTGGTCCCATCCTGTCGATTTAGAGGTGGAATGAGTTCATCAGACAGATAACCTTGTCTGTCCTTGACCAGGGACCACCACGTTTTGGAGCCTACCTTACCTGATGCTAGCTTTCTTTTAGTGTCCACCTCCCATTTAGCAATGGCCCACTTTTGAACGTCACCCATATGCCTACAGGCTTGTGTGTGCAAGTTCCTATTATAGGTGGTAGGATGTCTCTTATACCTTCGCCATGCTTTGTACTTAGCAGTAGCAGCCTCTCTACAACGAAAGCCAAACCAAGGCTGATCTGTAGGCTTCGTCACATACTGCCGATGAGGAATGTGTTCTTGTTGTAGATTAAGGATGTGTCCAGCGACGGCTTTCACTTGGTTGTCAACATCCCCTTGGAGAAGAGCATTCCAATCGGTGGTGGCGAGCTCAGAGCAAAGGGCTGGCCAATTACCGCTGTCCCATAGCCAGGTTGTGCGTGTGGACTCCTCACCTCGTTCTGTTGGGATCTTAAGTGTCGTAAAAACAGCCTTGTGGTCAGACGATCCAACGTAGCCGAGGGGTTGACAAGTGACTATGCCTTCTGCCAGATCACTCACTACTGGGTCAAGGGACGAGCCAGAGATATGAGTAGGGAAATCAACAAGGTTTTTCATGTCAAACACTGCAAGAAGGTCATCAAAGTCCCTCTGTATAAGGTGCTGGTTGAGGTCACCAACAATTATAATATGTTGACAGTTGTGTTGTAGCAGAAGGGAGTCAATATTTTCCAATAGGAAGTTGATGGGGTCTGCATGTTGCCACTGAGGTCTGTACATTGCACATGCTAGTACAGAGGTACTAGTGTTTATACAGAGCTTGAAGAACATCATTTCAAGATGTGTAGGGGTGGCAACATCAATGTGCTGGACGTGAACACTTTTAAAGAAGCACACAGCAACACCTCCTCCTTGCCCTTGCCTGTCTCTTCTCATCCATGAGGTGTAGCCAGCAATTCTTGCAAAATTTTCTGGAGTCCTGTCATCCAAAAATGTTTCAACAACAGCTATCATGTCGGGACGTCGAGTGTTCACAAAACTATGTGTGGGCTCTCTCTCTCTCTCTCTCTCTCTCTCTCTCTCTCTCTCTCTCTCTCTCTCTCTCTCTCTCTCACTCTTCTCTTTTTCAAAAAAAAGAGAAAAAGAAAGGTAAGAAAAGGGAAAAAAGAAGGAAAAAATAAAAAATGGTGGGGACTCGAAGAAACCAGGGATCAGATGAGAAGGGTTCTGGTAGGGAGGAGTGGATGGAGGAGCAGTAGAAAAGGATGGAACAAGAGTGGGAGAGAAAATTAGGAGAGCTTTCTGAAAAAATGGAGACAGAGCTTTCTGTGAAATTAGAAAAGAGGTTGGAGAAGAAGAAGAAGAATTGGGAGGCACAAGTCGAAACTGCAGTAGCCAGGATAAGGGTCCTAGATGAGGTAAACAGGCTGAAGCAAGTTACAGGGGCATTGACCATTGAAGACACAGCATATGAAGCTGAGAGGCCGAACAGGAAGGAAGGAGATATGAATTATGCTAAGGTCATATCCGCCTGCCAAGAAGGGCCAAGGAGTGAAAGGGGAGAGCAGCTGGGTGCAGATGGAGAATGTGATAGGTCAAATGCAGAGGCACAACCATGCTACCAAGAGCCACTGGAAAAAAACAAGGGAGAAAATGACCACGTACAGACAAGAACCAGAGTCACAGAGGGAGAGGGAATGGGAGGAGGAAAGGGCAAAATCAGTGTTTATCCATGGGCTTCAGAAGAGAGAGGAAAGGACACACACTGAAAGACGGCAGGCAGAAAGAAAGCATATTGAGAACACCATCACAGAAATAGGTGAAGAAGACATGGACGAGATTGTAAATTTTCAGAGAATAGGGGGGTACTTGAAGGGGAGAAAACGACCAATCAAGCTGATTCTCAGGACAGAAACAGTGTGGAACAGGATCCTCCAAGAGAAACCACGGTTGAAGTACTCGGAAGAATACAAGAGGGTGTTCCTAGACAGAGACAGAACGCAAACAGAACGACAGCAGCTGAGGGAGAAGACAAAAAAGCGAAAGGAGCTAGGAAAGGAGACAAGGAACGAACCAGCAGAGGTCAATCAGAGCAGAACAGAACAGCAAGGGCAAGCACACACAGAACCATCCTCAGAACCCCACAACCTATCACACCATGTACCAACACGTAAGGGACACTACAGGAGAGAGAGGAGAGGATGAACCAGCAAGACTGGACCTAGTATTCACCTTGAGTAGTGCAGATATTGAGGATATAACTTATGAAAAACCCCTTGGGGCCAACGATCATGTGGTTTTAAGCTTTGAATACACAGTAGAGCTACAAGTGCAGGGGGAAGCAGGAAGACCGGGTGAATGAAGCCAAACTACAATAAAGGGGTCTATACGGGAATGCGGAACTTCCTGAACGGGGTTCAGTGGGACAGAGAACTGGCAGGGAAGCCAGTAAATGAAGTGATGGAATATGTAACAACAATATGCAAGGAAGCTGAGGAGAGGTTTGTACCCAAGGGTAACAGGAATAATGAAAAAGCCAGGATGAGCCCATGGTTCATCCAAAGGTGCAGGGAGGCAAAAACCAAGTGTGCTAAGGAGTGGAAGAAGTACAGAAGGCAAAGGACCCAGGAGAATAAGGAGAACAGTCGTAGAGCCAAAAATGAATATGCACAGATAAGAAGGGAGGCCCAACGACAACGTGAAAACGACATAGCAGCGAAAGCCAAATCTGACCTGAAGCTGTTATACAGCCACATCAGGAGAAAAACAACAGTCAAGGACCAGGTAATCAGGCTAAGGAAGGAAGGAGGAGAGACAAGAAACGACCGTGAAGTATGTGAGGAACTCAACAAGAGATTCAAAGAAGTGTTCACAGAGGAGACAGAAGGGGCTCCATAAAGACAGAGAAATGAGGCACACCACCAAGTGCTGGACACAGTACACACAACCGAGGAAGAAGTGAAGAGGCTTCTGAGTGAGCTAGATACCTCAAAGGCAATGGGGCCAGATAACATCTCTCCATGGGTCCTGAGAGAGAGAGCAGAGGCGCTATGTGTACCCCTAACAAAAATATTCAATACATCTATCGAAACAGGGAGATTGCCTGAGGCATGGAAGACAGCAAATGTAGTCCCAATTTTTTAAAAAAGAAAACAGACATGAAGCACTAAACTACAGACCAGTGTCACTGACATGTATAGTATGCAAAGTCATGGAGAAGATTGTTAGGAGAAGAGTGGTGGAACACCTAGAAATGAATGATCTCATCAACAGCAGCCAACATGGTTTCAGGGACGGGAAATCCTGTGTCTGTCACAGACCTACTGGAGTTCTATGACATGGTGACAGCAGTAAGGCAAGAGAGAGAGAGGGGTGGGTAGATTGCATTGTCTTGGACTGTAAGAAGGCGTTTGACACAGTTCCACACAAAAGATTAGTGCAAAAACTGGAGGACCAAGCAGGGATAACAATGGGTCAGGGAATACTTGTCAGGAAGACAGCAGCGAGTCATGGTACGTGGCGAGGTGTCAGAGTGGGCGCCTGTGACCAGCGAGGTCCCACAGGGGTTAGTCCTAGGACCAGTCCTGTTTCTGGTATTTGTGAACATGACGGAAGGGATAGATTCCGAAGTGTCTCTGTTTGCAGATGACATGAAGTTGATAGAAGAATTCATTCGATCGAAGACCAGGCAGAACTACAAAGGGATCTGGACAGGCTGCAGACCTGGTCCAGCAATTGGCTCCTGGAGTTCAATCCCACCAAGTGCAAAGTCATGAAGATTGGGGAAGGGCAAAGAAGGCCGCAGACGGAGTATAGTCTAGGGGGTCAGAGACTACAAACCTCACTCAAGGAAAAAGATCTTGGGGTGAGTATAACACCAGGCACATCTCCTGAAGCGCACATCAACCAAATAACTGCTGCAGCATATGGGCGCCTAGCAAACCTCAGAACAGCATTCCGACATCTTAATAAGGAATCGTTCAGGACCCTGTACACCGTGCACTTTAGGCCCATATTGGAGTATGCGGCACCAGTTTGGAACCCACACCTAGCCAAGTACGTAAAGAAACTAGAGAAAGTGCAAAGGTTTGCAACAAGACTAGTCCCAGGGTTAAGAGGTATGTCCTACGAGGAGAGGTTAAGGGAAATCGACCTGACGACACTGGAGGACAGGAGAGATAGGGGGGACATGATAACGACATACAAAATACTGAGAGGAATTGACAAGGTGGACAAAGACAGGATGTTCCAGAGACTGGACACAGCAACAAGGGGATACAGTTGGAAGGTGAAGGCACAGATGAATCACAGGGATGTTAGAAAGTATTTCTTCAGCCACAGAGTAGTCAGGAAGTGGAATAGTTTGAGAAGCGATGTAGTGGAGGCAGGATCCATACATAACTTTAAGCACAGGTATGATAAAGCTCACGGTTCAGGGAGAGTGACCTAGTAGCGACCAGTGAAGAGGCGGAGCCAAGAGCTAGGACTCGAGCCCTGCAACCTCAACTAGGTGAGTACAACAAGGTGAGTACACACACACCTACGCACACACTGACACACACACCAGCGTCTCTACTTAGATACAAAAGAAAATCGTGTTATTTTTCTTCTGTTACATGTGGGTTATTCGTTTATATGTTTATATATATATATATATATATATATATATATATATATTATATATATATAATATATATATATACATATACATATATATATATATATATATTATTACGATAAACTTTATAAACCATTTTGTTATTATAATCAAAAAGAAGCGTTAAGACACAAGTTATGAACCATAGACGTTGTTAGTCTAGTGGAGTTTTTATGGAGAATTATTCTCCAGTTATATCGTAATAAGGTTATAAGGAGATCGAAAAAATTTTTGTAAAATGTATCTGATATGAAGTAGATATTTTGTTGTACCTTTTTCTTAATTATATATAAAGTCTTTATATACCACTTATGAATTAAGAAGACATTCATTCTTAGCTGATTGAACCTTTAATGTTCAGTTGAACAAGAAGTTACATCATACAATATTTTCTAAGGAGGTTAAGCTGTTGACTTAGAAAACTTGAAGTCTCTACTCACGAGAACTTCTGTATAATGAAAATCCCACAATTTCTGGTGATTTAAGCGAATAAAACTCTAGACCAAATGCTTCACTGTTTAGGTTAGTTGTTAGTTTAATATGTTTATTATGCACCCCATACCCATCCTGTGGGCGGTAGTCAAAAGATTACAGAGGTACATAATGGGTCCAGGGACTGGGCCTCAAAGTTTTGATAGCTGAGCAAGTTACAGAGGCAATGAATTCACAATTTACAAAGGTAATGAACTCACAATTTACAAAGGTAATGAACTCCAGGTAGGTCTAGTCACAATCATTACAAGTTACAAAGGTATTTACAGATTACAGAGGTACACAATGGGTCCAGGGACCGGGCTCCAAAGTTTTGATGGCTGAACTAGGTACAAGGTAATGAACTCACAAGTTACAAAGGTAATGAACTCACAAGTTACAAAGGTAATGAATACTGTAAGAATGGTTACTTACGTTTATACATGGCTGCAATCATGAACAAATTTTAGAGTAATGAGCAATTCACACTTCCACACCCGGTCACAACTGTAGTGAGTTATTGGTGCAAATGTTGATTGCTGAGTCTCTCTCTCTCTCACACACACACACACACACACACACATACAAATTCATACACACACACACATAAACACACACACACACACACACACACACACACAAACTCATACACACACGCACACACACTCATACTCACACACACTCATACACACACTCACACTCATACACACACACACTCATACTCACACACACACACACACACACACACACACACACACACACACACACACACACACACACATGCACACATGTGGTAATGCTTTATTTACAGCTAGCAAAGTCAGGGTATTTCTCCAGAATGGTCTGTAATATACCACTGTGGATAAAATACTTAGCCATTTCTTGAACACTTCTGAGTGAGTTGTTTCTAAATTCATTAATTTTATCGCACTCCAGTACATAATGACGCAGGGTGTGACAATAATCCATCTGGCAAAGTTTACATTTCGTTTGGTCTACATCTGGTGGTGGTGATTTAACCTGCCAAAGATACTTGTAACCCAGCCGGAGCCGGGCGGTAGTGACATCCAAGAGTCTGCTTATTTTGTTGGATGCACCATAGACATGTGGCTCCTCCTGCATGATAGAATGATGATAGATGGACTCACTGGTGTCAATCTCCCTGAGCCTTAAGTCCATAAAATTCAGCTGAAGTTCTTTTCGTATTATTGTTCTCAAACTACTACCTGACAAGCCAAGATTGTAATCTACTCCCTCTTTGAAAGCATACAGCTTAGCCAATTTATCAGTTCTATCATGCATCTGAAGACCAATGTGAGATGGAATCCACAGCATGTGCACTCTGACTCCACTGTCCACAATCCTACCATACCTGTGTCTGGCTTCTGACACAAGCATGCCACAATTTATGCTTAATGAGTTGAGAGCATTTATGGATGACAGAGAATCAGTTACAATTAAACTGTCAATCTTTGATACATAGATGCATTTCAGTGCAAGGAGTATGGCAAACAGTTCTGTCTGAAGGGTAGAGGCCCAATTATTGATGCGTGCTCCAATTTCTTTAAGAGAGCCATCACTCTGTACGACAACAGCAGCACTACCAGCTGCACCAGTGGATTGGTGAACAGAACCATCAACGTAAATAATTTGCGAGAGTGTGTGCTGTGTGACTAAGTTATCAATACAGCTTAAGGCCTCATGTTTGGCTTCAAGGCGAAGTTTTGGTTGTGATTTAAGAAGTAGTTTGGGGGGAAATGGAGGAATGGTAGTTTGGAATGGGGTAATATTCCATGGAGCGGAGAAGTGCCGCTGTTGCCTTACTTGACATAGATCATGTATCTGATTCATGCGGAGGTCGGTTCCAGTCTTTTCGATCCATCTGGAGGAGTGTTCACCAGTGCTGAGGAAAGTTTGGAGGGCTTCTGTGCAGGGGTTTGAATGAGCTTGCCTGAGCATATTAACCCCAATTAGGATATTTCTTTCAGTAACACGATCTCTGATGCTTGGAATATCAAGTTCTTTTTGCATATTTAAAATTTTGGCAGTACGAGGGCATCCTAGGATGATCCTCATTGCTTCGTTCTGCAGTTTTTCCAGCCCTCCAAGCTTCCAGTCAGACACAAGAGCAAGTAGTGGCGCAGCATAATCAACCAATGATCTAATATAAGCAAGATACATCATTTTCACAATTTTAACATTAGCACCATACCTGGGGTGAAGCCCTGCCACAACTCTAAGTGCTCTTAGTCGTTCTTTGTATTGGCGACAAAGTCTTGTTACAACAGGTCCAAGTAGTGGAACCTCAAAGCCTAGATACCTGTATCTGCTTACATATTCTAGAAGAGACCCATCATGCAATTGGATCTGACGAACTGTGCCTCTCTGTCGAGGAGGACGCCTATTGAGTATCTTTGTTTTATCAGTAGAGATTATCAACCCCAGGTCCTGACACGAGGCTAGTACATGATTAAGAATGTTTTGGGTGTTGGAGAATCCGGTGGTGTGAATCATTATATCATCAGCAAAACTAATCACATAATTATGGGGCTGACTAGGCATAGCATTAAGTAATGCATTAATTAGAATATTGAACAGTGTGGGACTGAGCACACCTCCCTGTGGGGTTCCTAATTCAAAGTCTTTAGTTACACTTCTATGTCCCTGGAACAACACAGACGATTTTCTGTTGGACAGGTAGCCTTTAATCCAGCGGAGAAGCCATCCTCCAACATCCATTCTGGCAAGTTCACTAATTATTACATGTCGGTTGGCTACATCGAAAGCGGATTTAAGGTCAAGGAAGGTAGTGTAGGAACTGTCAGTGTGCAGGGTGAGAAAGGTGGCTATGCAATGATGCACGCTCCTTCCATGCATGAAACCATGTAACCGGGGAGACAAAAATTGTTTGATTCTGTACATGAGACGATTAAGAATCATTCTCTCAAATGTTTTACACAAGCAGCTAGTAAGAGATATTGGGCGAAATGCATTTTGTTGATTGGGCTTAGGAATTGGAATGATGAGGCTGTTGGTCCAAGATTGAGGGAGCTCCCCAGTTACATAGCTCATGTTATATAATTCAAGTAATGGATTACCTGGTACTCGACACAGCAATCTGAGTATGTTGTAAGTAATACCATCCTCACCAGGCGACGTGGAGTTGCCCTTAGTTAGCGCTGCATCAAGTTCATAATTAGTGAAAGGAATGTTGCAATCATCTGCCTTACTGAGCATAAAGCAAACAAGTCTCTCCCTTGCATCATATTTATCATTTAATTTTGCCTGTGTGGTACTGGGAAGATTGTCATAGCTAGATGTAGCAGCCCAAGCACTGACTAACTCATTCGCCCTATGCAAGGGATGAGGGTGCGCGATCTGCCCAGTTCGTTTACCCTTAATTCTATTTATGTCCCTCCATGCCCGGCTAAGTGGGGTGTGAGCATTAAGACCGTTGACAAATTTTTCCCAGTCGGTTTGCCGCAGCTCTGTCATACGCTCTCTGGCAGCAGCAAGGGCAGTTTGGAAGAGCCTCAGCATTCCAGGGGTACGATGTTTTCTATAGGCTAGGCCTAGTCTGCGAGCAGTACGTTTCAGTGTACGAAGTTTAGAATCATTGTAATAAGTATGGTTTTTGAAGGAGGTATGATTATTACGGAAGTTTGTTGGGTTTAGAGTACCAAGAGGTTGCAGTGGCGGCTCTAAGTAGTTCTGAATACTGCTCACAAGATCATTGTTAAAGGTCTCTACAGAGGAACACTCATAGGAATTATACCAGTCAGTCACATGTGCAACAAAGTCATCATGCTGATCTGTGGGAACATTAAAACGTTTCCGTTTGAATATCCCACCAGGAAGGATAGTATTACCAATATCTAGAGAGGTTAGCCTAGGGAAATGATCAGACGCTATATCTGTTACAATGGAAGACTCACAACTGGCAGAAGTAAGGTTAAATGGAATAAGTCGTGGAGACCTCTATACCGAGGGAGGTGCTCTACTGCCTGCTCTACTGCCTGCTCTACTGCCTGCTCTACTCTACTCACCTCTGACGTAAGCTGCGTCAGGTAAGTAGTAACCAGAGGTGAGGTCATAAACGGTTGTTATCACTGATAAATAATGCATCAGCGCAAAATACATATATATACATAAAATGAAAAATGAATATTTAATGAAAATGAATATTTAATATTATAAACCTGATTTCCGTCGATTTAGCTAATAACGACGATAATGGCAATGTAATATTAGAAGGATGAACAAAACTGTAAGATAGTTAGAGAAATAGCATGTCAGCGTAACATATATATATATATATATATATATATATATATATATATATATATATATATATATATATATATATATATATATATATATATATATATATATATATATATATATATATATATATATATATATAACTATATATATATAAATATATATATATATATATATATATATATATATATATATATATATATATATATATATATATATATATATATATATATATATATATATATATATATGTATGTATGTATCTGTGTATATATGTATATAAGTATGGGTGTATGTTTGTATATTTCAATTATGGTTTACTTACTACAGTCTGAGTCTCGACCTTCGTGCTTAGTCACTAGCTGCTTGCGTCATCGAACTTCTCTAACATATTGCGTCATCGAACTTCTCTAACATATTGCGTCAGCGATCTTCTCTAACCTCTTAGGTCAGCGATCTTCTCTAACCTCTTAGGTCAGCGATCTTCTCTAACCTCTTACTTCAGCGATCTTCTCTAACCTCTTAGGTCAGCGATCTTCTCTAACCTCTTAGGTCAGCGATCTTCTCTAAGCTCTTAGGTCAGCGATCTTCTCTAACCTCTTAGGTCAGCGATCTTCTCTAACCTCTTAGGTCAGCGATCTTCTCTAAGCTCTTAGGTCAGCGATCTTCTCTAACCTCTTAGGTCAGCGATCTTCTCTAACCTCTTAGGTCAGCGATCTTCTCTAACCTCTTAGGTCAGCGATCTTCTCTAACCTCTTAGGTCAGCGATCTTCTCTAAGCTCTTAGGTTAGCGATCTTGTCTAACCTCTTAGGTCAGCGATCTTCTCTAAGCTCTTAGGTCAGCGATCTTCTCTAACCTCTTAGGTCAGCGATCTTCTCTAAGCTCTTAGGTCAGCGATCTTCTCTAATCTCTTACGTCAGCGATTTTCTCTAACCGCTTGCGTCAGCGATTTTCTCTAACCGCTTGCGTCAGCGATCTTCTGTAACCTCTTAGGTCAGCGATCTTCTCTAAGCTCTTAGGTCAGCGATCTTCTCTAAGCTCTTAGGTCAGCGATCTTCTCTAATCTCTTACGTCAGCGATCTTCTCTAAGCTCTTTCGTCAGTGATCTTCTCTAAGCTCTTGCGTCAGCGATCTTCTCTAAGCTCTTGCATCAGCGATCTTCTCTAAGCTCTTGCGTCAGCGATCTTCTCCAACCTCTTACATCAGCGCTCTACTCTAACCTCTTACATCAGCGATCTTCTCAAACCTCTTGCGACAGCGATCTTGTCTAAGCTCTTGCGTCAGCGATCTTCTCCAACCTCTTACATCAGCGATCGTCTCTAAGCTCTTGCGTCAGCGATCTTCTCTACGCTCTTACGTCTGCCATCTTTAACCTCTTGCGTCAGTGTCATAAGACAGATTGTCTGATAAGGTGACAATACAGAGCTGTCTTCATCCTAGTGTTCTTCTTTCTGGTGTTCATATTCCTTGTGTTCGTATTTCTGGTGTTCACCTTCCTTCTGTTCATCATCCTGGTGTTCATCTTCCTGGTGTTCGTCTTCCTGGTATTCGTCTTCCTTCTGTTCGTTTTCATGGTGTTCATCTTCCTGGTGTTCATCTTCCTTGTGTTCGTGTTTCTGGTGTTCATCTTCCTTCTGTTCATCATCCTGGTGTTCATCTTCCTGGTGTTCGTCTTCCTGGTATTCGTCTTCCTTCTGTTCGTTTTCATGGTGTTCATCTTCCTGGTGTTCATCTTCCTTGTGTTCATCTTCCTGGTGTTTATCTTCCTGTTGTTCATCTTCCTTCTGTTCATCATCCTGGTGTTCATCTTCCTGGTGTTTTTCTTCCTGGTGTTCGTCATCCTGGAGTTCATCTTACTTGTGTTCATCTTCCTGGTGTTCATCTTCCTGGTGTTCGTCTTCCTGGTCCTCATCTACCTTGTGTTCATCATCCTGGTGTTCATCTTCCTGTTGTTCATCTGCCTGGTGTTAGTCTTCTGGTGTTCATCTTCCTGGTGTTCATCTTCCTGGTGTTCATCTTCCTGGTGTTAGTCTTCCTGGTGTTCATCTTTCTGGTGTTCGTCTTACTGGTGTTCATCTTCTTGGTGTTAATCTTCCTGGTGTTAGTCTTCCTGGTGTTAATCTTACTGATGTTAGTCTTCCTGGTGTTCATCTTCCTGGTGTTCGACTTTCTGGTGTTCATCTTCCTGGTGTTCATCTTCCTGGTGTTCATCTTCCAGGTGTTCATCTTCCTGGTGTTAGTCTTCCTGGTGTTCATCTTCCTGGTTTTCGTCTTCCTGGTGTTCATCTTCCTGGTGTTCATCTTCCTGGTGTTCGTCTTACTGGTGTTCATCTTCTTGGTGTTAATCTTCCTGGTGTTAGTCTTCCTGGTGTTAATCTTACTGATGTCAGTCTTCCTGGTGTTCATCTTCCTGGTGTTAGTCTTCCTGGTGATCATCTTCCTGGTGTTCGTCTTTCTGGTGTTCATCTTCCTGGTGTTCATCTTCCTGGTGTTAGTCTTCCTGGTGATCATCTTCCTGGTGTTCGTCTTTCTGGTGTTCATCTTCCTGGTGTTCATCTTCCTGGTGTTCATCTTTCTGGTGTTCATCTTTCTTGTGTTAGTCTTTCTGGTGTTTATCTTCCTGGTGTTCATCATCCTGGTGTTCATCTTTCTGATGTTCATCATCCTGGTGCTATCTTCCTGGTTTTCATATTCCTGGTATTCGTCTTCCTGGTGTTAGTCTTCCTGGTGTTCATCTTCCTGTTGTTCATCTTCCAGGTGTTCATCTTCTTGGTGTTCATTTTCCTGGTGTTAATCTTCCTAGTGTTCATCTTCCTAGTGTTCATCATCTTGGTGTTCATTTTCATGGTGTTAGTCTTCCTGGTGTTAGTCTTCCTTGGGTTCATCTTCCTGGTGTTCATCTTCCTGGTGTTCATATTCCTGGTGTTAGTCTTCCTGGTTTTAGTTTTCCAGGTGTTCATCTTCCTGGTGTTAGTCTTCCTGGTGTTCATCTTCCTGGTGTTCATCTTCGTGGTGTTAGTCTTCCTGGTGTTCATCTTCCTGGTGTTCATCTTCCTTGTGTTCGTCTTCCTGGTGTTCATGTTCCTGGTGTTCATCTTCCTGGTGTTCATCTTCCTGGTGTTCATCATCCTTGTGTTCATCATTCGGGTGTTCATCTTCCTGGTGTTCGTCTTCCTGGTGTTCGTCTTCCCGGTATTCATCTTCCTGGTGTTCATCTTTCTGGTGTTCATCTTCCTGGTGTTCATCTTCCTTGTGTTCATCTTCCTTGAGTTCATCTTCCTAGTGCTCATCCTCCTTGTGTTCATCTTTCTTGTGTTCATCTTCCCGGTGTTCATCTTCCTAGTGTTTGTATTCCTGGTGTTCTTCTTTCTGATGTTCGTTTTCCTGATTTTCGTCTTCTTGATGTTCATCTTCCTGGTGTTCATCTTCCTGGTGTTCAGCTTCCTGGTGTTCAGCTTCCTGGTGTTCATCTTCCTGATGTTCATCTTCCTGGTGTTCATCTTCCTTGTTGTCATCTTCCTGATGTTCATCTTCCTTGTGTTCATCTTCCTGGTGTTCATCTTCCTGGTGTTCATCTTCCTGGAGTTCGTCTTCCTGGTGTTCATGTTCCTTGTGTTCGTCTTTCTGGTGTTCATCTTCCTGGTGTTCCTCTTCCTTTTGTTCGTTTTCCTGGTGTTCGTTTTCCTGGTGTTTATCTTCCTGGTGTTTATCTTCCTTGTGTTCATCTTCCTGGTGTTCGTCTTCCTGGTGTTCATCTTCCTTGTGTTCGTCTTCCTTTTATTAATTTTCCTGGTGTTCATCTTCCTTGTATTCGTCTTCCTGGTGTTCATCTTCCTGGTATTCATCTTCCTGGTGTTCATCTTCTTGGTGTTCATCTTCCTGGTGTTCGTATTCCTGGTGCTCATCTTCCTGGTGTTTATCTTCCTTTTGTTCATCTTCCTGTTGTTCATCTTCCTGGTGCTCATCTTCCCGGTGTTCATCTTCTTTGTGCTCATCTTCCTGGTGTTCGTTTTCCTGGTGTTCATCTTCCTGGTGCTCATCTTCCTGGTGTTCGTCTTCCTGCTGTTCATTTTCCTGGTGTTCATCTTCCTTGTGTTCATTTTCCTGGTGTTCATCTTCCTAGTGTTCGTCTTCCTGGTGTTTGTCTTCCTGGTGTTCGTCTTTTTGGCGTTCATCTTCCTCGTGTTCATCTTCCTGGTGTTCATCTTCCTTGTGTTCATCTTCCTGGTGTTCTTGTTCCTGGTGTTCGTCTTCCTGGTTTTCATCTTCCTGGTGTTCATCTTCCTGGTGTTCGTCTTCCTGGTGTTCATCTTCCTGGTGTTCATCTTCCTTGTGTTCATCTTCCTGGTGTTCATCTTCCTAGTGTTCATCCTCCTTGTGTTCATCTTCCTTGTGTTCATCTTCCTGGTGTTCATCTTCCTTGTGTTTGTATTCCTGGTGTTCATCTTCCTGGTGTTCATCTTCCTGGTGTTCATCTTCCTGGTGTTCATCCTCCTTGTGTTCATCTTCCTTGTGTTCATCTTCCTGGTGTTCATCTTCCTAGTGTTCATCTTCCTGGCGTTGGTCTTCCTGGTGTTCATCTCGCTTGTGTTCATCTTCCTTGTGTTCATTATCCTTGTGTTCATCTTCCTAGTGTTCATCCTCCTTGTGTTCATCTTCCTTGTGTTCATCTTCCTGGTGTTCATCTTCCTTGTGTTTGTATTCCTGGTGTTCTTCTTCCTGATGTTCGTTTTCCTGATTTTCGTCTTCTTGGTGTTTATCTTCCTGGTGTTCATCTTCCTGGTGTTCAGCTTCCTGGTGTTCGTCTTCCTGGTGTTCATATTCCTGGTGTTTATCTTCCTGGTGTTCATCTTCCTGGTGTTCATCTTTCTGGTGTTCATCTTCCTTGTGTTCATCTTCCTGCTGTTCATCTTCCTGCTGTTCATCTTCCTGGAGTTCGTCTTCCTGGTTTTCATCTTCCTGCTGTTCGTTTTCCTGGTGTTCATCTTCCTTGTGTTCCTCTTCCTTTTGTTCATCTTCCTGCTGTTCGTTTTCCTGGTGTTTATCTTCCTGGTGTTCATCTTCTTTGTGTTCATCTTCCTGGTGTTCGTCTTCGTGGTGTTCATCTTCCTTGTGTTCATCTTCCTTTTGTTCATTTTCCTGGTGTTCATCTTCTTTGCATTCGTCTTCCTGGTGTTCATCTTCCTGGTGTTCATCTTCCTTGTGTTCATCTTCCTGGTGTTCATCTTCCTGGTGTTCGTCTTCCTGGTGTTAATCTTCGTGGTGTTCCTCTTCCTTTTGTTCATCTTCCTGGTATTCGTTTTCCTGGTGTTTATCTTCCTGGTGTTCATCTTCCTTGTGTTCATCTTCCTGGTGTTCGTCTTCCTGGTGTTCATCTTCCTTGTGTTCATCTTCCTTTTGCTCATTTTCCTGGTGTTCATCTTCCTGGTGTTCGTCTTCCTGGTGTTCATCTTCCTGGTGTTCATCTTCCTGGTGTTCATCTTCCTGGTGTTCATCTTCCTGGTGTTCATCTTCCTGGTGTTCATCTTCCTGGTGTTCGTCTTCCTGGTGTTCATCTTCCTGGTGTTCATCTTCCTGGTGTTCATCTTCCTGGTGTTCATCTTCCTGGTGTTCATCTTCCTGGTGTTCGTCTTCCTGGTGTTCATCTTCCTGGCCTCGCTGGAAGGTGAGTTGTGAGACACTTAAGTGTTCTTCAACTTATCTTCAAGGTGCTCCACTCACTTCACTCCTCGCTGCCGGCGTCTGCAAGCATTGCTGTTTCATATGAAAGTCTTGTAGCGCAGTGGTAGCTCATTCCGCTAACAACCAAATGCACCCGGGATCGAACTATTGGCCAGGCTGGAGGTACAGGGAAGTCTCCAAACAAATATTGTTCTTGTTACCTATCAGTAAGTAGATAAATCATGAAATTGTAATGGCACGATTGTAAACAAACCACGGCACGGGTGAGAATTGAATTAACGGCATGTGAGTTGTAAAATTCCAGGCTAGCGCGTAAGTCACTGCGCCAGCAGGGTACATTAAGATTCAATCCCTACCCGTTCCCTGGTTTTTATAGTAAGCAGATAAATGGGAAAAGGTCGATTTATATGGTTGACATGCTTGGAGAGGATCTAACACCTCATGTCCCTGTTACCTTGCAGGAAATAGATGCTTAGGACTTAGCCAAGTGTTATGGGTCGTTTCTTGGGGAAGGATATGTCAAGGGCCCCAGTGGAAGAAAGCCACATTAGCTTTCTTTAGGGTTATCTTGGTTTATTAAATCTCTATGGCACTGATTAAATTATTCTTCTACTGCTGTTGCCTGTACTTTCACTAAGCAATAAAGACACAACTTGCTGCTTCGAAGTGTGTGTGAACATTGCTAGGCTAGGTGGAGAGCACAGGAGGGTACTCAGTGGACGTTCCCGAGGAAGTGAAGAAGAACGGTCAGGCAGGAGAGTATGACGTAAAATAGAGACGTGTGTGTAGTGCAGACGACCGTGTACTGTCCTATGAGTGCCAGGGCCAGAGGGAAGAGTTATGCGGCGCAGTAAAGATGATGCTAAAACTTACGTTAGAGAAGGAGAAGTTAGTTAATTGTGCTTCTCCTGTATTGTCCAGGCCCGGGTCTTGTCCAGTTGGAGACCCGGCAAGAGAGGTGATGGTGAGGTAAGGGGTTAAAGGACCGTTTGGTGAGGGAGGAGTTTACCTGGAGTTTACATGGAGAGAGTTCCGGGGGTCAACGCCCCCGCGGCCCGGTCTGTGACCAGGCCTCCTGGTGGATCAGAGCCTGATCAACCAGGCTGTTGCTGCTGGCTGCACGCAAACCAACGTACGAGCCACAACCCGGCTGATCCGGAACTGACTTTAGGTGCTTGTCC